>NC_000068.7:8517500-9117500 GCF_000001635.26 Mus musculus
GCTACAATTCGTATACTAACAATAACGACGTTTTAAATATCACTCCCACTAAATGGCAGATATAAATTTTCCAAAGTTCAAAGGTTTACTTTTATAATTTTATTTTATTTTATTTTATTTTACTATTGCAGTACTAATCTCCTCCCTGGACTAAATCCTAGTGTTTCTTTTCTTTGAAGTGTCCAGCAGAGTTGGTAAATTACAAGTAAAAGAGGGAAAGCCCGACCCCCAAAATTTGAGGTTCTAGAAAGATGATTTAGTGATTAAGAGCAAGAATGCAGATACTTGCACCCAACCAATGGACAGAAGCCTGGAGACCTTATGGTTAAATTGGTGAAAAGCTGGAAGAAGCTGAGGAGGAAGGTTGGCCCTATGGGAAGACCAGCAGTCTCAACTGATCTGGACCCCCAAGATCTCCCAGATACTTAGACACCAACATGGCAGCACACACCAGCTGATAGGAGGACTTCAGAGTCTGGCCTCAGTGACTTAACAGGGAGTAGGGAGGTCTGGTGAGGTGGGGTGGAAGTGGGAAGTGGGAGGTGGGGGTGAGGAACATCCTCTTAGAGACAGGGACCAGGGGAGTGAGGTATGGGATGCTGAGAGGTTCAGAAAAAGAGGAGGATGAAGTCTGGACTGTAAAACAGGATTAAATAACAATTTAATTAATTAACTAATTAATTAATTAATAATAGCACTTGATGCTTTTGCTGTGGCCTTCTTTCTTTCACTGCAATGTCTGTGTGTGCGCATACTCCTTGATGTGCCTGTGCATGGATAGCAGTGTTCAACATAGGAAATTATTCCTTAGGATGCCAGAAAGTTTATCATTTTTTGTTACTTTTAGTTTTTTTTAATTTTATTTCATGTATTTGAATGTTTTGTTCGCATGGGCATACGTGCACTACATGTGTGCCTGAATCCCATGGAAGAAGAAGTCTCTAGATCCCCTGGAACTGAAGTTACAGATGTTTGTGAGCCACCGTGTGGATTCTGGGAGCGGAACCTGGGCCATGGCAGGAGCGGAGCATTACGTGCTGTCAGTGAATCATCTTTCTAGACCCCCAATATTTTGGGATCAGATCCCTCACTTTCTTCTGGAATTTGCCAGTTCTGCTAGGCTGGCTGACCAGAAATGAGCCCAGTCTCTGCAACTTAGAACTGAAATTACAAATGTGCACTGCCACCACGCCTGCCTTTTACTTGTGGGCTCTGGGGATCAGTCTCAGGTCTTTGTGTCACGCACATGGAGCACTTTCCTAATTTCCCGACCGCAGTTATTTTTGATAAAATGTCTTCTAGTCACTGCAATCTAAAAATTCCATACTTTAGTCAACCATTCTTTTAAATTAAAATGAGGTTTGAGAAAATAACAAAGCTAGTGCATCTAATAATTCCATTAATTTTACAAACCTTCCTCAAGGCAGCAATCATCATACATTTGTGTGAAAGAGAAATGTTTAAGATGTGCATCCAACTTCTTCAGTGTATACACACACACAGTGCATGTATGTGTGTATGGATGTGTGTGTGAGCACACAAGAATGTGCATTGAAGGTTGGTACACAATGAGAATAATTTAGTAGAATTTTTCTTTTCTATCTATGTGTAGCAATCAACAGTGTGTGACTGTGAGAAATATACAATAACCATATGCAGAGCTTAAAGCTAACATTTTGATTTGTGCTAAACCATCAGCTGTCTACCTGAATAAAATAGCTTTTAAAATATTTGCAAATACACCGGCAGTATCGATAGCATAATAATCAATAATTAAATGCTAGATGTTACTGAATATGTATTGACAAAAGAATATACAGGCATATCATTCAGACCTAAAAAGGAAGACCTAAAAAGTGACATGTTTTACAGCATATGTTGACCTTGGAAACAATACAGTTGAACTAAATCAGTTCAAACACAGAAAGACAAATCTTATATTCTTCTATTTATGTGATGTAACAATAGTTAAATTTGCATGTACTGTAAGCATAGTGATGACTACAGGAGCTGGGGAGAGGAAATGATGAGTTGCTTAATAGATACAGTTTCAATCTGAGAAGGTGGAAGGTTTGGAGACAACTGGTGTCAATAACTGAAATACAATATGAATGTCTTAAATACCATTGAACTGTATATTCATAGTACTCAAAATGATAAGCACTAATTACTTGTTAACAACCATAAACTTTTGTAACAACTGTATTAACTCTTCAAGTATAAATTTCTCTCATTCAGAATTGATTTTAGAAACAGAATATATTTTCAGCTGTTTAAATGATGGATTTTATGTATGTAAGTATCCATAACTCAACAGAAGACAAATCAAGAAACACATTGAGAGGAGAATGATGTTATGAACACTTCACAAAATTGCAAGTATCATTTCAACAAGTACATATGAAATCCTAACCATATGTATAGAGAAGCAAAACTGATGCAAATACACTCTGTCTCAATGTGAAAGATAATGAAGGAATACTAACATTGACCCCCGTGGGTTACCTGACCTATGTGGAGACACGCATCTCCATATGTGTCTATACACATAGGCACACAAATAGGTATTTAAGTAAATTATTTCTTAAAATTCAAATGTATTTTTAAAATGCATTAAAACCAATCTCAGTGAGAAACAAAAATAGAATATATAAAGATAAAGTGATGGCATAAAATACAATAATCAACATGTAGGAGAAACTTGCCTGGTCTCCCGTCATGTAGCAGGGTGATTACCTCAGTAACCAATATTGAGCTAGAATCTTCTCCTCATCTACCCTTCAGAGAGTATAGGATGCCAGAGTAAATCCAAATCAAAACTAGATTAACAAAATCATTAAGCCTCTAATGGGAGATAACTGAATGATCTATGTCTTCAATTGGAACAGCACAAGAAATATCATGAGAAACTTTGCTGTTGCTAGTGTACAGGTTTATATCACTCTCTTTTGAGAGCACCGAAAATGGAAATCTAAGGAAATTATACATTATCTTGTTACGGTGAACTGAGCTTATTTCCCTTATGATTTAGTGTAGGTGTGAGCATGTGTGTTCATATTCATGTGCTGTGTGTGTTTACAGTGGAGTGATTGATGGAAAGATGTCAGAAGACAGGAGATAGAAACTCCCTTGGTGCAAATATGGAAAAGGAGAACCTTGCTGCTTAAGAATGGCTGTAAAGGACAAGACACTGTACTGTTCTCAGTCAGAGACAAATGTCCATGAGCCTGACTATTCCCAAGAAGACAGAAGACCTGGACACTGGTGCCCTCACCATCTGCCATTACAGGGACAACACAGGTGTCTCTCCAAGTTAATTAAAAACAATGTATTTCCATCTACACCTATCTTCTATTGAAAACTCTTGCAGGCCCCTTCTCTCCTTTTTCCTGTTTTCTTATATATCTAAATTTCCAGTAATCATGAACCACACCGTTTTTGATGAGATGTTTAACCTCATCTTTATAATCAGCAAAATGGAAATATTGTTACAGCTTTGACAGCACAATAGAAATATTGTCACAGCTTTGGGTTGTTACCCAAATACTTCTTCAAAGATTCTGATACACCCTATTGATATAGCTGATTTGGTAATGGAGATATGGAGAACATTAACGTATATAACAATCGTAACGTTTTGATCAACATCAAATGAAAAAATATACAGGTAGAGTTTTAAATAATTTAAATAACCACAGAAACATAACTCAGCAATGCCAATAAATTCCCAATGTTTTCCTTATCTATACTCATATAGAAATTTGTATGTAATTTTATTTTCCCTTTCTGATTGAGCATACAATTTTTCATCAGTTCACATATTTGCCATGTCACCTGGTCAAATGTCCTACTGATTTGGAGATGTTATGCCATTTGTTTTAAGAGTCATCCCTTAGGAAATACTTTCTCTGCTTGTTGTTCTTCTTCTTTAAGTATTCATGACTGTCATCAAAATTATTCTTTTGGTTACATTTATTTACTTGGTTGCAAGTAAGTGAAACATATATGCTTGCTAGTTTTGTTTCATTTCATATCACTTCACATGCAGTCAATTGTTCATTGTTAAGGAGATATTAATGTTAGCAACATACAAGTGGCAACTACTTTTGTTTCTAGGACTTTCTTCCAACAGCCATCTTCATATGTATGGTCTAAAGTATGATTTAAGTGAAATGTTTTCTCTGTACAACTTGAATATATATTAAGTACCCTGGAAAATAAGAACATTTTTAAAAGAACAAAGGGAGATAAAAGTGAAGAGAGGGTGGTAGAGGAGAAAGACCCAATATGAAATATGCTAATAGTTCTATATGCCAACTTTTTCATTCTTAACTAAATTCCTCTAAATAAGAGCCTCCCTTTGCCATAAGGATATTCTACATAAGTCCACACCGACTACATTGTCAGAGAAAAATCACAAGTGTTCACAGACTGTAATCTTAAAGTAGTCACAGAATTACTAATTTTTGGTACATATGAGTTTGTGTTCACAACTCCATGAAAGACACTGTTAATATAGAAATAAATTTAGAAGCTGTATATTACGTTCTGGGTTTTTTTTGTTTTTGTTTTTGTTTTTTTTTTTGTTGTTGTTTGTTTGTTTTAATCCAAATTAGACAGTAACTAATACTTACTTGGGCGAGCCATGTGGTATTCTGGAAAGTTCTCTCAAATTAGTAAAAAACAATTTATAGTAATTGTTGTAGAGGAATAGGTGCTATATCCTACTGAGTTTTTAAAGAGAAGTATATGAGTGTCTCTGATGCATGTATGCATGGCACATGCATGCAATACTCCAAGAAACCAGAAGAAGGCAGTCGGTCTACTGGACCTGTAGTTACAGATGTTTGTGAACTGAGTTTTAAATGTCTGAGACATATGCACATACGTACGTACATACATACATACATACATATGTACATACATACATAGTTTGGGTTTAAAATAACTTGTGATCCAATTTAAAACAAAGACATTCTACTAAACTTGTTATCTCTCAGTTTACTGCAAATTCATTACAATAAAATTGTATCACCTTCTTAAGGAAAGATATGGGCTGTGTAGAGGAAGAAGAGTAAAAATTATTTCAAATTATCTAGTCACTGATGTGGAAGAATTCTGGAATGGGGAATAACAAAATTTCGAATTCCAGATTAGACTAATCAGAATAGCCAGACCCATTCTACTGGTGAGGAAATTATTTCCTAGATTTAAGGGTCAGATTCTGTTTCTACATCGAAAGAACTAACCTGTATTTATTCCTTGTTCTTTTTCTCCATGAAAACATCAGGCAACCTACAATTGCTATAAACAATTTTTTATCATATCCAAGAAAAATAATTTGTGATATATCAATTACAATATTCCTCATATGCATACAATACATTTTCTTTTGGGAGATTAAAATTATGGATCAATCATATACTGCTTGAAAAATTAAACATTGATTGTTATATAAGAAAAGTCCACACTTTGGTCTTCATTCTTCTTTAGTTTCATGAATTTCACAAATTGTATCTTATATCTTGTATTCTAAGTATCTGGGCTAATATCCACTTATCAACTGCATATGTATCAGAAGATGGCCTAGTCGGCCATCAGTGGAAAGAGAGGCCCATTTGTCGTGCAAACTTTATATGCCTCAGTACAGGGGAACACCAGGGCCAAGAAGTGGGAGTGGGTGGGTAGGGGAGTGGGTGGGGGAGGGTATGGGGGACTTTTGTGATAGCACTGTAAATGTAAATGAAGAAAATACCTAATTTTTAAAAAAAAGTAAAGAAAAAGAAAAGCTGTTTTTCCTGAAACTACATAACCTTATTATAACCTTTGTGAATAATTCCTAATCGTATTAAGTTGGGAAATTATTGTTTTTCAAGCCTCTCTGCTTCCCATGCTGCTGGAAAGCCATTGCTTCTCAGTATATCCATGAGGAAGTTCCTTGCTTGCCTTTAAAACACAGTGTAATTGAGGGCTTCTCTTCCAACACCTATCCCTACTCTTTCAATCATTACAGACACAATATGCCATTTATATCCCCTTGTAAAAACAAATGAAGTTTTAAATAAAAAGAAGTCATACTTATAGTCATAATGGGGGTTCCAAAAAACAAAGGGACATGATGGGAGTAGTCAGTATGGCTCCACTACATACTGATTTATGTTTATGTGCTAAATCAGTGCTGATGCTATGTGAATTTCAACATGTAATCAATACCCTCTCTACTCTAGAGCTCTCTTCACTTTGCTCATCCTTCTAGGTTGTCAATTATGTTTACTTTTTATTTTATCCAGACCAGCTATTCAGGTCAAATCTCTGGACTAACAGTTTATTATTTAGTACATATACAAGCATATGTAGATGTAAATATGTGCATGAGTATAAAAGTAGACATGTAGATTAAATAATGGGTGTTTCTTAATATTTCATCTTCTCCGCTAGAATTCACTCTGATATGTAAAAATACTAGGAATCATATGTACTGTTATAATGGGAGCTGTGAATCCTAATCTTGGTTGTCAAATTGACTACATCTGGAATTAACTAAAACCCTAGAAGCTTGTCACAGGTGTAAAGGATTGAAGAATTTTCTTGATTGCATCATTTCAAGTGAGAAGATCCACCCTAAATCTACCTTTTTCTTTCTCTTTCTTTCTTTCTTTCTTTCTTTCTTTCTTTCTTTCTTTCTGTCTGTCTGTCTGTCTGTCTGTCTGTCTGTCTGTCTGTCTGTCTTTCTTTCTTTCTTTTCTTTCTTTCTTTCTTTCTTTCTTTCTTTCTGAAATGGAAATATCCACCTTCAATCTGGACCACATTATCTGATGTCAGTCTATTGAAAGGATGTAGAAGAAGAAAATGTTTGCTCTTTGCTTGCCTGACCTTACTCTTGCTAATAAATTCATTCCTTCATGAGTATTAGATTCTTGTAGACTGAACAACTACTGGATTTTTAGACTTTACATTGGGAAACAGGTGTCACCTGATATATAGATGATATAAGTAGATAGATATATAGATATAGATCAATGTCCCCAATAACCTGTCTTAAGGGCTCAATATTGCACTAATCTGTGATAATAAATCTTACTTCAACATCTAATCTAAATCTAACTGAGGTCAACAAACTTCAAGTTTCTAAACTTAGGGCAGTCAGAATGCTCAGCAAGTAGAGGTGCTTGCCACCAAGCTTGATGACCTGAGTCTTTTAGAATCCTTTAAAATAGTTTATATATATTCAGAGGTATGTAAGTGTATATTCATTTGTATTAAACTCAGGCTAATGGTATATTTTGACAGAGTTTCTTCAAAACTATAAAAGAACTTAAAGGGATCCAAAGATTATTCTTCTAGCCCAGTGTTGGAGATCTCATTTTTTGACAGGATGCATTTAGAGACCAATGCAGATGGTCAAACATCTGATTTGCTAAGATAAAAGATAAATGATTAAGCCACTCTTCAGTCTAAAGTAAGGCAACTGTGTTTGATATTTAAACAGTAAAACTTTCTGAAGTTGTCATACTCAATGGAAGTTACTTTTTGTTTTAGATGATTTCAAAGTAACTCCTGCTAATTTAAAACTCAAATCATTATTCAGAAACATCAAAAGTAGAAAAACAAAACCATGTAACATTTTATCACACAGAACATCAGCAGAATTGCAAAATATAACAATGATGTATTGGTTGGTGTTGTATAAACATGAGCATTGTTATAGACAGTGAGTGAAATAGAATCACAACAGTCAATTTGGAAGGCAATTTAGCAAAGTTTCATAAAACTTCAAGGAATTTATATTGTAACTTATAGATTATATTTTGGATATATATTCTAGAAAGCATATCTGTGTGTGTAAGAAGAAAGAGATGATGAGAATTATTAGAACATTGTATTTTCTCATAAAATGGGAAAGATATAAGTAGATATAATAGTATGGCCAACAGTTTTCCAACAGAAACTAGGATCCTAAAAGTATAAAGTGTGAAAGATAATTTTTGTCATTTCTAAATATGTAAAATTTACTTTTGAACCTCTAATGATTAATTTTTCAGATAGATTCTTAGTCTTCCAATATTTTCTTTATATTTTTACTGGAAATGAAAGGGAAATGAAATAATAATGATAGTAATGAAAAGTAAAGTCTGGAAGGAATATTCTATGCCATCTTGTGAAACAACCTTCAATTATCTAACACATTCTGTTCATCATCTCACACAAACATTATTTCATTAAGTGGATTAAGGCTCTTCTAGTGAAAACTAGATGGTTTCACATACAGCTTGCAGAAGATGTATGTTTACATCCATTTTAAGTTGGCTTTGTGGGACCCTGACTGCCTAGCTTTACTGCAGACAAACATGTAGTATCCAAAGTTCTTCATTCCCTTGTGAAAAAAATAAAATAAAATTAGAGACCAAGCTCCATACCTTTTAAGGGTTTAACGAGGTTCAAGCTAGTTGTCATATCCACAGAAACCAGAGAGAAATGGAAGAAAGTACGAGCAGAAGCTAAAAGCTACAATGTTTGCATACTGGGATACCCCTACTCTGAGCCCAACAAATGTCAGCGAACGGTGACCCACTTGCAGCACAGAGTCAAGGCTTAGATCTGCAACACTAAGCAAACAACACAAAGGAAATTGCGTGCTTTTAAGCACAACTAATAGAGCAATCTGTCTCACTAGTAAGACATTAATAACATGTAGGGCTAATTCTAGGAAATAATTTAGTATAAGGGATGGTTAGCTTCATTATTATTTTTTCATGAGTAAAAATGAATGGTAATTTGTAATTTTCACTATGAAGCAAGATATGGAGAAAGACAGAGAAAACAAGAGAGGGTCTTTTTAAATGACCAAAATCCTTACCAATAATCTTCGTCTTTGTAATAACTCCCAATGCATAAATACTAACAAATGCGATGTAAAAGCAATAAATTAATATTACATGAACACTGAAAGCAAATCTACATAATTTTTATACTGTTCCAAAAATTGGCTTACTACATTTACATCATATTAATTTGAATGAGTTCACTGTTCAACATTATGGCATTCAATAAATATGTAAGAATTAAGTTCCCACAATTAACACAAATTTGAAATAAATGAATAAGTACAGCTAACAATGCATTGTTTGCTAACAAAAGTGCACTTTTAACAAATAATGAATAGCAAACATCCAGTCGGAAAAACATGATAGCAAAACAGTCACTGCACAGGATCAGAGCGTCGCAAAGAAGAGAAACACCCATGCTCCAGGCCCAAAGGCAAGCACATTTATAATTTCATTTCTCAGGATATACACTTGAATTGCACTCATTGAAAAGGCAACGGTAGAGAATTATTTTGTGTTAGTTAAAGAAGCCATAATTAATACTAACTGGTTCCAGTTTTGAAGGTCTGGTGGCTCTTAACTTATTGCAAACTTACACTTCTCTTCAGAAAGAATGCAGTGGGGAGGGATGTGACGTCAATGTTGGTATTGCTGTGTGACTTTAGAGACAGGTCAATGATGTCTTGAAGCTTCTAGTTGGCAGTGCTCACCTCTGGAATACAACTCACTGGAAAGCATATCGAGCTGTTTCATCAAATGCTAACAAGTCAGCTTTGGCGAGCAGACTGTAATTTATTCCCTTGAAAGCGACTTTATAAACCAAGTCCTTACTTTGTTTTCTACAACTATTATCAACAAAAATCATACTTACTAGACAGGAAAATACTGCCTCTCATCCCAAAGCCTCGATTTGCAATATGCATGTTGACAATAAAACCAAAACAAACGCAGAACACATCGTGTCTTTTACTTCATAGTGTAGAGTCCTCATGACCAAAGTGGTTCCAATGACCATGTAAACTACTGCTCCTTTAAAAAAAAACATTATATACAGAGTTTTTATAATAAAGTATAATAATTTAAAATTAAAACCACCATGATTAATAAAAACTAGAAGATAAATCAAGAGTATAGCACCAGCATAGGTTCTATCTAAGCTTATAGGTTGACCTCATCTTCTGGTAGAAACCAGAGTTACACAAATGTATGCAACAAAGCTCATGGGAAAGGCTTGCATGACAGTAACTATTCTCATGACAGCAAGAACCCATTCCTTAGAGAAAGAAGCAATTTTTTCTCACTGATGTACTTAACAAAATCATGGGTATCTCACAATACTGCCATACGAGTTGCTAAGGTTCAATATGAGTCTCCCAGGGAACAAGTTATGTTCCAACTATATTAGAGGAAACATAAAAAGATGCAAATATATGCACAGGTTCTCATTATTTCTACAAAGCATTTGTTTCCACATATTTATGGTCCTTCTAGAAATCAGACTGGAAAATAAAATATTCTGAACACTGGAAAAATGAACCTCTATCATGTTCTCTCCCATTGCTACCCCAATTAGTTTAGAGAAAACCCACATGGCTTGTTGACAAGACATGATCAATGTCCCTGGGAAACCATCCATGGTTGCTGCAGCACCCAGTCATGTGAAGAAACAACGTTCTTCTTTATAGTCTACAAAGTTATTAGATGAGATGGAGAAATGCATTTCTCTGCCAAAAACAAAACAAATTGAACAGATTTTTCTAAGTTAGGCAGCAGAGCAGTTTAACAATTTACTGATCAACAAAATAGAAATATAGAGTTAAATTTAAATGCTAAACAATTTAAAGAAACAAAACAGAAAGCAAACTCAACACCCTTAAGCTTCTAGTAGTGACTACCCAATTGTATGTATGCCAGGTACTAAAATACTGAA
Source organism: Mus musculus (assembly GCF_000001635.26). NCBI lineage: Eukaryota > Metazoa > Chordata > Mammalia > Rodentia > Muridae > Mus > Mus musculus. Next base: position 8,528,256 of record NC_000068.7, read on the forward strand.
AGTTTTGCTCACATTTATTAGAAAAGACAAGTCATAAACTCAGCTCAGATAAAAAATCAAGCAAGCAAACAAACAAACAAAAACAGATTTTTACATTCTTTTGGGATCAATATGTCTCCATGCTGGAAGTACTAAAATAATCATGTTTTAGCTCTTTTAAAAGTAGGCTACAATCATATTTGTATTTTAGACATTGTGTGTTGGGAGCCGCGCCCACATTCGCCGTTACAAGATGGCGCTGACATGCTGTGTTCTAAGTGGTAAACAAATAATCTGCGCATGTGCCAAGGGTATCTTATGACTACTTGTGCTCTGCCTTCCCCGTGACGTCAACTCGGCCGATGGGCTGCAGCCAATCAGGGAGTGACACGTCCGAGGCGAAGGAGAATGCTCCTTAAGAGGGACGGGTTTTCGTTTTCTCTCTCTCTTGCTTCTCTCTCTCTTGCTTCTCTCTCTCTTGCTTCTTGCTCTCTTGCTTCCTGCACCCTGGCTCCTGAAGATGTAAGAAATAAAGCTTTGCCGCAGAAGATTCTGGTCTGTGGTGTTCTTCCTGGCCGGTCGTGAGAACGCGTCTAATAACAATTGGTGCCGAATTCCGGGACGAGAAAAAACTCGGGACTGGCGCAGGGAAGATCCCTCATTCCAGAACCAGAACTGCGGGTCGCGGTAATAAAGGTTCCCGTAAAGCAGACTGTTAAGAAGGATTCAACTGTATGAATTCAGAACTTTTCAGCTGGGGAACGAGAGTACCAGTGAGTACAGCTTTACGAGGTAAGTCTGATCTTGAACTTTCTAACGAAATTCAAGACAGTCTATCAGAAGTAAAGTGGAATATGTTTGGCCTTGAATTTTTTCTGGTGTTAGGAGCCCTTTTGTTCCTTTTCACATGTTATCAAGTGGTTAAGATAGGGAGGATTCTAGATGAAATTCAGGACAAGCTATCAGAAGTAAAGCGGGGAGAGAGAGTAGGAACAAAGAGGAAATATGGTACACAAAATAAGTATACAGGCCTTTCCAAGGGTCTTGAACCCGAGGAAAAGTTAAGGTTAGGTAGGAATACCTGGAGAGAGATTAGAAGAAAAAGAGGAAAAAGGGAAAAGAAGAAAGATCAATTAGCGGAGGTCTCTAGGAAAAGGAGCCTGTGCTCATCGCTGGATGGGCTCGGGGAGCCAGCTCTTAGTAGCTCTGAAGCAGATGGAGAATTCTCCTCTGAGGAAACAGACTGGGAGGAAGAAGCAGCCCATTACCAGCCAGCTAATTGGTCAAGAAAAAAGCCAAAAGCGGCTGGCGAAGGCCAGTTTGCTGATTGGCCTCAGGGCAGTCGGCTTCAAGGTCCGCCCTATGCGGAGTCCCCGCCCTGCGTAGTGCGTCAGCAATGCGCAGAGAGGCAGTGCGCAGAGAGGCAGTGCGCAGACTCATTCATTCCCAGAGAGGAACAAAGGAAAATACAACAGGCATTTCCGGTCTTTGAAGGAGCCGAGGGTGGGCGTGTCCACGCTCCGGTAGAATACTTACAAATTAAGGAAATTGCCGAGTCGGTTCGTAAATAAATACGGAACCAATGCTAATTTTACCTTGGTGCAGTTAGACAGGCTCGCTGGCATGGCACTAACTCCTGCTGACTGGCAAACGGTTGTAAAAGCCGCTCTCCCTAGTATGGGCAAATATATGGAATGGAGAGCGCTTTGGCACGAAGCTGCACAAGCGCAGGCCCGAGCAAACGCAGCTGCTTTGACTCCAGAGCAGAGAGATTGGACTTTTGACTTGTTAACGGGTCAGGGAGCTTATTCTGCTGATCAGACAAACTACCATTGGGGAGCTTATGCCCAGATTTCTTCCACGGCTATTAGGGCCTGGAAGGCGCTCTCTCGAGCAGGTGAAACCACTGGGCAGTTAACAAAGATAATCCAGGGACCTCAGGAATCCTTCTCAGATTTTGTGGCCAGAATGACAGAGGCAGCAGAGCGTATTTTTGGAGATTCAGAGCAAGCTGCGCCTCTGATAGAACAGCTAATCTATGAGCAAGCCACAAAGGAGTGCCGAGCGGCCATAGCCCCAAGAAAGAACAAAGGCTTACAAGACTGGCTCAGGGTCTGTCGAGAGCTTGGGGGACCTCTCACCAATGCAGGCTTAGCGGCCGCCATCCTCCAATCTCAGAACCGCTCCATGAGCAGAAATGATCAGAGGACATGTTTTAATTGCGGAAAGCCTGGGCATTTTAAGAAAGATTGCAGAGCTCCAGATAAACAGGGAGGGACTCTCACTCTTTGCTCTAAGTGTGGCAAGGGTTATCATAGAGCTGACCAGTGTCGCTCTGTGAGGGATATAAAGGGCAGAATTCTTCCCCCACCTGATAGTCAATCAACTGATGTGCCAAAAAACGGGTCATCGGGCCCTCGGTCCCAGGGCCCTCAAAGATATGGGAACCGGTTTGTCAGGACCCAGGAAGCAGTCAGAGAGGCGACCCAGGAAGACCCACAAGGGTGGACCTGCGTGCCGCCTCCGACTTCCTATTAATGCCTCAAATGAGTATTCAGCCGGTGCCGGTGGAGCCTATACCATCCTTGCCCCCGGGAACCATGGGCCTTATTCTCGGCCGAGGTTCACTCACCTTGCAGGGCTTAGTAGTCCACCCTGGAGTTATGGATTGTCAACATTCCCCTGAAATACAGGTCCTGTGCTCAAGCCCTAAAGGCGTTTTTTCTATTAGTAAAGGAGATAGGATAGCTCAGCTGCTGCTCCTCCCTGATAATACCAGGGAAAAATTTGCAGGACCTGAGATAAAGAAAATGGGCTCCTCAGGAAATGATTCTGCCTATTTGGTTGTATCTTTAAATGATAGACCTAAGCTCCGCCTTAAGATCAACGGAAAAGAGTTTGAAGGCATCCTTGATACCGGAGCAGATAAAAGTATAATTTCTACACATTGGTGGCCCAAAGCATGGCCCACCACAGAGTCATCTCATTCATTACAGGGCCTAGGTTATCAATCATGTCCCACTATAAGCTCCGTTGCCTTGACGTGGGAATCCTCTGAAGGGCAGCAAGGGAAATTCATACCTTATGTGCTCCCACTCCCGGTTAACCTCTGGGGAAGGGATATTATGCAGCATTTGGGCCTTATTTTGTCCAATGAAAACGCCCCATCAGGAGGGTATTCAGCTAAAGCAAAAAATATCATGGCAAAGATGGGTTATAAAGAAGGAAAAGGGTTAGGACATCAAGAACAGGGAAGGATAGAGCCCATCTCACCTAATGGAAACCAAGACAGACAGGGTCTGGGTTTTCCTTAGCGGCCATTGGGGCAGCACGACCCATACCATGGAAAACAGGGGACCCAGTGTGGGTTCCTCAATGGCACCTATCCTCTGAAAAACTAGAAGCTGTGATTCAACTGGTAGAGGAACAATTAAAACTAGGCCATATTGAACCCTCTACCTCACCTTGGAATACTCCAATTTTTGTAATTAAGAAAAAGTCAGGAAAGTGGAGACTGCTCCATGACCTCAGAGCCATTAATGAGCAAATGAACTTATTTGGCCCAGTACAGAGGGGTCTCCCTGTACTTTCCGCCTTACCACGTGGCTGGAATTTAATTATTATAGATATTAAAGATTGTTTCTTTTCTATACCTTTGTGTCCAAGAGATAGGCCCAGATTTGCCTTTACCATCCCCTCTATTAATCACATGGAACCTGATAAGAGGTATCAATGGAAGGTCTTACCACAGGGAATGTCCAATAGTCCTACTATGTGTCAACTTTATGTACAAGAAGCTCTTTTGCCAGTGAGGGAACAATTCCCCTCTTTAATTTTGCTCCTTTACATGGATGACATCCTCCTGTGCCATAAAGACCTTACCATGCTACAAAAGGCATATCCTTTTCTACTTAAAACTTTAAGTCAGTGGGGTTTACAGATAGCCACAGAAAAGGTCCAAATTTCTGATACAGGACAATTCTTGGGCTCTGTGGTGTCCCCAGATAAGATTGTGCCCCAAAAGGTAGAGATAAGAAGAGATCACCTCCATACCTTAAATGATTTTCAGAAGCTGTTGGGAGATATTAATTGGCTTAGACCTTTTTTAAAGATTCCTTCCGCTGAGTTAAGGCCTTTGTTTAGTATTTTAGAAGGAGATCCTCATATCTCCTCCCCTAGGACTCTTACTCTAGCTGCTAACCAGGCCTTACAAAAAGTGGAAAAGGCCTTACAGAATGCACAATTACAACGTATTGAGGATTCGCAGCCTTTCAGTTTGTGTGTCTTTAAGACAGCACAATTGCCAACTGCAGTTTTGTGGCAGAATGGGCCATTGTTGTGGATCCATCCAAACGTATCCCCAGCTAAAATAATAGATTGGTATCCTGATGCAATTGCACAGCTTGCCCTTAAAGGCCTAAAAGCAGCAATCACCCACTTTGGGCAAAGTCCATATCTTTTAATTGTACCTTATACTGCTGCACAGGTTCAAACCTTGGCAGCCGCATCTAATGATTGGGCAGTTTTAGTTACCTCCTTTTCAGGAAAAATAGATAACCATTATCCAAAACATCCAATCTTACAGTTTGCCCAAAATCAATCTGTTGTGTTTCCACAAATAACAGTAAGAAACCCACTTAAAAATGGGATTGTGGTATATACTGATGGATCAAAAACTGGCATAGGTGCCTATGTGGCTAATGGTAAAGTGGTATCCAAACAATATAATGAAAATTCACCTCAAGTGGTAGAATGTTTAGTGGTCTTAGAAGTTTTAAAAACCTTTTTAGAACCCCTTAATATTGTGTCAGATTCCTGTTATGTGGTAAATGCAGTAAATCTTTTAGAAGTGGCTGGAGTGATTAAGCCTTCCAGTAGAGTTGCCAATATTTTTCAGCAGATACAATTAGTTTTGTTATCTAGAAGATCTCCTGTTTATATTACTCATGTTAGAGCCCATTCAGGCCTACCTGGCCCCATGGCTCTGGGAAATGATTTGGCAGATAAGGCCACTAAAGTGGTGGCTGCTGCCCTATCATCCCCGGTAGAGGCTGCAAGAAACTTTCATAACAATTTTCATGTGACGGCTGAAACATTACGCAGTCGTTTCTCCTTGACAAGAAAAGAAGCCCGTGACATTGTTACTCAATGTCAAAGCTGCTGTGAGTTCTTGCCAGTTCCTCATGTGGGAATTAACCCACGCGGTATTCGACCTCTACAGGTCTGGCAAATGGATGTTACACATGTTTCTTCCTTTGGAAAACTTCAATATCTCCATGTGTCCATTGACACATGTTCTGGCATCATGTTTGCTTCTCCGTTAACCGGAGAAAAAGCCTCACATGTGATTCAACATTGTCTTGAGGCATGGAGTGCTTGGGGGAAACCCAGACTCCTTAAGACTGATAATGGACCAGCTTATACGTCTCAAAAATTCCAACAGTTCTGCCGTCAGATGGACGTAACCCACCTGACTGGACTTCTGTACAACCCTCAAGGACAGGGTATTGTTGAGCGTGCGCATCGCACCCTCAAAGCCTATCTTATAAAACAGAAGAGGGGAACTTTTGAGGAGACTGTACCCCGAGCACCAAGAGTGTCTGTGTCTTTGGCACTCTTTACACTCAATTTTTTAAATATTGATGCTCATGGCCATACTGCGGCTGAACGTCATTGTTCAGAGCCAGATAGGCCCAATGAGATGGTTAAATAGAAAAATGTCCTTGATAATAAATGGTATGGCCCGGATCCTATCTTGATAAGATCCAGGGGAGCTATCTGTGTTTTCCCACAGAATGAAGACAACCCATTTTGGGTACCAGAAAGACTCACCCGAAAAATCCAGACTGACCAAGGGAATACTAATGTCCCTCGTCTTGGTGATGTCCAGGGCGTCAATAATAAAGAGAGAGCAGCGTTGGGGGATAATGTCGACATTTCCACTCCCAATGACGGTGATGTATAATGCTCAAGTATTCTCCTGCTTTTTTACCACTAACTAGGAACTGGGTTTGGCCTTAATTCAGACAGCCTTGGCTCTGTCTGGACAGGTCCAGACGACTGACACCATTAACACTTTGTCAGCCTCAGTGACTACAGTCATAGATGAACAGGCCTCAGCTAATGTCAAGATACAGAGAGGTCTCATGCTGGTTAATCAACTCATAGATCTTGTCCAGATACAACTAGATGTATTATGACAAATAACTCAGCAGGGATGTAAACAAAAGTTTCCGGGATTGTGTGTTATTTCCATTCAGTATGTTAAATTTACTAGGGCAGCTAAATTGTCAAAAAGTCTTTTTCAGTATATGTTACAGAATTGGATGGCTGAATTTGAACAGATCCTTCGGGAATTGAGACTTCAGGTCAACTCCACGCGCTTGGACCTGTCGCTGACCAAAGGATTACCCAATTGGATCTCCTCAGCATTTTCTTTCTTTAAAAAATGGGTGGGATTAATATTATTTGGAGATACACTTTGCTGTGGATTAGTGTTGCTTCTTTGATTGGTCTGTAAGCTTAAGGCCTAAACTAGGAGAGACAAGGTGGTTATTGCCCAGGCGCTTGCAGGACTAGAACATGGAGCTCCCCCTGATATATGGTTATCTATGCTTAGGCAATAGGTCGCTGGCCACTCAGCTCTTATATCCCATGAGGCTAGACTCATTGCACGGGATAGAGTGAGTGTGCTTCAGCAGCCCGAGAGAGTTGCAAGGCTAAGCACTGCAATGGAAAGGCTCTGCGGCATATATGAGCCTATTCTAGGGAGACATGTCATCTTTCAAGAAGGTTCAGTGTCCTAGTTCCCTTCCCCCAGGCAAAACGACACGGGAGCAGGTCAGGGTTGCTCTGGGTAAAAGCCTGTGAGCCTAAGAGCTAATCCTGTACATGGCTCCTTTACCTACACACTGGGGATTTGACCTCTATCTCCACTCTCATTAATATGGGTGGCCTATTTGCTCTTATTAAAAGGATAGGGGGAGATGTTGGGAGCCGCGCCCACATTCGCCGTTACAAGATGGCGCTGACATGCTGTGTTCTAAGTGGTAAACAAATAATCTGCGCATGTGCCAAGGGTATCTTATGACTACTTGTGCTCTGCCTTCCCCGTGACGTCAACTCGGCCGATGGGCTGCAGCCAATCAGGGAGTGACACGTCCGAGGTGAAGGAGAATGCTCCTTAAGAGGGACGGGTTTTCGTTTTCTCTCTCTCTTGCTTCTCTCTCTCTTGCTTCTCTCTCTCTTGCTTCTTGCTCTCTTGCTTCCTGCACCCTGGCTCCTGAAGATGTAAGAAATAAAGCTTTGCCGCAGAAGATTCTGGTCTGTGGTGTTCTTCCTGGCCGGTCGTGAGAACGCGTCTAATAACAATTGTGTTTTTGTGTATCCAAGAATAAGAACATAGACAACTTTAATACATTCAAAAGAAAATGATTTGCCCGAAAATACACAAAGACTTTTTCTAGCTTCTCTTTGCACTTAGCGACAGTTTCATGTTAGTGGAGTTCAGGGAATGTACTTATTAGTTACTAGAGAAGATTGTGTTTCCAAGCTTGACTGTGGCTTCTACAGTTGTTTTGGGTTATAATCTTGAGTGAACAAACAAAAGAACCATACATTCTAAAAACACTGCAACCAAACATTTAATTATAGTCCTCCTGTGCTCAGCAAGGGAGGGAATAGTTACAGTGATAATTTTACAATGTAATGACAAAAATCAGTCTTTTCTAGTACTGTTCTGCACCCTGGGTGACATCCAAAGTGACCTTTTGGCAATGATGTTTCTTCTCTTTTTTCTCTCTCTCTCTCCTTTTTTTTTTCTTCTTTTTTTAACTGATTCACGTTACATCCAGCTCACAGCCCCTGTCCTGGTCACTCCCACCCATAATCCTTCACCTCTTCACCTCTCCTTCTCCTCTGAGCCAGTAGGACCCCTCTGGGTTTCCCTTCACTCAGGCACTTCAAGCCTCTGCGAGGCTAGGCACACACTCCCTCTCCCATTAAGGCCTGAGGAGACCACCTAGCTAGTAGAACCTCTCCCACGTATAGGCAACAGCTTTGGGACAGATCCCGCTCCAGTTATTCGGATCCCACATTAAGATCAACCTGCGCATCTGCTACATATGTCTAGCCCCTGTACGTTCTTTGGTTGGTGGTTCAGAGTCTGAGAGCTCCACGGGATAGTATGCCCAGATCATACTGTTCTAAAGAGAACTAAGCAAATGATCTAAACGCGCAGTATCGTGGTTGTTCTACTCTATCTTTTTTTTTTTATTTGAATCATGAATTTAGTTGGGACCTTTCACCCACATAATATGCCGTGTTCATAGTTGATTCCATTGTCTTCCCCTGTTTCCCCTACCCCCACTTGCTATTCTTCCCTTGAAGTAGCTCTCCTCTTTCCTTTTTATTTACTTTTGTATATATTTTAGGCATCTCAGCTTTTACAATAGTAGATTTTTATATTTCTTTTTTAATCCATCCTAATATACCTAGCTTTTTAAACAAAAAATATTTCTAAGGATTCTGATTTTTAATTTTATCTTCCATTCCCCTTTTCACTTCACAATGTCAGTGTGACTCATCCAATAGATTGATGACTCCCTTCCTCCCTCCCTCCCTCCCTCCCCTCCTCCCTCCTTCCCTCCTTTCTTTCCTTTGTCCCCTCTACCATCTCTTTTTCTCTTCTGTATGCTCTCCCTCTTTTCCTTCTTCTCTCTTCCTCCTCTCCCCCTCCCTGGCTCTCTCATCTTTCTATGGCAAAAATAGTCTCTAAATCTACATGTGGGTTTGAAAATTAAAACGTTTTAAAGTTTAACCCCATAAAAATTCCTCAACTGATCTGTGCATTCAGTTTTGTAGTTGCTACAAGGCATCCAACAGTGCCCTCTAATGCCAGTTTTTAAAACAATTGTTCCATACTTTTGCTTTAATCACAATGTTAAATCCTGTCATTTAGGAATCCATATCAAAGAATAAAATGCTATAAAATATTTACAATTTTAAAGACAAATTTTATAAAACATTTTCTTTAGATTTTAAAATTTAGTTAAATAATGTAATGTGATTACATTATTTTAACTCATCTTGATAATATTGTTTAATTACACTACTTCTGCTGATTGACACAATGTCCAACAAATTCTGTAAAGACACTTAGTAACAAATAATTAATCAAAACAGTATTTATTTTTAATGGCAAATAATAGTAACTTCTATATTAAATGCACAATTTATCACTGTAACTAGATGGATTTTTGGCACTTTCTAATTAAAAATTTTATAAACTTTGGCTAACCATATATATTTTAAGTATATAGCTATTAACTTTTTGGCTACATATTTGTCAGTATTTGTATCACATATTAAATCTGTTTTTATGAATAAATAATTTTTCCATTTTAAGTAGTAGTTCTATCAAAAATGTGAGGAGTATTCCAAAATTTTGTTTTTAAAAAAATCAAGTGGATAGCAACTACTATATGTACAAGCTTCTGGGTAAAGTAGAGTTGCCTTAGTATACCCCAGAAAATGAGAAGTCAGGGTAACACAGACTATTCCAGAGATAAGTAGAAGTGTACAGGAAGTCACAGAGAAAGCGATAGGGAAGCTTGAATGTATGTATGGGCACCTTGTGTGTACCTGGTGACTTTAGGATCAAAGGCATCAAATGCCCTGAAACTATCTAAGTAGGGCTGTTTGTAAGTCACTATATGGGTGCTGGAAAGCAAAGCCAGGTGTTCCACAAGAGCAACTAATATTCTTAACTGCTGAACCAACTCTCCAGCCCCATAAAAGTCTATTTTAAAAGCAAAATAATGGCAGCAAAGAAGAAAGAGATATTTCCACAAACCAAAACTATTTGCAAAGAGGTACCTGCTAGGGAAATATTCACAAATATGCGACTTCCCACAGCACAATTAAATACTACAAGCAAGAACATAGCAACAACAAGCACAACAACAACCTTGACATTCAATAACACACAAACAGTTGAATATCTTAATCTATTTTCAATTTATATGTTTTGTAGCCATTAAAGCTTCTAATAAACAATAATCATTATGTAACCTTAAATAAATAAATGTATCTGTTAAAAAATAGAAGTTGAATTATTTGTCTGTCTTTGTCCATGTCTATGCATCCATGTTTGTAATACATACAGAGACCAGAAGAGGAGATGAACCCTTTGGAGTAGCAGTTATAGGGATTTGTGAGCCATTGTACATGTTGGGAACTGAAGTCCCTTGATAGGGCAGCGAGTGCCTTTAACCTCTGAACTATTTATCTAGCCTCGCAAATTTTTCTACAGTAGACACATTAAAATGGCAAGTCTTTTCATCCGAAGTTATTACCTAAACATTTATGTATCTCTAATAAGTCTGTAAGTAGTGATCTCAGAATTTTGTCCTGGAACTTATTAAGATGATCTGAAAAGAACGGAATCACAGGGGTTGAGTATGGGAACCGGGTAGTGACACCAAGAAACACAGCAGTAAAAGAACCTGTGTGCGAGCTTCAGTCTGGAAAACAACAGAATTCAAAACAAAGCCCAAGGACGAGCTTTAGTCTATTAAATAAACCTAGCAATGATGGAGAGAGATGATGTTAAAAGAGAAAGAGGTCTGTCTCTTAACTAATCAACAGTGACAACAGGAATAAGAAAAGTCCGGAAGAAAAGATGGGGATTTCAAAAGGGATATAAAAGCTGAAGAGGAAGATATTTACTCCAGCCATACGAGATGTTACACAGCTTGGAGAGAAAATTTAAACCTGTTGTTCACATTGTCAGATTTCAAGTTAGTTGTGAACTCTGTGGAAAAGGGCTTTGGGGTCATCATAACAGATCAATGAGAGTGCATCTTTTCTATCCTTTACATTACAGATCCCAAGGCCAGCTAAAGACTGTGTGGTCACTCACGCTTTTAGCGTCAGTGACCTTGCTACTTCCTCATCAGCCCCCCAAGCATAAGCTGCAGGGGCTTTGCCAGAGCAAAGCGGCTACATGCCTGGGTCATCTTCCTTGGACTCATGGCCCCCTGTCACTTCAACTTCACCCTCTTCCCAGGCAGTTTTCCAAGATGGGTCTTTGTGTCACAAGCTACTTTCTTATGGGATAAACACACATCGTCTCCATCACTAAATCATTTCAGCCCGAGGCAAACATGGCCTCTGTATTGGTTTCTTTGGCCCAGATTTTGGGGGAAAAAAATCCTGTTTCTTCTGTTCTGAAGGGAGGCAAAGAGGAGTAGCCCATTCTAGAGCACCGAGCTTGTGAGACAGTTGGGATACGAAGCGTTGGGGCATTACAGAATAGAGGAACAGGAAGTTGAGCCACAGGCGGGAACCAGGAACAGATAATACCACCAAGTCCCATTCCTCCTGTGACCAACTTCTCTCAGCCAGGACTAATGTTTATTGGCGCTGCAGCCTGCAAACCTGAGGATGTTGCAATTAAAATATAATCTGTGAGGACTTTCCAGATTCAAATGTAACATTCCCAGAGGATTTTGAAATCTCTCAAAAGAATCCACTTTTGTGTCTCTGCACTGCCTCACCTTGTTTTCCCCACGAGAGTCATCCACCTACAGTTTTTCCACACTCTGCGCATCTTGGCTGCCCTGATGCTCTTCCCTGATCTCAGGAGTCATTCATGGAAGCAGGGTCAGGACTGGGTTAAGAATTAGGACATTAGGCAGGGTTCTCTTGAGGAAGAGCAAAGAGAGAATAAGTACACATTTCAAGGAATGTTTACTAGGTTGAATTTGATAGGGTAATGTAGTTCTTTAATGACTTTTGCATACTAGAGAGGTTGAGTATTGCTTTCAGACCAGCAGTAATAATGTTGAAGTGTTCACAAACAAGCACAGAAGGGCCAGAGGAGAGCTGCTGGGCTTCTGTACTGGCTGATTATGTGTGTCAACTTGGCATTAGCTGGAGTTATCACAGAGACAAGAGCCTCCATTGAAGAAATGCCTGCGTGAGATCCAGCTGTAAGGTATTTTCTCAATTAATGATCAAGAATGGAGGGCACGTTGTGGGTGGTGCCATTTCTTGGTTGGGGGTCCTGGTTTCTATAAGAAAGCAGGCTGAGCAAGCCAGGGGAAGCAATTAAGTAGGCAACCTTCAGATGAAGAACACTCAACACTTCCTGCCTGGATGCTGCCACACTTCCAACCTTGATGATAATGGACTGACCCTCTGAACCTGTAAGCCAGCTCCAATTAAATATTGTCCTTATAAGAACTGCTTTGGTCATGGTGTCTGTTCACAGCAGTAAAATCCTAAGACAGATTCTGTCTACCTTGAAAAGCTGAAGAAGTTTGGTCCTGATAGTAGCAATGGTAGTAGCACCTATCACATTTTCATTACTAACACAACCACCACTAACTGCAGCAAGAGCAGCAGCAAACCCAGCAAAATAGATTCACTCACAAGTAAGAACCAAAGGATGGCAGGCAGAGGCAGCCCGCATTTCCCTCTCAGAATTCCATTACACCTGAGGCCACCCCTGAAAGGTGCTGTCCACTTGAGGGGGGGGGGTAGTCATTCATGCCAGCTAAGCATATCTGGATTTGCACTCACAGAGAGTCCCAGAGTTCAGTTTTTGGTTCATTTCAAATGCCATTAAGCTGATAACCAAAAATAACTTAAGATGCACAGTAAAGCAACCATCATTTTAAAGGAAACTCCATACCCTGTTGACCTGCGTATACTTTAAGGTTACTGTGAACACTCAAAACTCATGCCTCCCAATTATGCACAGTCCTTGTTTGTTTAGTTTCTGTTTCAGAGTATAGTCTCATGGGTAAGAGAAAAAAGATTATTTATAAAGCAATTTCCTTCATAAATGAATTTCACTGGTGCATGGTAAATCCCAATTATGCAAAGAACAGAATTTTACCCAACCTAACCTGTGGGGAAAAAAAAGGCTGAAACTGAAAAGCAACAAAAGCAGCCCTTAATTACTCACAGGTTTGTTAGTCTCCAGCCTTTATATGTCAGAAAGATCAGACTAATATTCTGTTATACATCCTTTCAGTTCTACTGGGTGAGGAATCGAGGTGAATTTTCTCAAGTCTTGGAAAATTAGAAACAATGTCTTACAAAAACAACAACCACAAACTGTTCAGATTGAAAACTACCAAATTGCTTATAATAAGAAAATCATTTCTTTTTTTTTTTTCCATTTTTTATTAGGTATTTAGCTCATTTACATTTCCATTCTATCATTAAAGCCTAGAATTCATCCAGATAAGACAGTCCTGTGTTTAAGAAGGCTAGAGATCTAAACAGGATAGAATTAAACCTGACATTCAAAGTGAGATAAATATAAGGCTCTATACCTCAAAGAAGAATATTCAAGAATTTAAAAATCACCCAAAGTTCCAACAGTAGTAAGTTAATCATCTAAATTTCAGACAGAATTTAGTATCTTCCATACAGCCTGTTCTATATTCTGTTTTCAATTTTCAAAATTTCTTCATCATTCAGCTACAAATTCTATGAGGATGATCACCAACTAGTTGGTTATTTTATTTATTGTAAATATTCATGACTGATGGTCTGATAAGCATCAATCTAAAATCATTGATAATTAAATGTGGTCTAATCACACCAATAGTACTTAGGAATATAATTGATTTCCAAAACTAAATGCATAGTTATTTCAAATTATAAGATCAAAGCAAGGCTGATAAACTGTTTCATTCCCTAATCTTGGCATATCTATTTATTAATAACTCAGAAATGCATGCTTCCTTAAATTACTTAGAGTTTCTTATAGAAATGTTGTGGCCAAAAGACCTTCCAATACCCCAGTCCTAGCCTTTGTTATATCCCCAATAATTTACAACAATGGGGACGAAAAGGTTGACTCTATTCCAGACACATCATCTGTGGTCTGCAGACCTTTGGCCCCTTAATAAGAAGAATACCCAGAGGGCCAATGCAATGGAACAGATTCACAGCCTGGCACAAAGTTCACCTTTGGCAGTAAATAGAGAAATCCAACCAGCTGTTTCACATTACTGTAATAATATATTTAGTGGAAAATGAGCTCTAGAGACTAGATAACGTGATAGAATTCATGTCAGGATTGAAAGACAGATCATGTTTTAGATTGATTATGCATGGATTGCATGTAGGCATAATGCTATAGAAAACTAGTTATTAAATGCTTATATTTAAAAAAGTAACCCATATATTTAAAATACCTATTTAGTTTGTTTTAGTTTTAAAATTATTCTTAGCACTAAGAATTATACCAAAATATAGAGGTCAGCATTTCCCATTTTATTTGTTTACAAAGTATTCACATTAGAGGAAAATACAGTTTTAATATTTTTCATAGTTCAAGCAAGCAGATAAGTCCATGATCTGTATAATTTTGATGTGAAATCTGCTGTCATTTTTATTTCTGCCTCTCTTTATAGATTGTTCTTTTAGTCGTTTTTAAAATTTCCATTCTGCCAGGCCAGCACTCGGGAGGCAGAGGCAGGCAGATTTCTGAGTTCGAGGCCAGCCTGGTCTACAAAGTGAGTTCCAGGACAGCCAGGGCTACACAGAGAAACCCTGTCTCAAAAAACCAAAAATAGAAAGAAAGATTTCTATCCTGTCATACATTTCTGGAGGATATTATGAGGATTTTCCTGGGTTTGAATTTGTGGTTTTCCTTACATTTGGTTTGGTTTGGTTTTGATTTTAATTTCTTTGGGTATTTTTCTAAACTCTCCACTTTCACCCACTTCTGGAAGTACAACATAATGCAGATACAGGTATGCCATAAAATGAAAAATAAACTTGTTTACTTTCTACAGTCATAAGAAACAATACTTAATGCAAGATCACTAAAACATTATGTTATCTTAGGAGATATCAATAACACTCATCTTAAAAGGAATATTACTATAATAAAGTGACATGATGGAATGATTCAACAGAAGAAAAACTTCTTAAATAGTTATGAATATATGCTATGAATAGTTATGAAAAACAAAGCTTAAAAATACATGAAAGAAACAAAAATTTATATCTAAAAAAGTAGATAGAAAAATCTCAAATCATAAATATGGATGCTCTACCCTTATAATTTATAAACTACTGGACTGAAATTTGAAAAATTGTAAAATGATCTACTATGCCAAACTGGTACTTATTTAAAAATTCATCTTTCAGCTGAAGAATAAACATTATATACAAGTATCTATTGAATATTCATCAACATAAGCTATGTTTTATAAAATAAGGGAAAACATAATAAATTTTAAATGCCTTCAATTGTGTAGTTTAGCACAAATGAGATTAGATATTAACAACAGAATGACAAGGATAAATTTCCCAGGTATTTTGAAGTTAATCATTCTCGAAAGAAGAAAACTGTAAGAGACATTGAGTGTTATTCTGAATGGAATTACAATACAATGTATTGGGGAAGGAAAGATGGCTCAGGCATTATTATCAAATGAGATATCACAATGTCTGTCTCTCTTCATTTCCCTCACAAGTCCTCCAACCTGTCCCTCTTGTAACTTCATGTCCCTTTTAATGCTAGCTATGATAAATTTCTATTTTAACTGCTTTGTGATGTTTATTCTTTTACAATATTAGTTCTGCACAATCGATTGGATCCAGTTCAGCTAACTCAAGGGTCACAGAGAAGAAGGTTAATATTCATTATTCGGGCTGAGACTAGCACAAGGAAAAGAGTTCACTGGGATTAAACTGTTCCTGTTTCTCCTAGGTGAGAATGTAACTTAACCAGCCTCTCTGTGAATTCAAAAGATATGTTGATAGAGAATAGGATAATTCTCAAAGAAATGGCTTACTGTTTTTTTTTTTTCCTTAAGGTTAGAACAATTCATTAAGTTAAATCCAAAGTAAATGTAAGATATGTTACTATCAAGATCAAAAAAGATATTAGTAAAATAGAAACAAGTATTAGTTAATCTTTAAAAATAGCAACCATTCAACAAACACCCAAGACAAGTCCAATCAGCAAAAAGGAAGGAAAATTAGGAAAGTGTTCATGTAAGCAATAAAAATGAACCACCACTGCAGATTGTATGTAAGAAGTCACAGAGTATTTAAGGAAAAGATAATAAAACTTAAACAGATTCATGCATATATGAAGAAGTGATTTTTAACAACAAAGATGATTTATTCACAAAAGAATTAGTTTAAAAAAAACAAACAAAAGTAGGAATAATTAGATATCCACATGCTAGAAAGAGTGAGAAAGGCAGACAGACACACAGACACACAGACACACAGACACACAGACACACACACACACACAAACACATTGTGGGGGGAGCTGGAGAACAAGAAAGATTACAATAAACTTGACAATTTAATTGAAATTGAATTAACTAATGTGTGTGTGTGAGAGAGAGAGAGAGAGAGAGAGAAAGAGAGAGTGAGAGAGAGACAGACTCAGAGACAGACTCAGAGACAGAGAGACAGAGAATGAGAGTGAGAGACAGAGAAACAGAGACAGACAGAAAGAAAGAGACAGAGAGATAAAACTGTAAAACTCCTAGAAGTAAACAATGGAAATATTTAGTCTTCTGTTTCACAAAGATCTCTTAAATAAAAGACAAAACAGGAAACAAAGATAAAAATATGATAAAATTTGTCTAGTCTTCAGAAGATGCTGCTAAGAGAATGAACACATGTCACCCACTACAAGTGGACTTTTGCAAACAGAAAATTCACAGGCAGCAAAATTTGACTTCAAGAGGTGATAAAGACTTTTTTCAATGCTCATATTCAGAGGAGCTATGCAAAAGAACATGTACTTTTTCTGAGGTCTCTGGCCAAACTTCCAGAAGCTCCTTATATAATAGATGCACAGATCTATGTACAGATCAATGCTGACGTACTCCTGAAAGAATCCTTTAGCAGCTGTCACACTATAGAAGACTGCTCCCTCCTTCATTTTCATTTCCCTCAGCCTCTATTCCGTCTAGTCTCTTACTGCTCTTCCACACTATAGCCACATTCTTACTCTATCTTCTGATTTCTCTCTTCTCAATTTGGGGAGACCTTCTTAGCCCCTCCTTTTTGTGCCACCTTTCCTGGCAGTTGAACTAACTATATTGGTGCCCGCTGTTTTATATTTTATTTTTAGGCAGGATCTCATGTGGACCAGGCCGAACTTCAACTCCCTGTATCCACTTCCCATGTCCTAGTATTACAGGCATGCTCCACCATGCCCAAATCTATGTCTCTTGTTATCAGTGATGCTAGTTCTGTACATCTCATTGTCTCCTGCATGCACACCTCATTGCGGTTAATCTACAGCTCTCTGATTGTAGTAACAAGGAAAAAACATTTAGATATCACATCTCCAGTTAGAAGGAGTGTTCCTGGATTTTAAGAATATATGGAACCCTAAGCAGCCTGCTATCACCTCTAAACCTTCATTTTTCCCACACCTCTCTGCCCACCTTCATAAGACCTGCTGGGTCTAAACCTTACAAGTTAGCTTCCCTTCCCCCACCCACATTTCCTGCTCACTGGATCTTCTGGGGCACACCACATTGCCCTGAGCAGTCTACTGTTCCTGCTGGACCACCAGTCTCCACTACTCTGCCTACCTTCTTCCAACCTGTAAATCCTGAACCATACAGACCTACTAATCTGGAACCATACAGCCCAAGGAGGCCTGCCATATCAGGACCATTGAGGTTAACCCTTCCCCCCACCAATACCTATTATAACAGGAACATCCATATGGTTAAAGGCTCTCAAAAGAATGAAATTATAAGCTTAAATTTTTCTCAGCCTTAATTTCAATAATGGTTATTAAACTCTTTAACCTTGCTTATAGCCTACCACCCACTAGAGGTAGTTGAAAGGAAGGTTATTAGGATACAGAGGAAGTGGACCTATTAAGAAATTGTTCCTTTGGAGCAAATCTTATCTGCATTGTCAGGAAATCAGTTCAGTTCACAGGTCAGCAGCAACAGCTCTATTCACTCAAAAATACTTCACAAATATCCTAGTACTACATTTCCAGTGTCAGGATAGCAAGCAAATCAACAGCAATGGCATGACCTAGCAGAGAGTGCCAGGACTCAGCTGAATCAGCATGAGTCAGTAGGAGAGACCAGGAACATCAGGGATACAAGGACAAGTTATTGGCTATGCCTCTATCAGTGAAGCAGAGATCAAGAATCCTTGCAAAGCTAGCTATGCAAGCAAACAAAGCCTCTGTCACTGTCCATTGAATCTTATTTGTAACATCAAGTGAACTCCATTAGTCTTGCCTTACCATGTGAATCTGTCTTAGCAAAACTCCACATGAGACTGTATCAACTGACATCACTCTGCCAATCATCCCAAATCTGCAGAAGCACCAAGAAGCCTCAGGAACCTCTTGAGAAGTTTTGGTTTTTTTGTTGGTTTTTGTTTGTTTGTTTGTTTGTTTGTTTTTTCTTTTGTGCATTTCTTTCTATGGAGTCAGGACAAACAGTGCTGAACATTGCATGTAAGGTGAACCAATACATGTGTGTCCTTGGTGAAGAATCCTTCATCATAGGTTTTTTCACATGCTTCCCTTTGCAAAACATCCTTTTGCCTGTGTCTGCTTCAGCAAAACATTCCTTGACATATCTGACTTTCCAATGAAACCACATGATTCTGCCTCACACAATCAACAAAAGCCAGGGCAATATGACAGTTTCAGAGCAATGCTACCTTACCACAGCAAGCACAACCAAAACACAAGAAAATGAGCTTGAATGAAATCTTATGAAGATGATAGAGTCTGTCAAAGAGAAAATGAATAAATCCATTTAAAAAATCCAGGAAAATACAACCAAACAGAAAGAGATATTTAAAGAGGAAACAAATAAATCACTTAAATATATAGAGGAAAATGCAATTCATCAGGTAAAGGAAATAAATAAAACTACAAGACATGAAAATGGAAATAGAAGCAATAAAGTACAAACTGAAGGAGTCCTGGAAATGAGAAACCTAGGTAAGAGAACAAGAACAACAGATGCAAGCATCACCAACAAGATACAGGAGATGGAAGTGAGAATCTCAGGGGAAGAAGATACAATAGAATAAATTGATACATAAGTAAAAGAAAATTTTAAATCTAAAATAATCCTGACACGAAACATCCAGGAAATCTGGGATGCAATCAAAAGACCTAACAAAGAGTAACAGGAATGCAAGAAAGTAAAAAGTCACCCCCTACAAGGCCCAAAAATATTTCAACAAAATTCAAGAGGAAAAAATTCAAAACATAAACAAAGAGAGGCCTATAAGCATTCAAGAATCTTGTAGAACACCAATTAGACTAAACCAGAAAAGAAAACTCTCCCTCCACATAATAATCAAAACACAAAATCTACAGAACAAAAAAGAAATATTGAAAGTGACAAGGGGGAATGGCCAGGTAACATACAGTGGCAAAACTATCAAAATTATACCTGGCTTCTCAAAAGAGACTTTAAAAACTTGAAGGGCCTGGACAGATATATTGTAACCTCTAAAACAAACAAACAAACAAAAAACCAAAAAACATAGAAGCCAATCTAGAATACTATAACCAATAACACTCTCAATCACCATAGATGGAGAAAACAAGATATTTCAAGACAAATCCAAATTTAAACATTATCTATCCATAAATCCAACCTTACAGAAAATACTAGAAGAAAAACTCCAACCTAAAAAGGATAACAGCATCCATGAAAAATGTAGGAAATGAGTAACTCTATACCAGCAAAACAAGGGAAGCACACACACACACACACACACACACACACACACACACACACACACACAGAGAGAGAGAGGGGGGGGAGAGAAACACCACTAACATCAAAATAGCAGGAATTTAAAATCTGGTTAATCAATATCTCAAAATTGATGGAATCAATTCTCCAATAAAAAGATAAAGTTTGATAAAAACAGAAGTAACACTACCCAGTTTATTCTCTGAAGCCACAGTTATGCTGTGTATTATTCCATGGAGATGGAATGGTTTCTGCCTAATTAGGAGCTTGTCACAATTTCCTTTCATAGAGGACTTTGATAAGATTTTTTTTCTACTTCTATCATGTTTAATGTTCCAAAGAGATTTTAAAAACCAGTTGATTGTGTATTATTTTAGCTTCAGTAGATATCATGTATATTTAAGAGGTATTTAACTATTATAAATTATTTTGATGACTTAAAATGTCAATACTGAGTTGTATATTTTAAAATCAATTTTATTAGTTAAATAAAAAAAGAAAAAGAAGACAGAAGCTGGCAGAATGGATATGAAAACACAATCCATAGTTCTGCTGCATACAAGAAACACATCTCAGCAATAAAGATAGATATTACCTCAGTCTAAGGGCTAGAAAAATAAATTCCAAACAAACATACATAATAAGCAAGCTGGAGTAGCCATTCTATTATCTAATAGAATACACTTTCAAACAAAATTAATCAAAAGAGAAAAAAAAAGAGCACTTCATACTCATCAAAGAAAAAGTATTCCAAGATGACATTGCCATTCAGAACATACTTTTTCCAAATGCAAGGGCAGCCACATTTGTTTTTTTTTTCCCATTTTTATTAGGTATTTAGCTCATTTACATTTCCAATGCTATACCAAAAGTCCTCCATACCCACCCACCCCCACTCCCCTACCCACCCACTCCCCCTTTTTGGCCCTGGAGTTGAGACGAAAGGATGGACCATCTAGAGACTGCCATATCCAGGGATCCATCCCATAATCAGCCTCCAAATGCTGACACCATTGCATACACTAGCAAGATTTTGCTGAAAGGACCCTGATATAGCTGTCTCTTGTGAGACTATGCCGGGGCCTAGCAAACACAGAAGTGGATGATCACAATCAGCTATTGGATGGATCCCAGGGCGCCCAATGGAAGAGCTAGAGAAAGTACCCAAGAAGCTTAAGGGATCTGCAACCCTATCGGTGGAACAACAATATGAACTAACCAGTATTCCCTGGAGCTTGTGTCTCTAGCTGCATATGTATCAGAAGATGGCCTAGTTGGCCATCAGTGGAAAGAGAGGCCCATTGGTTGTGCAAACTTTATATGCCTCAGTTCAGAGGAACGCCAGAGCCAAGAATTGGGAGTGGGTGGGTAGGGGAGTGCGGGGGGGGTATGGGGGACCTTTGGGTTAGCACTGGAAATATAAATGAAGAAGATACCTAATAAAAAATAAAAATAAAAATACACCTGAAATCTCCCAGGGAAAATAAAGAAGCAAACACAACAAAGAGGAGTAGTTAGAAACAAAGAAAACAGTACAAAGAATCAACAAAACCAAGAAATTGTTCTTTGAGAAAATCAACAAGATAGATAAACCCCTAGCTAAACCAATCAAAAGACAGAGAAAAAGAATCCAAATAAATAAAGTCAGAAATTAAAAGGGAAAGATAACAACAAGCACTGAGGAAATTCAAAGAATCATTAGATCTTAAATCAAAAGCCTGTACTCCACAAAATTGGAAAATCTTAACAAAATGGGTGATTTTCTAGACAGAAAGCACTTACCAAAGTTAAATCTAGAGTGGGTAACCTATTTAAACAACCCTATAACCCTTAAAGAAATAAAGTCTCTCAACAACAACAACAACAACAACAACAACAAAAAGTCCTGGGCCAAATTATTTTAAGACAGAATTCTACCACAGTTTCAAAGAAGAGCTAATACCAATACTTCTTAAACTATTCCACAAAATAGAAGAAACACTGCCAAACTCGTTCTATAAAGCCACAGTCACCATGATATTTAAACCACACAAAAACTCAACAGAGGAAGAGTACTCCAGTCCGATTTCACTTATGAACGTTGATTCAAAAATAGTCAATAAAGTACTCATAAAACAAATTCAGGAACACATGAAAAACATCATCCACCATGATCAAATGGGCTTCATCCAAGGAATGCAGGGACAGCTCAACATATAAAAAGTCATTAATGTAATCCACCATATAAACAAATTGAAAGAAAAAAAATGACATGATAATCTCATTAGATGATGTAAAGGCCTTTGAGAGTATCCAACACCTCTTCATGTTGAGCATATTAAAGAGATCAGGAATACAAGACACATACCTAAACAGAATAAAAGCAATATACAGCAAACCAATAGTCAACATCAAACTAAATGGAGAAAAGCTTAAAGCTTCTAAATTTATCTAAACTCAGGAAGAAGAAAAGGCTGCCCACTCTCTCAATATCTATTCAATATATAAGTTGAAGTTTCAGCCAGAGCAATAAGACAACAACAAAATATCAAGAGGTTACAAAGTGGAAAGGAAGAATTCAAAGTATCCTTATTCATGGATGATTGGATCATATACATAAGCAACTCCTAAAATTCTACCAAAGATTTCACACAGCTCGAAACACCTTTAACAAAGTGACTGGATAAAAAATTAACTCAAAAAAAAAAATGAATAGACTTTCTTATACAAATAATTTGCAGGCCAAGAAATAAAATAGGGAAAAATACCCTTTTCAATATCCACAAATAATATAAATTATCTTGGTATAACATTAACTGAGCAAAGGAAAGATTTGTATGGCAATAACTTCAAGTCACTGAAAAGGAAATTGAAGGAGATATCAGAAGGTAGAAAGATCTCTCATGCATATAGATAGGTATCATTAACATAGTGAAAATGACAGTCTTACCACAAGCAATCTACAGATTCAATGTGATCCCTATCAAAATTCAGTACAGTTTTTATAGACCTTGAATGATCAATTCTCAAAATCCTATGGGAAAAAAAAAACTCAGAAAGACCAAAAGAATCCTGAACAATAAATCTTTGGAAGGACTCACCATTCCTTACCTCTAACTATATTTCAGAGCAATAGAGATAAAAACTTCATGGTACTGGTACAGAAACAGATACATAGATCAGTGGAATCCAATCAAAGGCCCAGAAATGAACCCACACACCTATGAGCACTTGATTTTTTGATATTAAAAAAAAAAGACATAAGAATACACTGGGAAAAAGGAAGCATCTTCACCAGACAGTGCTGATCTAACTGGATGATTCCATGTAGAAGAGTGAAAGTAGATCCATATTTATCACCCTGCAGAAAACACAAATTCAAGTAGATCAAGGAACTCAATATAAATTAGGATACACTAAATCTAATAGACGAGAAAGTAGGAAATAGCCTTGAGCACATTGGTACAGGAAACCACTTTCTTAACAGAACATCAATTTTTGAGTCTTTCAGGTGAACAATTGATAAATAGGACCTCAAGAAACTGCAAAGACTGTAAGTTTAAGGATACCGTCATTAGGACAAAATGTCAGCCTATAGATCAGGAAAAGCTCTTGACCAACCCTACATCTGACAGAGGGCTAAATATCCAAAATTTACAAAGAACTCAAGAAGTTAGATTCCAACTACACAAATAACCCAATTTATAAAAAGCGAGATACAGAGCTGAACAGAGAATTTTCAACAAACACCTTTCGAATGGGTGAGAAGCACTTAAAGAAATGTTCAAAGTCCTTAGTCATCAAGGAAATGCAAACCAAAATGACCCTGACATTCTGTCTTACACCCATCAAAATGTCTATGATAAAAAACTCAAGTGACAGCACATGCTGGTGAGGATGTGGAGCAAGGTGACACTCATTCATAGCTGGTAGTAGTAAAAAGTTATACAAGTGCTTTGGAAACCTATTTGGTGGTTTCTCAGAAAACTGGGAATAGTTCTACCTCACGTCCTAGCTATACCACTCCTGGGCATATACCCATAAGATGATGCACCATCCCACAAAGACAATTGCTCAACTATGTTTATAGCAGCTTTATTTGCAATAGGCTGAAACTGGAAACAACTTAGATGTCCCTCAACAGATGAATAGATAAAGAAAATGTGGTACATCTGGGTAATGGAATATTATTCTGCTATTAAAAACAAAAACATCGTGAAATTTGTAGGCAAATAGATTGATGTTGAGAATATCATCCTGAATAAGGTAACCCAGACCCAAAATAAATGCATTGTATGTACTCACTTGTAAGTACTTGCTTTGTATCCTTATAAAATACAGGATACCCATGTTAATCTCCACAGACCCAAAGAAGCTAAACAAGAAAGATGGCTATGCCACTCTTTTAAAATATTAAATCTGATCTCATAATTAAAATATGTTTAAAATTACAAATAATTGTAGTTTTAAAAATTCAAATTTACTTAAAATTTTATGTCATTCATTTTCCTCAATCTAAATAAACATAACATTGGCCACATGTGTATTAATCTCAAACACAGACACATTCTCAACCTTCTTTAAATATTTCATGTATTCAAACTTTTAAAGTTCTACAAATAATTTTTTTGGCATTTCAAAGGTTTATAAAAGCTATAATGTGCTTATAGTCAGTGTGTGAAAGGCGAAGATCGCACTCTAGCCTATAGTATGCTTAATGTGCTAACTATAGAATGTGTTAAATTAAAATTAATTTGATTGTGACCTTACTGCATAGAAGGACTTTGGCGAGCATAATTTAAAAGCTTTCTTAGAAAACTTGTTTTGTGCTAGATGGAACTGATTCCTTTTTATCCTCTGAGACTATTCCTCTACAGAAGGCAAAGTCCTTCATAATTATTTCAGGGCCTTCACAACTACTTTAGATGCAGTATTAAATGTTCAATTTATTTTTCATAAATATGGATGAATATAGTAGTATTTCTTCCCACTAAAAGTATATTTTCAAAGATAAGAGCAAAGACTGTTCCTCTCCTCTTCACCTTATCTTCTCCCTTAAGTTTCTTTCACACTTGGCACAATATAAAAATCCAATAAAGGCTGCCTGAAAATAATAATTCCCAGCCTCTACAATACTCCAAACTTTAATTTCCCAAGTTAACAAAACCATTAGAAAATTAATGAAGAAAAAATAATAATCATCATTTGCAGAATACTGTGTTTGAAGAAGATGAGACTCTGAGATGTAGTCGATTATAAGCATTTTTCCACTTAATCATTATTGTTATACAAATAGGTAGTTATCCTCACATTTAAAGGAGGCACTCGGCAATATTTGCTTAAAATTTCCAAGGTCACAGTCGGCAATAGAGATGGCAGTGACTACTGCCAATATTTCAGTCTACAGGAACCATTCCATTGACTAGCTCAGAGAAAACAAGTTCTTTTTTGTTTTCTCTCTCCTTTCAATAGCTACAATTTGTTATCTTTCCATACAATTAATCATGACTAGTCATAACAGACTGCAGAATAACACCAAACTATTACATACATCTGCTCTGTATGTCATGCATTTTTTTCCTTTCTGCACAATTATGGATTGTGGGTGTGGATGTTTATGTCCTAATCGTCTCCCTTTCTCAACTTGACAAAGTCTAGTGTCATGCAAGCGTGCCATTTCCAGAATTGAGTAATTCTGGAGAGCTGACAGTGGTGATGTAGAAATGAAGAAAAGGCAGAAACACTTAGAGAAAAGCTGGGGTAGAGAGGGATGTACTAACTCTGATGGAAGACAACTGCTATATAGTCTAGAAAACCAGCTTGTTCATTATTTACAGCACAAGGAAAAGTTATCAACTTGTGGGAGACCTCTGTAGGGCAATAGTCTAAGGTGGAAAATAGCCAGAAGAAGAGAAATGTTGTCCATAGTTTCTACATAAAAGGTTTTAGTTAAAGGCCAGTCATTTCTCAGTATTTATACTTGGACCAGAAGGCTTTGCCATCCCACCAAGTCTCACCTAAGGAAGGATTTGTTATTTCCATGGAACTGAGGCATTGGGGCCTTTGACATAACCATGCACATGTCAACAGCACTCATTTACTCACTGCTGTCTCTATTTCCATATGAGAGGAAAACCTCTTCTGATGGTTTACTTAGATCAGACTGACCTTTGGATATGTCTGTGGGGGATTCTGGTGATCGATGTTCGAGGTAGGTTGTCCTGGCACTCTTTGAATGGTACAATCTTTAGGGAAGAAGGAATGGTTACAATGAAA
Organism: Mus musculus; assembly: GCF_000001635.26. Taxonomy (NCBI): domain Eukaryota; kingdom Metazoa; phylum Chordata; class Mammalia; order Rodentia; family Muridae; genus Mus; species Mus musculus. The sequence continues at coordinate 8,554,247 of NC_000068.7, forward strand.
ATTAGCTGAGTATAAACCAGCTCATGAGTGGAGCTATTAAACTGAATTCCATGCTTTCTGCTTCAGGTTCCTGTCTGAGTTCCTCCCCTGACTCCTGTCAATGATGCACCATGTCCTGAAAATATAAATCAAAAACTCCTTTCTTCTCTATGTTGTCTTTGGTCATAGTATTGTTTATAAGAATGTTTTGCTTTGTTTTTTTAGATATAAAATCACATGCACACAGGTACAAACACATGGACACACATAAAACACACACACCACCACCAACAACAACAACAATGAAATTATCTCAATTTTCATTAGAAATAATATTCCAAAATTCAATGGGGATACTTTAGACATTAAAAAAATCATCTGGGAATGGTTCTTTTTAGGGGAGTTCCATATACATCGACAATAAATTAGTATACAGATATACATTAGGTAACAAAAGTTAAATAAATTTTCCTGTTTCCAAAAGTGGCTCCTAAGCAATGTTTACATTTGTATAAGCAACAGGGCAAGAGAGATGTATGCAATAGTTGAGTTTCTCTTAGTTCAGGTAATCCATTGCACAGGTGGTACCTTCAACACAAAGCAAAATTTGTACTGAGGTCCCTGTTACCCTTCCAAGATCACAGAACCACCCCATCCCAAACTTCATTCTGTTCTCTTGAAGCCTTTAAGGTCTATTTCACACATTATACATGCATACATACATACATACATACATACATACATACATACATATATATATATATATATATATATATATATATATATATATATATAAATTATGTTAGCTTTTGAAAGACCTCTGTATTTCTAAGTTTAATCTTAAACCCTGCTTGTTCATGGGTCCATACATTCTAGCTCCCTACCCTAGAAGACTTCTGCAAAAAAAAAAAAGCCTAAATAGGAAATATTGGCTTGTTCTGTTTCTTCTATTTTCTTCCCATTCAAATGTGGCATGCTTTACCTTATTAATATCCATATGCTTTGAATTCAATGACTTAAAAATAGTTTACAGTTTATTTTATCTAGTCTTAGCATCAAGTAATTAAGTCTTTTTAGTAATGTCCTGTCTTGATTCTCAATTAGCACAGTACAATTCTCATGGGAGTTGTCAAATGCATACCACAGTTTACATTCTTCTGGCTTTTAGTATTGGATAGGATGTTTGTTTTATTCATTCCCTATTAATATTTATAGATATATGAAATGCCTGCTGCTTCCCAGATATTGTTCTTATACCTGAGGCATATCAGCTAGGGAAAAAATGTTGATATATTCTCCCTTCATAGAGATTAAATTTTTACATATTTCAACAGAAAATTAAGGAGAAATAATCAATTATAATCATAATAAAGCAAAGGGAATCAACATTGATAGGTGTGAAGTTACAATTTTTAAAAAGTTATCTATTTGCATTTGGGTAAGGACTGAATTTAAGGAGATACATAACTGGGGATACTCCAGAAAAAGAGCTGAGGGCAGAGAGGCTGACTTTAGTATTAGGGGCAAGTATGTTAAGAATAGGGTGGGAAGAGAAAGGCTCTGCAAAAGAAGCCTCATGCAGAACCTGATGGGCCATTGTACTGACCTTGGCTGGTTATCTAGCAAGCCTCTGGATCAGGTATGAAGAAGTTGCAAAATGCAGGTAACTTGTAATCCCTTCCTTCCAATGATCTGGGGAAGAATTATCAGAGTCTAATCAAGAGCTGGAACTCGTTAGTGTTCCATAGGAGTTTTCAGGAGGATTCAAAGTGGGTTGTATCGATTGCCTTGAGAGGTATACTCCAAATTTCTGATGCAAATCAGAGTATCAAGCAAAGAATTTTGTGAAAAAAAAACATGAAAGAGACAAATTAAGAAACATTTTGCAAGAATACATTAGTGTTTTCACTGAGTAAAGGATGTCTCTAGAGATGCACAAAGGGGAAGAGAAGTGGGGGTATGGAGACAGCAGAGCAGAGATGTTATCCAGAGCTATGGAAACAGAAAGTATGCATGACACAAATGAAAGATCCATGCTAACATGTTGAGTGCACACCAACCCCACGATTCTGGAAATCAGGGAAGAGTATTCATAATGAGCATAAAAGTTTTCTAAGTTATGAAATTGCATATCATATGCAAATACAGTTAGTTCAACCGTATCAGATTTCCATGTACAAATTTGTTAATATTCCAATAATACACTAAAGAAAGCTAGTTCCTTATTTGTGGGCACACAGGCTGATTCCATAACCAAGATCGTATGACTAATGCTGAAGATACGGGTGTGTGTACATCCATGACATGTATTGTCTTAGGTCCCTTCCGGTATGTGTACCTAAGAGTACAGCATCATCCCTTCATAAAGATAGTTGCAGTTACTGAGGGAACGTTTTACTGATTTTTTTTATTACGTATTTTCCTCAATTACATGTCCAATGCTATCCCAAAAGTCCCCCACACCCCCCCCCACTCCCCTACCCACCCATTACCATTTTTTGGCCCTGGCGTTCCCCTGTACTGGGGCATATAAAGTTTGCCTGACCAATGGGCCTCTTTTTTCAGTGATGGCCGACTAGGCCATCTTTTGATACATATGCAGCTAGAGTCAAGAGCTCTGGGGTACTGGTTAGTTCATAATGTTGTTCCACCGATAGGGTTGCAGATCTCTTTAGCTCCTTGGATACTTTCTTTAGCTCCTCCATTGGGGGCCCTGTGATCCATCCAATAGTTGACTGTGAGCATCCACTTCTGTGTTTGCTAGGCCCCAGCCTAGTCTCACAAGGGACAGCTATATCACGGTCCTTACAACAAACGCTTGCTAGTGTATGCCATGGTAACATCATTTGGAGGCTAATTATGGGATGGATCCCTGGATATGGCAGTCTCTAGATGGTCCATCCTTTTGTCTCAGCTCCAAACTTTGTCTCTGTAACTCCTTCCATGGGTGATTGTTTCCAATTCTAAAAAGGAGCAAAGTGTCCACACTTTGATCTTCGTTCTTCTTCAGTTTCATGTGTTTTGCATCTTGTACCTTATATCTCCCTATACTAAGTTTCTGGGCTAATATCCACTTATCAGTGAGTACATTTCATTGGAGTTCCTTTGTGATTGGGTTACCTCACTCAGGATGATGCCCTCCAGGTCCATCCATTTGCCTAGGAATTTCATAAATTCATTCTTTTTAATAGCTGAGTAGTACTCCATTGTGTAAATGTACCATATTTTTTGTATCCATTCCTCTGTTGAGGGGCATCTGGGTTCTTTCCAGCTTCTGGCTATCGCAAATAAGGCTGCTATGAACATAGTGGAGCATGTGTCCTTCTTACTAGTTGGGACATCTTCTGGATATATGCCCAGGAGAGGTATTGCGGGATCCTCCGGGAGTACTATGTCCAATTTTCTTTTATTTTTTTCCATTTTTATTAGGTATTTAGCTCATTTACATTTCCAATGCTATACCAAAAGTCCCCGCCAGACTGATTTACAGAGTGGTTGTACAAGCTTGCAATCCCACCAACAATGGAGGAGTGTTCCTCTTTCTCCACATCCTCACCAGCATCTGCTATCACCTGAATTTTTGATCTTAGCCATTCTGACTGGTGTGAGATGGAATCTCAGGGTTGTTTTGATTTGCATTTCTCTGATGATTAAGGATGTTGAACATTTTATCAGGTGTTTCTCAGCCTTTCGGTATTCCTCTGGTGAGAATTCTTTGTTCAGCTCTGAGCCCCATCTTTTAAGGGGGTTATTTGATTTTCTGGAATCCACCCTCTTGAGTTCTTTATATATATTAGATATTAGTCCCCTATCTGATTTAAGATAGGTAAAGATCCTTTCCCAATCTATTGGTGGTCTTTTTGTCTTATTGACTGTGTCTTTTGCCTTGCAGAAGCTTTGGAGTTTCATGAGGTCCCATTTGTCAATCCTCGATCTTACAGCACAAGCCATTGCTGTTCTATTCAGGATTTTTTTCCCTGTGCCCATATCTTTGAGACTCTTCCCTACTTTCTCCTCTATAAGTTTCAGTGTCTCTGGTTTTATGTGAAGTTCCTTGATCCACTTAGATTTGATCTTAGTTCAAGGAGAGAGGAATGGGTCGATTCGCATTCTTCTACATGATAACAACCAGTTTTGCCAGTACCATTTTTTGAAAATGCTGTCTTTCTTCCACTGGATGGTTTTAGCTTCCTTGTCGAAGATCAAGTGACCATAGGTGTGTGGGTTCATTTCTGGGTCTTCAATTCTATTCCATTGGTCTACTTGTCTGTCACTATGCCAGTACAATGCAGTTTTTATAACAATGGTTCACTAACTTACACTTTCACCAACAGTCTCTGTGACTTCCCTTTTCTTACATCCACACAATGATTTGTTGTTAATATTTTTTTCTTAAAGATAGTCTAACAGGGATGATATGAGGTCTCAACATATTTTTATTTTGTTTCTACAAAAATGAGCCATATTTAAAATTTAATATGTTTATCAGCTGTTTGTGTATATTTTCTGAGATGTGTCTGTTCCTTCCTTTAGCATATTTGTTCATATGGCTATTTAAAAAGTTTCTTTGTATTTATCTTTGTAAGATATTTATTCAGTGTATATTAGGTGAGTGGCTAGTAAACATTTCCTACTATACCATTCCATAGGTATCTCTTTAAATTTTTTGATCTGTTCTTCTAAGGCCTAAGGAATATAATTAAGTAATCACTTAATATTTAATATAAGAATTTATGGGTCTAAAGGTCCATCTAGAAACCATGTATATTGTAGCCCACAGTTCTTATATGATGTGTGTGTGTGTGTGTGTGTGTGTGTGTGTGTGTGTGTGTGTGTGTGTGTGTGTGTGTTTGTGTGTGTGTGTGTGTGCGTTTCTCATTCAATTCTGGAAGTTGTTTTTAGATTTCTCTTTTGATTTTTTTTTTGTGACTCCTTCATCTTTTAATTCTGTGTTGTTTAGTCCCTGTGGGATTGCACATTTTATACAGTTTTTCCTGTTATTTCTAGTTTCATCCCATTGTAATGAGATAGAATACAAGAAATAATTGCAACTTTCCTGTGTTAAGATTTTCTTTGTGCACAGATATATGGTCAGTTTTAGAGAAAGTTCCATAGGCTGCTGAGAAGAATGCATATCCTACAGTGGTGGAGTGAAATGTTCTATAAATGTTAACTATATTTGCCCTATAGTGTTATTTAAATGTGGTGTTTCTTTGCTTTGCTTTTTTTTTTTTTTTTTTTTTTTTTGAGGAGGGAGAGGGGTTCTAGATTTCCAGTGTATTGGTGAAAGCTTGGAATTAAAGTTAATCTTTATTATTGTGTTGAAATCGGTCTGTGCATTTACATCCAGTAGTATTTTATGGAATTTTTTCCTGCTGATGTTTGGTGTATCTATTTTTTAAATAGTAATAACTTTTTTTTTTAATTTTTCAAGAAAGGGTTTCTCTGTGTTCCCCGGCTGTCTTGGAACTCACTTTGTTGACCAGGCTGGCCTCGAACTCAGAAATCCACCTGTCTCTGCCTCCCAAGTGCTGGGATTAAAGGCGAGTGCCACCACACCCAGCTGTAATAACTTCTTGATGTGTTGCTCTTTCTGTTTATATTTTTGAGATTATACTTTAATTACAGCATTCGTTCTTCTCTCTTCTCCTGCCACACTCTTACATATACACTGAATAACTCATCCTCAAATTAATTCCCTCTTTTATACTAATTATTGAGTGTATATATGTACTTTCATATACATATATACTATTCAATATGACTTGCTCTGTTAATCAATGTGAACTGACTTGCTGCCTTAGGGTTCTAGCACAGCTTATACTGTTTCCTAGCTTCAGTTGCTTCTAGGGTGAGTTCGTCCTTTTTCTCTCTGGCAGTGTTTGTCTTTATCAGTGCTGTGTGCTTCTGACAGGCAGCAGATGTGCAAACCATATTTTAAACCAAGTTCCTACTCTGTGTCTTTTCATTGGAGAATTTGGATCACTACTCTTTCAAACTATTGTTGAAGGTTATGTATTGTTTCCTGCCCTTTGTTGGCTGTGTATTACTCCTTACTTTACTAATGTGTCTTTACTTCTTCACTGTTACATTGCAAACATTCTCTCCTGTGGACACAGAGAGCTTGCCTTTCATTTCACTGTGTATGATTCTTTCAAATGACTTCTATAGAAGCAGCTTTGTGATCATGGATTACTTAGCTTTGCAATTATTCTGATAAGGTTTGAAAGACATCCGTCTCTGCCATGCTGGCTTATGTAGGGAAATCCCTATTATGGAAGCTTTGCCTTTTTCACAAGACTTGCGTTTGGTCTTTCCACCTCTTGCTCTACACAGTGTGCATCTTAACTGTAATATGACTCCGGGAATTGATTTTCCTATTAAACTTGTGCGGCATTCCAAATTCCTCTATTATCATATCTTCCTTTAATTTGAGAATTCTTATATAATTTTAAGAATGTATTTTTTAATCTTTTCTATGTGCTTCTCCTTCTATGCTCAGGACTCCTAAGTTTTGAGGCTTTTTTTTTATTGTTTTTCTTGTTTTGTTTTTTGTTTTTTGTTTTTTTGTTGTTATGTTGTTTTGGGTTTTTGGTTTTTTGAGACAGGGTTTCTCTGTATAGCCCTGGCTGTCCTGGAACTCACTCTGTAGACCAGGATGGCCTCCAACTCAGAAATCCGCCTGCCTCTGCCTCTGCCTCTGCCTCTGCCTCTGCCTCTGCCTCTGCCTCTGCCTCTGCCTCTGCCTCTGCCTCTGCCTCTGCCTCTGCCTCTGCCTCTGCCTCTGCCTCTGCCTCTGCCTCTGCCTCTGCCTCTGCCTCTGCCTCTGCCTCTGCCTCTGCCTCCCAAGTGCTGGAATTAAAGGCGTGCACCACCACTGCCTGTCCTAAGTTTTGTTTTTTATTATTGTCTTCAAGTTCCTGTGTGTGTGTATATATATATATATATATATATATATATATATATATATATATATAATCTGCTGCCACTGTGCTAATTCCTCCACATTGTCTTTAAGCCTCCGTATGGACCTTATCCATTCTGTTAGAAATGTGTTCCACTTGGCTCTTTACTAAGCCTAGTTAGCATTTCATTTCTGATATAAATGCATATGTAATATATGAGTGTGAACATAATGAAACTTACTCCTTACTTTGCTTTGGAATTTGGGGCTATAGTTTTTATCTACTCTGTGCATACTTCTGTGACACTGTTTTTGAGTTCCCTTAAATGAACTTGTCATTTGCATTTAACTGTTTGTTATCTTGTGTTTTCATTCTTCTACACTCCTTGTGTCACTGTATGATCTTTCATGAGCTAGATTTTCAGAACCTTTGCAGTTCTTGATGGTGAGATAGGCAGGTCTTTCTTGCTGAAACTAAGGACTCTCCCTTCAATTTTTTATTCATTTTATTCATTTACATTTCAAATGATATCCCCCTTCCTGGTTACCCTTCTACAATCCCCCATCCCCTCCCCACTCCCCTTTGCCTGTATGAGGGTGCTCCCCCATCCACTGTCCCACTCCAGCTTTACTCCCCTAGCATCCCCCTATGCTAGGACATCAAATCCCCACAGGACCAAGGGCCTCCCCTCCCATTGGTGCCAGATAAAGCCATCCTCTGCTACATATGTATCTAGAACCATGGGTCCCTTGATGTATACTCTTTGGTTGGTGGTTTAGATTCTCCCTTCATAATGGCCTAAATTTTTTATTTCTGATTTTCAAAGTAACCCAACTTGGGAGGATTTCCACAGCAAGCTAGACCACTGTTCATATATATTCCTGCTGATGCTCTCTGAAAGACAAAAGCTCTAGGTATCTCTGGCCACTGTCAAGGCTTTTCGTCTTCACCCAACCTTATGCTCCTCTGTTCATAGAAAACATCTTCATTAATACTCACAATCAAATTTTCCAAATGACATTGACTCCATATCACTTTGCATTTATGTTTATATAATAAATACATAGATTTATCAAGACTTAGTGACTTTTATAATCATTTAGAAAAATACTAGGACATGATGAGCCTGGTTTAAATATTTGTGTCATTAATGCAAGTAAACTTTTTCTCTGAAATGCCTTTTCCCTATCTCTCCACCCAGCCCATTCATTTATCCTGAGACAACCTGCTGTGTTTCCCAAACAAGGATTTCTGCTTTCAGAGATCCTTAACAATAGTGATATAAAATTTCTAATTTCTAGATTTTTCTCTGACCTAGTTAACAGAAGATAATATTTTCATGATCTTATCTACAATTTTTCTTTGCTTTTCTGAAGAAAAAATGCTGAAATTTTCTAAGTCGGCTGTCTTCTTCTCAGAGTAAAATGTCTGGGAACATCTAACTCTGAAGTCATTTGTGGGCATCTCCTTCCCTTTGGCTTAGACTTCTCCCAAATTAGCCCTACATAACAATTACATGTCTTACTTTGTTCTATGTCTCCTTTGCTTATGCATCATGAGGGATGGGTACAGAAACTATCTAAATAAATCTTATATAAATTATTAAAGGGGACAAACCCAAGAAATAACAAAACAAAAAATGTAGTTCAGATTTAGAGATCTCAATTGAGTGAATGCTAGTCTAAAAATCTGTTTATCTTAACCTGAGTTTTTTTTTTTAAACTACATATTGTACCCTGTCTCCTGCTGCCTAGAGCATCATTGGAATTACAGCCTTCCTACTGATTCATATGCATGCTAACTTAATGGTGTAGATTAAAAGAATAACATGTAAAGCATTTAGCCACACGGACATATTATTTTGTTCAGTAAAGCAATAAAAGATATTAAAATTTTCCCGGTACCCAGGTAGTAGCAGTAACATTTTTTGCAAGTTGGTTTTAGCAGCTCAGCAAGAACACTGCAGAAACAGTGTGACGCCTAACAGAAGGGTGTGAAGCTCGTTTGCACACACCCACGCACTCAAAGTGGAAAAAGTCATAAATTTGTAAAATTGTAAGCAAAAAGGATGAGGCAACATTTTACAAATCAAAGCATTTGGAAAAGGACACAACACAACAGAATCCATTCCAAAGAACTGAAGCTTCTTGCAATTCAAAAGGGCTTAGAGTCACCAGAATTGTACTCTGTGGAACACGGGCAGATGAAAACCTTTTCATTGTTATTGTCAAAAATAGAATAAATTGGGAGAACTTGTGTTTTTGAAGCTTCGAAATAAATCACAAAATTTCCGTCATACAAATAAGTGATTGGGTAGAACCCGCTGTCTACAGGTTCACAGACAGCAGCTTGATTCTTCATCTAATGCTTTGTAAGTACTTACACCAAGGACATGTTGTGTTTACAAACTATAATCGACTAAATGTGTCTCTCCCCCTAAATTCATCGATTCTTGCTATCCTTATCCTCAATTTCATGATCTGAGATGACAAGGTTTCAGGGAAGTGATTAGGTTATGTGCTGGAACTCTTGTGGATGGGATTAGTGTCTCTACGGAGGATACCCAGATAGTTTGCCAGTGCTTTTTCTTACGTTTGTTGCTATAGCAGGACAATAGCCACCTGTCACCTTGAAAGTCCTTAAAGAACATTACATTGAAGGCATCCTGTTCTTCACCTTCCAGCATTAGAACTCTAAGAAATATATTTGTGTTGTTTACTTAATCAATTAATTTATGGGAATTTGTTTCATTAGGGTAGCTGATTAAGACAGAAATATTTAGTCACTACCTATTCATCAATAGTTTGGAAGAAGAAATATTCTCAAAATCTCATGCTTAGGAGGCCTTTCAATAGGTTGAATGCACTTACAATGGAAACTGGTATCAATTCCTGCTTCTTAAGTCACGTATCTTACTAATTTTTACAGATTTGAAGAATAGCCTGGAAAAGCGAAACAGAACAGTCTTGACTTGTAGAAACCAAGGAGATAAAAGGAGGGCACTCACTTGCATGTGGTTTATTTGTTTTTCCAGGAAGACTTAAAAATGTACTCATATAAATAAAAGAAGACAGCACAGTTTAAAATAAAGAACTTCATTCTGACTTTGCTATGGCAAATGAGCCTGCTCCCATTGCCTTTTACTTAGTCAACACATGAAGGGAAGCAAAAATATGGTAGCAAAGATATAACAGAAGAGAAAAAGGGTGTGACTTCTGTTCTGCTCGATCCACTCTTACAAGAAGTGGCTCTCTGAGAGAAACTTCTAGAAGCAGGCCAACTCATAGGATTGGTTTGTCAACATTTTTCTTTCTTCTTAGCTTGTGTTAAGTTTAAAGAAGAGTGCAGAGTGCAGAAGACAATGTTTCTGGGCTGGTTTTTAGCTGTTTAGGAATGAGTATGGTAGAGGTGTGACTTGGTTTCCAAAGTTTCTATCCTGGGTCAGAGCTGTGTTGTCTAATACCATGTGGTCATTTTCTATACATACTATTAATCTTAATATGAAACAAGTTGATCCATTTACAAAACTATAAATTTACAAGACCTTTATCTCTGTTTAGTATGAAGAAAGACAAAAATTATTATACTCCCATGTATAATTTTAAATAGTTTAAGTACACTTAAGAAGGAAACTGGCACTAACTCTTGAGGCACACCCAGCAGATCACTTATCTTTCTTTTTCAGAATGAAAAAAAAAATTGGTCAAAAGAGAGAGAGAAAGTGCTTATAAAACCAATGGAAGAAAAAGAAATTAATTTTATTTTTTACATGTGTGGGAGCTTTTTATGCATGCATGCATGCACACAGAGAAGTTTTGCTCAAGACCACAAGAACCAGAGACTACCAGCTCCAGTCATTCTAAATTTTAGTCCTATTGCTTTAAATCACAACACATAGTTTCATAGCCCAGGATGTATAATTCCAATACCCAGCAATTATTATGTTAGTGAGGAACTCAGATGTCAGGCCCCTGGATCCTTGTCCCTTGGTGGTGCTCTCTCAAATTCCTTTGATCACTGACATGTGTAGTTCTTGTAATCTTGGCTCTCAACTTTGACTCTCCAAAGGCTCAAAAGAGCCATAATCAACATCTTGGCCACCACCTAACTACTCCTGTGAACCCTTTATTTCAATCCTTATGAACATTACTATTGCAGATATCAAGCCTGGAAGACCTTAGCCTTTGTCCATTTCTTCTGCAGCCAGGTCAGCTTGCTTTCCTGGAATCTATTGTACATCCTCATTGTCTTGTTCTAGTTTGCCCTTTTCTGTCACTTATGTTCCCTCCTCTCTTCTTCTTTCCCTGGGTAGATGCCCCTGCTTCCTTCCCGTCCCTCATCTAAAACTCCTTCCCCTTTGATGTTTGAAGGATTGCTGTGCTCCAGTATAGACAATAAAATACTTTATTTTCACTAATGCTCAATTGCCTCTCTAACGCACAAATATCCCTGAGGGATAACACTCCAATCAGAGTGCTCAGGATTCTGGCACCGCATGCTTTCTCTTCTGGCAAAGACAAAAGATTTAATAAATAATGAAGAAACTACAAAAGAATATGTATTTCTCAGAACAATTCAGCTAATAGATCTGATATTTTTATGAAAAGTGCATTTTGACTTATGTACAAAACTCTTGGTGTATGCTTAACACATTTGTAGCTCCTCTGGGGTAATAATAAAACAGTTATGTGGGAGTGTGTGTGCGTGCATGTGTGTGTGTGTGTGTGTGTGTGTGTGTGTGTGTGTGTGCTTGTGTGTGCGTGATATGTGTATTTGTATGTATGTCTCTCTGTGTATTTATGCATTCGTGTGCATGTATTTTCATAAGTGCATGTGTCTCTGTATGTATGATATGTCTATCTGTATGTATTTGTAGGTATGTCTGTTTGTATTTGTGTGTTTGTGCTGCTTTATTGGCCCCCAGTTTTGATTGTTATATTGATTGAGTTAATAAATACCTACAGTATTAATGAGATACATTTTGTGGTGTACCTGTAAGAACCATTATATAGACCTTTAGCAGAACAGGTAAAACATGCCACTAATGTGGGTGGTGCCATCCTATGCACTAGAGTCCCCTAATGAATAAACAGTAAAGAGCGGAAAACTGACAGTGCATAAGAAATCATCTTCCCTCACTTTCTCCATGGAAACACAACGCAATCATCGATTGCAAATGCCCATCAGGATAGCTTCCTCACCAAATTGTATCCCCTCACACTGTCAGGTCAAAAATGAATAAATCAAGATGTGGGTAGAAGGAGAGAGAGAGATAAGGCGAGGGGGAGGGGGAGGGGGAGGGGGAGGGGGAGGGGGAGGGGGAGGGAGAGGGGGAGGGGGAGGGAGAGGGAGAGGGAGAGGGAGAGGGAGAGGGAGAGGGAGAGGGAGAGGGAGAGGGAGAGGGAGAGGGAGAGGGAGAGGGAGAGGGAGAGGGAGAGGGAGAGGGAGAGGGAGAGGGAGAGGGAAGAAATAGAAGGAAAGGAAAATAGTCAGCACAAACAATACACACAAGAAATGGTATTGATATAAATGCCCTGATCTCATTATCAACACAGAGAAACTAAACATTGCTCCTAATCTAAACCTCTTGTTTAGCCACAGGCCTTGATGATTCCTAAGTCCTGATAATATTAATTTAATACACTTGGTTGATAATGACTGTTTCCTTTAGACTTTCAATCTCTTAACATGCCTTCCTGAAAAATGAAACTATCAAATGTTGTTAGTGAATTTTATCACCAATCTAACACCATTCTCTCACTTTTTATGAGGGGACTGAGAGAAAGCCTTCAGAGATTTTTAGATATATTTTTTAACTATGATATATTTCTATCATCAAAAAAAAAAAAATCCCTGGATATCTGATGTAGCATTTGACATCAGCAAAGGCAAGTTCCTAAAATAATAGCTGTTGAAAAGGTTAAATCTAAGAATTTGAACGTAAATATTTCTTTTATTTCATTTACTTACATTTGTCTTTTATGTTTATAGTTCTCAATAGGTAATTGGACTGAAGATAGGTTTTATTTTGTCAAAGAATACTTTATCAATATAATAGTCTTAGGGGAAAGTTTGTTTTTGTTTTTGCTTTGTTTTTTCCAGTAAGAATCTCTAGTTTTACTCAAAATTTGAAATCCCATTTAGGATATAGTGTATTATTTAGTGGTTTTTGTATAAATGTTCTGTTAGTGGTTTTAACTTCCCCTCTGGCAGTTATTGTCATTAAACCCAACTTAACCAATAAGGACAATAAAGTAATACCCTGATGACCTTTTTCTTGAGAGCACACTCTTCTGCCCTAAAGCTACTTATCACCCCATGTCCAAAACTTCCTGTTCTTTAGTCTTCATGGGTCATCTCCATTATCACATCCTTGGGTCTTACTTCATCAGAATTCTCATCTTTAGTGTCTACCTAAAGGCTATGCTCTACTTAGCATCACACTAGAAATAATTACTCAAATGATGGGTTAAATTAATTTTGAAGGAAAGCTAACTCCAAGGCATGAAAAAATAGGTAGATACACTGAGGACCTTCCTAAAATATTTGTCTAAAATCAGTTAATCATAGTTTTTTCTGGAAACACTAAGAACCTATATTAGCAAAATAAATTCAGTTTAAGAAATATCATTCCAATAATTATGTAATAAGATATATTTGAAGAAAGTATAGAGACGGCAGTTATAGAAGAAAGAAAACTCTAAAATTAACTCTTGAGGCGGCCAAAATAGTTCGTTGAATATGCTTGTCATTCCTAGAACTGTTATAAGCAAGATGGTTAGCTAAAGTAGCCAATCAATGAATTCTATATATGACTGGGGAACATTCCTCAAAAAATGAAGTCAAGAGTTTACTAAGTGTTTAAAAGAAGTTATAGCTCTTACCTACAACTCAGATTTGGTTCCCAGCACCTATATGGCAATTGTCCTTAATTCCAGTTCTGTGATATCTGATGTTTTCTTCTTGGTCCATGGGAACTAAACCTTTGTATGGAATTCATTCGTGCAAGTGCATAAAATAAAAGTAACCAGAATTTTTTTTCAAAAAAATGTGGAGGCCTATCTAGGAAAACCTAATGTGTGTTTGTATAGTCAACACATACAACTGTGCCCACACTAATATGAACTGCCTGCAGTTATGCATGCACACCACACATATTCACATATTAAAATAGAAATATGTAAATGAAAGGAAGAAATAAAATACACCTATCAATTAAGCAACAATTGCTTTGTACACTGACATTCTGAAGTGATATAGAACTTTCTCTGAAAATTCATAAAGGACATTTTTTCATAAAATAGAGTGCCCTTCCATTTACCCTGTTGGGTAGTCATGCAGCCTTATTTTCATGTTATTTCTTCCTCATTTTGTGACATTCTCTGAGACTTCTGAAAGAATTTTCATTTTAAAAATATTAGAGAAGCTGACCCATGACAAAAAAGCCATAAAATGCCATTTATTTGACCAAACAAGCAACTTTGTATTAAAATATTATCTCTGACTATCATGCACTTAACTCTTATTCACTTTATTTTTCCTTATGCTTTATTCTATTCTCCAAGTAAGCAAGAGAACCATCAACATCCCATATTCAGCTAATGGAGTCCAATTTGCAAACATAAGACTATATTATTTCTTTAAATAAAGTAGTCAACTTGGGAATTTAACCATAAATGATAGCCTTTAAAAGTCTTAGGTTATCAGGAAAAAATATAGTATCAGTAAAATTAGAAAAGGTCTACAATGTCAAATTCTTAGTGTTGAATAAGTGATGTAGAAAACCAAGGTGGTCTGGCAAAAGAAAGAGAGAGAGAGAGAGAGACAGACAGACAGACAGACAGGAAGGACAGAAGGAAGGAAGGAAGGAAGGAAGGAAGGAAGGAAGGCAGGCAGGAAGGAAGAAAGAAAGAACTGTAACAAATGTATCCATCGCAAAATCACAGAGAAGTTGTAGAATCCCCAATTATATGATAGTGTTCAAAACATTTCACCAAATGTGCAGAAGTGATGTGGAGCTCAATTGAAAACAGGAGCTTCAGGTGTCTTGGACAGGAATGACAACCAATGTGTTGAGGTGGCAGTTTTTACAAAGACAACCACCAGATATGAACATATTACTAAATTATCTTAACTGTGTGCTACAAGCCTGAAAAGAAACCAATCAATAGAGCCAAAGGTGCTATCAAATAGCCAAGACAAAAACTGAAACTAACCTACAATAAAACATGGCTAATTGAAAAAAAAAAGAACAAAATTTCAGCTCATGATACACACACATACACACACACACACACACACACACACACACACACACATGCACATTCAAAAAATGTTTGAGATTTTCATTAAGACAGAGAATCAACTCCAGCTATTTTGTGAACAAAGACCCTTCTGGGCACTGTAAGTGGAAAAAGTTATTACCTACTGTTACTTGGTTATGAAGTGGTCCCCACATGTTCATGTATTAATAATAATGGTCTGGATGTGATAGCTGATGGAACTTTTCAAAGTGAATGACTCTTAAGAACATGCCTGTGAAGAATGAATTAATACCTGAATAGATTTTTTTTAAAGAAATGATGGCTGCTGTAGAGTATGATGGAAATCCAGAGTCCTACTAAGGAGAAAGTATGAAGAAGGGTGATTATAATGGGAAGCTGGATCCACCTCTCTATATGTCTCTGTTCTACTTCCTATGACATGAACCACTCTGCTCTTCACATGATGCCTGCAGCAAAGTACTGAGCCCAGGATGATAAGATAACAAATACAGAGGTGGATGCTCTCCACCAACTATTGGACTGAGCACAGTGTCCACAATGGAGGAGCTAGAGAAAGGACCCAAGGAGCTGAGGGAGTTTGCTGCCCCATATGAGGAACAACAATATGAACCAACCAGAACCCCAGAGCTCCCAGAGACTAAACTGTCAACCAAAGAGTACACATGGAGGGACCCATGACTCCAGCCACATGTCTAGCAGATGATGGCCTTGTCAGTCATCAGTGGGAGGAGAGGCCCTTAGTCCTGTGAAGACTCCATGACCCAATGTAGGGAAATGCCAGGGCCAGGAAGCAGGAGTAGGTGGGTTGGTGAGCAGGTAGAGGAGGGAGGGAATAGGGGGTTTTCAGAGGGGAAGGGCAGAAAGGGGATAACATATGAAATGGAAATAAAGAAAATATCTAATTTTTAAAAAAAAAATAAAAAAAAACTATAGACTGAAACAAGAATGCTCAAGCTGTTTCTCTCAGAAATTTGTCACAATGAAGTATCTAACTTTTATGGCAAAGTTGATAGGTAAAACTCTTCTTAAAGTCACAGTAACCTGGTTAGTTGGATTAGTCTTAAGAAACAGGCTTAGAGCAGGTTTGGCTACCTTAAGGATTTTTTTTTCCTCTATAGCCAATTATCTTTGTATCAATAGGCGATGACAAGAAAACCTTTTGTAGGTGATGTATTCACAGTGGGCATAAAATGTCCATCAGAATGGTTGCTCACTTCCCTAGAAAATTCTTATCAAAATCATATCTAGAAAAATTACACTTACCTAAATGTGAAGAGATTCTCCTACTGGGCTCTTGGGTTCTCACTCCTGATTGATGTCTGCATTGACTCTAATCTGTGACACATGGTAAGCTCACATGGTATGTACTGATTGTTCCTGGTTGTATCTTTAGAGTATTCTCTTCTCAATGACACCACATACCTTTACACTATAAAAACTTCAATCTCTAAAGAATAGCAAGGCTGTTTCAGTCTCATAGAATCACATCTTCAGCACTCTTATTTGGTACAGGAACTAGACTCTCCCCTTGGTTCTGGTGTGAAGCACTACCATGGCAATATGCTCCTTACTCCAACCATTTTACATTGGTCCAGAACTTGCAAATAAACTATTAAAAAACACTCGGAAGCATTATGTTACAGAATTTGTAAAATGTCTCTGAAAAATACCATAGAAATCCTGCCGGTGTCTAAACAAGTCATCATAAAGCATATGAGATTATTCAATTGATATCATAAAGATAAGAGAGTAAAAACAATTACTCTGTATTAAAATTATTTCATATAATAGATTTGCTCTTGTTTTCTATTCCTTCAGCTCCTCACAGAATCTTCACCACATCCTTACTCAACCAACTTTAAGCTTGCTTTCTTTCTTTCTTTCTTTCTTTCTTTCTTTCTTTCTTCCTTCCTTCCTTCCTTCCTTCCTTCCTTCCTTCCTTTCTTTCTTTCTTTCTTTCTTTCTTTCTTTCTTTCTTTCTTTCTTTCTTCTTTCTTTCTTTCTTTCTTTTTTCTTTCTTTCTTTCTTTCTTTTCTTCCTTCCTTCCTTCCTTCCTTTCTTCCTTTCTTTCTTTCTTTCTTTCTTTCTTTCTTTCTTTCTTTCTTTCTTTCTCTTTCTTTCTCTTTCAGAAATCAAAACAAAACAAAAACAAGCAAGAAACAATAAAAAAAATTCAGAAGCTAAATTAACAAACAAGAGAACAATGAAATTAAAACTTCTAAAATAAAGAAACAAAATGCACAAATATACCATTGAGTTCACTTCTCATTACACAGTTCCTCTTGGACATTTATGTGGCCTTCCCTAGAGTATGGTTGATATAGCTAATGGCATTCCATTGGGGATAACTATTTTTCCTTTGCCAATTGTTATTAACTGTAGATGACTCTGGTTTGAGTAAATGCAAGTCTTGCGCATTTGGCAATAGGCTGTGTAATCTCACATTGCATCAATTAGGATGTGCCTGGAGGAGACAAAAGTGTTTGGAGTCGTTCATTGCCTCTGGCCCTTCCAATCTTTCTGCCTCTTCTTGCAAAACAGTCCCAAGCCTTGAAAGGAAGACTTTGATGAAGACATTTCATTTCAAACTGAGTACTTTAAAGTTTCATACTTTATACATTGTCTAGGTGTGGAACTTTGTGTTAGTGTCCACATACTCCATAAAGAATCTTCCTCTGTGTAGGTTAATTGAGGCACTGATCTATGCTTATTTTTTGGTACTATGTTAGGAATCATTTTATTGCTATGTTCCTTCAACAGAATAATAGTTTTGACTTTTCCTTTAGGCCCGTAACAGGTCTAGTTTCAGGTCCTTAGCCATTATAGATGTTCCAGGTATGGATTCACCCTCATGGAGTAGGCTTTAAACCCATTCAAACAGTAGTTGGTATCTACCATAACATTTCTGCCATTATTGAACCAATATATATTAAGGCAGGTCCCTCTTATATGCTATATAGTTGATAACTAAATTATATTGATGATGATAAGTTTTCTTCTCTGGTACCTCGTACACAAGTATTTATTTATTTAATTTATTAATCATTCTATTCACTTACATATCAAATGATATGCCACATCTTGGTTATCCCTCCACAAGCTAAAAGTTCCACAATCTCCCTCTCCTCCCTCCCCTTTGCCTCCCTGAAGATGGTCTCCCACCCACCCACCCACCCTCTTCCACCCCACCTTTCCAATGTCCCCTTATGCGGGGCATCAAACCTCCACAGGACCAAGGACCTCCCTTCCCACTGATATCAGACAAGGCCATGCTCTGCTGTCTATCTATCTGGAGCCATGGGTCCCTCCCTGTACATGCCTTGGTTTTATAAAAAAAAAAAAAAAAAAAAAAAATTACTTTTTCCTCTTCAAATACACTCAGAACACAAAATATTTTCAACTTTCTGTTATTTCATTTTGGGATGAAATCACTATTCTCACCACAGAATGAACATCAGAATCACTTGTTTCAGACAGACTGCCTCTCCTTAAGTTTTGTTCACTAACTAGGTAGAATTTTTGGAGGAGGGTGTGTGTGTGTGTGTGTGTGTGTGTGTGTGTGTGTGTGTGTGTGTGTGTTGTCTCTACATGCCAAGGTTTAATTTTTACCAAGATTTTTTTTTTTGAGACAGGTTTTCTCTGAATAGCCCTGGCTGTCCTGGAACTCACTTTGAAGACCAGGCTGGCCTCGAAATCAGAAATCCCCCTGCCTCTGCCTCCCCAGTGCTGGGATTAAAGGCGTGCACCACCATGCCCGACTTTACCAAGAATTTTAAAACAGAGGCAACTCATTTCTAGAAATAATGGGAAATCTATTTCGAGAGGCAATTTTTAGTAAAAGTTATTGCTAAACACACTGTTATGAGAAAAAGGAAAGATTACTGACAATTGAATACACTTAGTAAGGGAAGTGTTTTTAAATTAGTAGGCATTAGAGAAATCAAGGACAAATGGTGAATAACATTGACAGATAAGGTATTACAACTTTCCTGATGATTTCACAGCCCTGGTGAAAAGATGCATAACCAGTCTCTGAACCATACTTGGATGAAAATTTAGAGAATATTAAGTATTCACTGTACCCCTTCTGTCTTGTTTGCTGTAGATCTCAACTAGAAACCAGAGGAACGGGAGATTTTAAATGTTATCTGTAATTGTTAACATGTTCACATCAACATGGTAAAAATAGAAATTGGCTCCGAAGTGATTGCTTGCTATGAAATATAGATGAAATTGTGGAAGATGTTTTAAAATAGAAAGAATCTTCTTAAACTGATCATGGTGTACAAATATACAAGCAATGTGGCTATCACAACAACCTAAACAACAGATTTAATGAGATTGTATATTTTATTTCTTTCAGAAAGCCCATGAGTGCTGGAATTATGACTCCACTAGTTATGCATCTTGAATTCTCTATTGTTGTCTGAATAGTGTGTAATCTACCTAGCATAGAACTCGATATATAGCTAGGATGATTTCATTTTTGAATGGAAATGTTTAATAAGACAGATTCAAACAGATCCAGAAGGTACAGTGAAGTTCCCCGAGAGATGGCTTTCAGTGCCATGCTTTTTAGGATTCCAAAGCTCCCTTCCATCTCATGGCATGACTTGATCTGAATTCCTATGACTTATGTTCTGGAGTTCAGTATTCCATTTGAATCTATGCATCAGTGAGCTATCAGTTTAAAGATCTTAGATATAAGCAGCCCTGAGATCACTATGAAAGTATTATATTCTTCCAATGGT
Organism: Mus musculus; assembly: GCF_000001635.26. Lineage (NCBI taxonomy): Eukaryota > Metazoa > Chordata > Mammalia > Rodentia > Muridae > Mus > Mus musculus. The sequence continues at coordinate 8,574,167 of NC_000068.7, forward strand.
AATATTCAGTATTACAACATTTTATATTTATTGTAAACTTGACCTAATCTATACTCATTTAAGAGTAAGAAGCTGGGCGTGAGGGAATAGCATATTTAATTTGTCTCAGTGTATGGTTGTGAGGAAATGTCTAGATCAGCTTAACTGAAGTGGGAAGATTTGGCTTGAATATGGATAACCCCATTGACCTGGGATCCTTGGCTGAATAAAAAGGATAAAATGAGTTGAGCAGTAGCAGTCCTCTCCCACTGGGACCAAACTGTGGATATACTGTGGCCAGCTGACTACAGTTTGCACCATTGTAACTTCTTCACCCTACTGGACTGTATCCTCTAATTACAAGGCTAAATATACTCTTCTTTAAGTTGCTCTAGTTACAGTAATAAAACAAGTAACTTATTGTGGTGGTGTAAATAAGAATGGCTCCAGTGACCCTATTTGAGAAGGAATAATGACTCTGGCTTTGTTAAAGTTGATCCAGCCTTGTTGGTAGAACTGGGTCACTAGGTGTGTTAGTCAGGGTTTCTATTCCTGGACAAAACATCATGAACAAGAATCAAGTTGGGGAGGAAAGAGTTTATTCAGCTTAAACTTCCATACTGCTGTTCATCATCAAGGAAGTTCAGGACTGGAACTCAAGCAGGTCAGAAAGCAGGAGCTGATGCAGAGGCCATGGAGGAATGTTCTTTACTGGCTTGCTTCCTCTGGTTTGCTCAGCCTGCTCTCTTATAGAACCCAAGACTACCAGCCCAGAGATGGTCCCACCTACAAGGGGCCTTTCCTCCTTTATCACTATTGAGAAAATGACTTACAGCTGGATCTCGTGGAGGCATCTCCCCAACTGAAGCTCGTTTCTCTGTGATAACTCCAGCCTGTGTCAAGTTGACACCCAAAACCAGCCAGTATGCTAGGGGTGGCCTTGAAGACTGAAAAATCCCAAGCCAAACCAAGTGCTTCTCTCCCTTCCTGTTGCCCATGGATTTAGATGTAGAGCTCTTAGCTAGTTCTCTAGTATCAAGTCTTCCTGCATATTGCTATGCTCCCTGCCATGATGATAATGGATTCAACTTCTGAAATTCTAAGCTAGTCTCAATTAAATGAAGTCTATTAGGAATTCTCATGGTCAAGATTTCTCTTCTGAGCAATAGAACAATGACCAGACCTCTTATACAGTCTATATAGGTATGCTGTTTTATGTCAAAAGAGAAAAGACTTGAAGCATTGTCTACACTGGTGAATTAATCAGTTAGAGGTTTAATCAAAAAACAAGGAGAAAATGAAGTGTGCTAACAAACTTATACTTTACATGTATGGAGCTTATGGAGTACTTTGTAGTGGTTCTCTATTAATATGACCATAAAAAATTGTCAGCAATAATGCTAATAGAACAACCTACCTTATAAACAACATTTATTCTGACATCAGCATGACTACTCTATGTGTCAATATATAAATTGGTAATCATAAGGTGGGTATAGATACATAAGAAGATTGAAATAATTCCTCACACAAAATTTACTGTCCTCTGTAGGTAGTAGCATATATCTGTAATCCCAACACTCAGAAGGCTAACACAGAATAATGAACTTGAGGCCAGCCTGAGTTACGTGTAATATATATATATATATATATGTAAAGAATTCCAAGCTATCTTGGATTACATCTCTCTACATCAAAAGAAAATAATGTCAATATTTTAAATAATATTTAACTATGAGTTTTGATAACATAAGCTCTACTAATATAAAAAAATGTAATACTTCTGGGAAGAGAACATTTTAATTGGAGTTCAGAGTTAGCATTCACTATAATCAAAATATGTGGGAAATATTCATGTCCCCTGACACTGATATATGAAAAGAGTTTTGCATATCTTTTAAAATGTCTTTTTATGAAGACACCTATCTCCAAACACAGATATCTCTCTGAGCATCCAATGGTGATTGAGCTTATTCATTAATGTGAAGGCATTTATAGAAGCCTATTTTAGATTCCAACTTGAGAATGGTATTTTAGCATGTGATTACATTGCATATTAACCTGTTTCCACATGAAAGCTAGGTGAAAGATCCTGGGTTACACATTTAAATGGATTGTGAAATATGGAGATTTTTTTTTGCACTTGTATTGAGGTCATAAAATGCTGCTAAAACTGTAGATTCACTTCAGAAAATATATTCCATGCAAATTGATGTGGGTATACAGACCTATTTCTTTAACTTTTCACAGGGCAAGAAATGTACAAAGAAGCTTGATACCGCTTGTGTTCCAACAGTTGCTTGTAGGAACATCTATCATTCTGTATTGGTAGTTTCACAAAAAGCATTGTTTTGCCTTGTAATTTTAGGTGGAGTTAACCACAAACATGAGCAAGCAAAAATCACTTCCAAAACCATTCAGTGTTCAGAAACAGAGACTTGAATAGTGCAGGTACATTCTATTCTTGTTCTTGAAATAAAATTAAAAACAAAACTAATAAAACTTGACTATAGCTAGTGAATCATATTGCTCACTGTATAGTGTAGTTTGGTTTTCACCATCTCTTGACAAATAATGGCTAAGTCTCTGAAAGTGGCTAAATGTGTGTATTGACCCTATCCTCCAATCCCTCAATGATGTATGATGAGTGTAATTATCTTCTGCATACTATCAGTCCATAAAGCATACATTGTGTAAGCTAAACATCTCACATCTTGAAAAGTTTTGTACTTAACAACGTTTATTTCCTGTACTAACATTTTTTATCACCATTGATCATGACACATCCAGGCAGATGCCCTGTCAGATTGTATGAGAGAGTGGATTTAACAGTTTCTCTGAACACATTCTTACCTGAAGCTATTCCATGCAGACTATTCACAGCAGCTGATGCCTCTGTCACTTTGAAATAATCATTGACTCCTTTAGTGTGCAGTGACACCTAGACCGTGTTAATCACGTCTGTCACTTTTATGGAGTTGAGGAGGAAAGCCCCTGGAAATGTTTCACCTTGTTTTATATAATGGTTGATTGCTATTGCATACACTACTTCCTGAGACACTGTTCTTGAAAAAAACAAAACAAAACAAAACAAAACAAACAAACAAAAAAAACTCTCATTGTCATAATTGACCAAAAAAAAAAAAAATGAATTTTTCTGTGGACTGCAACCTGCTATTTTGATACATTTAAATATTTTGAAACAAAATGCTACATGAAAGATTGATTATTTTGTGTACTTATCTCTCTCTTTTAAATGAGAACCCCTCCCCTTCAGCTACTATCTACTAAGGCTAAAGGTCAAAAACAAGTTTTCTCAAAAAGGAAGGAAATGGAAAAGGGAGAGAGGGAGAGGGAGAGGAAGAGGGAGAGGGAGAGGGAGCAGCTTGGCCTGAGAGGTTACCTTTTCCTTCTGATTTTATTTTGAATATCTCAGTAAAATGACCTAAAAATAAAGCAGAGAGCACAAGAACAAAAGGCATAAAATTAGGCAATCTAAAAGCATATAATTGATAATTAAATGTAAGAATTACCATTGGACATTTATCATAAATAATAAATGTACTAAGCCCTTGGAAATTGTATAAAAAGGAGAGTAAAACCCAAAAAGACTATAGAACTAAAACATGTATTTTAAAATGGCAAACATTTTATAAACCTAAACCTCAGAAGGATAGTTACAATATACAGAAGCATGTAAGCAATAAAATATATCTAAAATGGAATCCAAATGAACCCACTGAAATTCATGTTCAGACAGATCACAATCAAACTTCTAAAAGGAAACAAAGGAAATCTTCTATCAGTGGAAGTTCCAGAGCTAAATGTCCTCATTGATGATAAACACTTCTATTAAAAAAATATCACCATGTCTTCATTGTATAGCCATCAAAAGCATACTCTGAGACACTATTAAAAAAAAAAACATAGAGTGATCTTTATGAAGAAATTTCTATGAAGATGTATAGAGGGCTGCGAGGGGGAGTAAGCAGACTGTGACACCGCTTCTGGGACAGGCAGAAGCAACACAGCTCCTGGGACAGACCCTGTTTTGGGCTGCAGACATCTAGGCACCACACCTGCCAGAGGAGAGGTAGCCAACTGGGAGGGCTCTGACCCCCAGAGCAGGTGAGGGAGCCATCTTGTCTCCCAGGTCTCTCTGAGACCAGTCTACTCAGGTCAGCTCACAGACTGGGGAGGCTTCTGGGACAGGCAGAAGCAACACAGCTTCTGGGACAGACACCCATTTTGGGTTCCAGACATCCAGGAAACTTTCCCGACAGAGCAGAGGTGACCACCAGGGAGGGCTCTGACCTCCAGAGCAGGTGAAGGAGCCATCTTGTGTCTAGGGTCCCTCGGAGACCATTCTGTGCAGGTAAGCACGCAGACTGCAGAGACAACCCATCTTTTGGGACAGGCCCTGTTCCTGGCCTTCATCATCAGCCAGGAGGGAGGTCTGAACACCAGACCTCTGTGCACCTTCCCTGAGAAAGGAGAGCTTGCCTGAAGAGAGTACTCTGATCAATGAGGCTCAGAAGAGAGCTGGACTCCTAGGACAGCTGACAGAGGCTAACAGTATCACAGAAGGAACAGGCTCCAGCCAGAGACAACTATAACAACTAACTCCAGAGATTACCAGATGGCAAAAGGCAAACATAAGAATCTTACTAACAGAAACCAAGACAACTCACCATCATCAGAACCCAGCACTCCCAACTCAGCAAGTCCTGGATACCCCAACAAACTCAAAAAGCAAGATTCTGATTCAATATCATATCTCATGATTCTGGTAGAGGACCTTGAGAAGGGCATTAATAACTCACTTGAAAAAAATACAGTAGAACACTGGTAAACAGATAGAAGTCCTTAAAGAGGAAACACAAAAATCCCTTAAAGAAGTACAGGAAAACACAACCAAACAGGTGAGGAAGTTGAACAAAACCATCCAAGACCTAAAAGGGAAGTTGAAACAGAAAAAGAAAACTCAAAATAAGACAACTCTGGAGATAGAAACCCCAGGAAAGAAATCAAGAACCATAGATGCAAGCATTAGCAACAGAATAAAAAAGATAGAAGAGCGAATCTCAGGTGCAGAAGGTTCCATATAGAACATGGGAACAACAACCAAATAAAATGCAAAATGCAAAAAGATCTGAACTCAAAATATCCAGGAAATCCAGGACACAATGAGAAGACCAAACCTATGGATAATAGGAGTAGATGAGAATGAAGATTTTCAACTTAAAGGGCCAGCAAATATCTTCAACAAAATTATAGAAGAAAACTTTCCAAACCTAAAGAAAGAGATGCCCATGAACATACAAGAAGCCTACAGAACTCCAAATAGACTGGACCAGAAAAGAAATTCCTACTGACACATAATAATCAGAACAACAAATGCACTAAATAAAGAGAGAATATTAAAAGCAGTAAGGGAAAAGGGTCCTGTAACATATAAAGGCAGACCTGTTAGATTTACACCAAATTTCTCACCAAAGACTATGAAAACCAGAAGATCATGGACAGATGTTATACAGACCCTAAGAGAACACAAATGCCAGCCCAGGCTAATATACCCAGCAAAACTCTCAATTACCATAGATGGAGAAACCAAAGTATTCCATGACAAAAGAAAATTCACACCATATCTTTCCATAAATTCAGGCCTTCAAAGGATAATAAAGGGAAAACAGCAAAAAAAGGATGGAAACTATACCCTAGGAAAAGCAAGAAAGAAATTCTTCAAAAAACCTAAAAGAAGACAGCCTAAAGAACAGAATCCCAACGTTAACAACAAAGATAACAGGAAGCAACAATTACTTTTCTTTAATTTTTCTTAACATAAATGGACTCAATTCCCCAATAAAAAGACATAGACCAATAGACTGGATACATAAACAGGACCCAACATTTTGCTGCTTACAGGGAAACCTGCTCAGGGAAAAAGACAGACACTACCTCAGAGTGAAAGGCTGGAAAACAATTTTCCAAGCAAATGGTCCAAAGAAACAAGCTGGAGTAGCCATTTTAATATCGAATAAAATTGACTTCCAACCCAAAGTTATCAAAAAAGGCAAGGAGGGCACTTCATATTCATTAAAGGTAAACTCTACCAAGATGAGCTCTCAATTCTGAATATCTATGCTCCAAAAGCAAGAGCAGTCACATTCATTAAAGAAATTTTAGTAAAGCTCAAAGCACATATTGCACCTCACACAATAATAGTGGGAGTCTTCCACAATCCGCTTTCACCAATGGACAGATCGTGGAAACAGAAACTAAACAGAGACACATGGACACTAACAGAAGTTATGAAACGAATGGATTTAATAGATATCTACAGAACATTTTATCCTATATATGTGTGTGTGTGTGTGTGTGTGTGTGTGTGTGTGTGTGTGTGTGTTTGTATCTTCTTCTCAGCACCACATGGTACCTCCTCCAAAACTGACAATATAATCTGTCACAGAACAGGCCTCAACAGATACAAAAATATTGAAATTATCCCATGCATCCTATCAGATCACCACAGACTAAGGCTGATCTTCAATAACAGCATAAATAATAGAAAGCCAACATTCACATGGAAACTGAACAACATTCTACTCAATGATAATTTGGTCAAGGAAAAAATAATGAAAGAAATTAAAGACGTTTTAGAGTTTAATGAAAATGAAGCCACAATATACCCAAACTTATGGGACACAAGGAGGGCAGTCCTAAGAGGAAAACTCAATTCCCTGAGTGCCCCCCAAAAGAAACTAGAGAGAGCTTATATTAGCAGCCTGATAGCACACCTAGAGGCTCGAGAACTGAATTTACCCAAGAAGAGTAGACAGCAGGAAATAATCAAACTCAGGGCTCAAATTGACCAAGTGGAAACAAAAAGAACTATTCAAAGAACCACCCAACCCAGGAGCTGGTTCTTTGAGAAAATCAACAAGATAGCTAAACCCTTATCCAAACTAAATAGAGCACAAAGGGACAGTATTCTAATTAACAAAATCAGAAATGAAAAAGGAGACATAACAACAGAACCTGAGGATCCAAAACATCATCAGATCCTACTACAAAAGGCTATACTCAACAAAACTAGAAAACCTGGATGAAATGGACAACTTCCTAGACAGATACGAGGTACCAACGTTAAATCAGGATCAGATTAACAATTTAATCAGTCCCATTTCCCCTAAAGAAAGAGAAGCAGTCATCAATAGTCTCTCAACCAAAAAAAAAAAAAAAAAAAGCCCAGGACCTGATGAATTTAGTGCAGAGATCTATCAGACCTTAAAAGAAGACATATTTCCAACTCTTCTCAAACTATTCCACAAAATAGAAACAGAAGGTATTCTACACAATTCATTCTATGAAGCCACAATTACTCTGATACCTAAATAACACAAAGATCCAACAAAGAAAGAGAACTTCAGACCAACTTCTCTTATGAATATGGATGCAGAAATACTCTATATAAATCTCGCAAACTGAATCCAAGAACACATCAAAACGATCATCCATCATGACCAAGTAGGTTTCATCCCAGGGATTCGGGGATTATTTAGTATATGGAAATCCATCAATGTAATCCACTATATAAACAAACTCAAATACAAAAACCACATGATCATCTCCTTAGATGATGAGATAGCATTTGCCAAAATACAACACCCCTTCATGATAAAAGTCTTGGAAAGATCAGGAATTCAAGGCCTATACATTAACATAATAAAAACAATATACAGCAAACCAGTAGCCAACATCAAACTAAATGGAGAGAAAATCTAAACGCTCCCACTAAAATCAGGGATAGACAAGGCTGCCCACTTTCTCCCTACCCATTCAATATAGTATTTGAAGTCCTAACCAGAGCAATTCGACAACGAAAGGAGTTCAAGGGGATACAAATTGGAAAGGAAGAAGTCAAAATATCACTATTAGCAGATGATATGATAGTATGTATAAATGAACCCCAAAAATTCCGAGAACTCCTAAACCTGATAAACAGCTTCAGTGCAGGAAATGGATATAAAATAAATTCAAACAAATCAATGATCTTTCTCTACGCAAAGGATAAATGGGCAGAGAAAGAAATTGGGGAACCAACACCCTTCACAATAGTAAACACCTTGGTGTGACTCTAACTAAGGAAGTGAAAGATCTGTATGATAAGAACTTGAAGTCTCTGAAGAAAGAAATTGAAGATCTCAGAAGATGGAAAGATCTCCCAGGCTCATGGATTGGCAGGATTAATATAGTCAAAAAGCCTATCCTGCCAAAAGCAATCTACAGATTCAATGCAATCCCCATCAAAATTCCAACTCAATTATTCACTGAGTTAGAAAGGGAAATTTGCAAACTCATCTGGAATAATGAAAAACCTAGGATAGCAAAAACTCTTCTCAAGGATAAAAGGAGCTCTGGTGGAAACACCATTCCTGACCTCAAGCTGTACTACAGAGCAATTGTGATAAAAACTGCATGGTACTGGTACAGCAACAGACAAGTATATCAATGGAATAGAATTGAAGACCCAGAAATGAATCCACACACCTAGGGTCACTTGATCTTTGACAAGAGAGCTAAAACCATCCAGTGGAAGAAAGACATCATTTTAAACAAATGGTTCTGGCACAAATGGCAGTTATCATGTATATGCGAATTGATCAATTCTTATTTCCTTGTAAAAAACTCAAGTCTAAGTGGATCAAAGAACTCCACATAAAACCAGACACACTGAAATTAATAGAGGAGAAAGTGGGGAAAAGCCTCAAAGATATGGGCAAATGGGAAAAATTCCTAAACAAAACAGCAATAGCCTGTGCTATAATATCAAGAATTGAAAAATGGGACCTCATGAAATTGCAAAGCTTCTGTAATGCCAAAGACACTGTGAACAAGACAAAAAGGCCACCAACAGATTGGGAAAGGATTTTTACCATTCCTAAATCTGATAGGGAACTAATATCCAATATATACAAAGAGCTCAAGAAGCTGGAGTCCAGAAATTCAAACAACCCCATTAAAAATTGGGGTACAGAGCTAAACAAAGATTTCTCAAGGACTAATAGCGAAGGGCTGAGAAGCACCTGAAAAAATGTTCAACATCCTTAATTATCAGGGAAATGCAAATCAAAAGAACCTTGAGATGCCACCCCACAGCAGTCAGAATGGCTATGATCAAAAATTCAGGTGACAGCAGATGCTGGTGAGGATGTGGAGAAAGAGGAACCCCCCTCTATTGCTGGTGAGATTGCAAGCTTGTACAGTGACTCTTGAAATCAGGCTGTTGTTTCCTCAGAAAATTGGACATAGTACTACCGGAAGATCCAGTAATACCTCTCCTGGGCATATACCCAGAAGATGTTCCAACTGGTAATAAGAACACATGCTCCACTATATTTATAGCAACCTTATTTAAAATAGCCAGAACCTGGAAAGAACTCAGATGTCCCTCAACAGAGGAATGAATAAGGAAGATGTACATGTACACAATTGAGTACCTTCAGCTATTAAAAATAATGAATTTATGAAATTCTTGGGCAAATGGATGGATCTGGAGAATATCATCCTCAGTGAGGTAACCCAATCACAAAAGAAGTCACTTGATATGCACTCACTGATAAGTGGATATTAGCCCAGAAACTTAGAATACCCAAGATACTATTTGCAAAATACAGGAAAATCAAGAAGAACGAAAACCAAATTGTAGATACTTCATTCCTCCTCATAATAGAGAGCAAAACACCCATGGAAGGAGTTACAGAGACAAAGTTTGGAGCTAAGATGTAAGGAATGACCATCCAGAGTCTACCTCACCCGGGCACCCATCTCATAATCAGCCACCAAACCCAGACACTATTGCATATGCCAGCAAGATTTTGCTGAAGGGACCCTGATATATCTGTCTTGTGTGAGGCTATGCCAGTGCCTGGCAAATACAGAATTGGATGCTCACAGTCATCTATAGGTTGGAACACAGGGCCCCCAATGGAGGAGCTAGAGAAAGTACCCAAGGAGCTGAAGGGGTCTGTAACCCAATAGATGGAACAACAATATGAACTAACCAGTACCTCCAGAGTTCGTGTCTATAGCTGCATATGTAGCAGAAGATGCCCTAGTCAGCCATCATTGGGAAGAGAGGCCGCCTTGTCTTGCAAACTTTATATGCCCCAGTACAGGAGAATGCCAGGGCCAAGAAGTGGGAGTTGGCCAAGAAGTGAGAGTTGGTGTGTAGGGGAGCTGGGTAGGGGGGTTTATAGGGAACTTTCGGGTTAGCATTTAAAATGTAAATAAAGATAATCTAATAAAAATGGGAAAAATGATGTATAGATATGGAATTACTGAGTGTGCTTTTTAAAAAGAAAGTCACAACTAGTTTACCATTCAAATTCAACTAATATAAGTGATCCTACTAGGAGTCTATGAAGAATATCCATCATATCATCTTACATTTCAATTCTGAAATATTTCCGTTGTTTATATGGACAATATTTTAAGGTGTTGATAAAAAATTTGTCACTAAATGACTTTAATAATGTTCAAGTTATACAAAAATTGTATTTGGCTCAATAAAGTAGCAATTAACTGGAATAGTCAGAAGTAGTACCAATTGTAATCGTCCAAACATAAAATATTTAAGAGTTAATTTAAAACGTATAGTGGTTGAATTAGTTAAATCCAACTCTTTGGTGAATAAACAGAGTAAGCATGTATACACTGTGTCCTTAGTATAAACCTATGTTCATGTAACAAGCAGCAATAACATTTTTCTCAAACATAAATAGATATGTGTTCAATCTTTTTATGTGATAATTGGCTTTTCTCAACACTATGGATTCAGAAGACTATATTTTCTTCAACATGTGTTCTTTTCATATTCACAAAAACTTTATTAACTATAAACGCTTGGATTTATTTCTACAATGTCTACTTTTAGTCAAAGCCACACTGGTTTTGGTTGCAAATAGGATTACAATATATTCAAAAGCCAAGTAGGATGCTGACTGTGTTTCTTCTTTTTGATTCTGAACTGCTTTTCTACTTGAGGTATTTTTTGAGGTTCCATATTCATTTTAGGATTATTTACTAAAACATACACTATATGTTAAAATTATACCAAATATCAATAAATAAACTTTAACTCTGATAAATATTTTACAATGATACTAAGCACAAAGAAAGACATACATCATCATTTAGTCATTAGCAAAATGTACCAAAGCAAATCAAAATAAGATAATGGATTATAACTATTACAATGGCTACATAAAAATACTAATGTTATTGTGTACCTTTTAAGGATAAAGACAAGTAGAGCTCTCATTTATTACCTCATATATATACAGAATGGCACCACCAATAATATATGTAGATAATAGAAAACTGAGTTGGAGAAAAATATAAGCCTGATTGCGCTGTATTATCTACAGTTATAAATTTCTTGGAACACAAAAAGAGAAGGGAGATATAATCTATTTTATTTATGTGTGTGCATGTGTACTTGTATGCATGCATATTTGTGCATGTGTGTGTTGTTTGCATCTGTATATCTTTATGTGTATGTGTCTGTGTATGCACAGGCAATCACACATGCCTACTCATATCTTTGGAGCCCAGAAGAGGGTATTACATTCCCAGGAGATTGAATTACATGAGGTTTGTTGTAAGTGGCCAATTATGATTATTGGGAACTGAAATGGGGTCTTCTTCAATAGCTGGAAGTGTTCTTATCCTTATGCTATTTCTGCAACCCTTGTGTGATAACGTTTTTGTTGTTGTTGTTGTTGTTTTGTTGTTTTTTGTTGTTTTTTTTGTTTTTTTTTTTCTTGCTTACAGCTTTTCAAAGGAATTTCCTAACACGAATGTGTATATCCATAATTTGGTCATGTCTGTGACTGACAATGTGCTATTGTAGCATTGTATTTCTGTCATTTGCTATCAATGTAAAATCTAAAATGACATATGTTTAACAATGGCATTGATCACATTTTGTGAAATAGAGGGAATGAATTCTTGTGTTGATATTGACTGGAAGAATATACCTCATTTCCGTGACTACATTGGTTAAAAATCGATTATATATCCTCATTTCCTTTCTATTTTTCAGATGTTGCATCAGATAGACTAGGTGTGCTTTCAACAAATTTGAGAGTAAATCATGCTTTAAACTGCTGGCAACATAGAATAAGTCAAATTCATATTGAGACTGATGTCCAGCAGATTCAGTTGGGTATGGACTTTAATAAAAAGTTTGAAAAAGATGCCATCTCCAAGAAATATGAAGCACAGATGAAAGTATCCAAGATACAGGATGACTTTAAACATGAAGTCAAATCAATTGCGAAAACTGCACATCAATCCAAGACCCACTCAGCTCCCATCAACTCATTAAAAGCTCCGTGGCACTTCCAAATCAGGAGTTACATTTCTCTCTTTTGAAGCTCTGCAATGCTTTACACCACTTTTGTCATAAATCATAATTTCTCTTATAAAAGTGTCTCATCCCATGATTAAACAATGATTTATCTGAAGGTGAAAAGTATGTCATTTTTATTTTTTGTGTTTTATTTTCTGACAATGTCTACAGTGGCAGGCAGAGTCAGTTAAATGTTGAGTAACTGATATTTCAAGACTTGCGTGTGCCTCCATCATAACTTTTTTGTTGTCAGATGTAAGACACCATGAAGAAGTACTCAAGATTAAAAATAAAAAAGATTTTATGTATTATACGATAGTCTCTGCTCTGAATGACTATTCTAACTGTACAGAAGTTGATTGCATTGTATAGACTTTGGGTCTGGTTAATTTTGATGGGTGATGTTATTCACCTCTGTGATTATTTTTCAACTACATTCAGTTATGCAGTGAGCACAGACAAAAGCATAGACTATTATCAACTGTGCAGATGCTTTGTTATCTGGTCCTTCTTCTTGCTTACTAGAGTAGACTATAGACTTAGATATTTCAAAACATACCTTAATAAGGGTTTTAAATGTTTTAATCTCCCTCCATTTCACCACCCAACAGAGGTAGTGGAAAGGAAAGGAAATGTTCTTGTCTTTATAGGACAAAGGGTGATGAGGACATGTTTAGAAGTAGTTCTTTTGAATGGTTCAAATCTTTATTGTCATGATATTAGCAGTCAGTTCACATGGATCAGCAGTGGTAATATGATCCCCTCCCAAATACCATTCACAAATCAGCAATGGCAGTTCAATCCCGAAAGAACCACTCAGACCTGCCAAGTGGACTGAGTCTGTGAAAGTAGCAAGAAGCCCCCAAAATATCACAAGGAGCTCTTTAGTGCATTTCTCTCTATGAAGTCAAGACAAATAATGATCAGCAAAGAAGGCAAGGTGAACCAATGCCACAGCATTATCAGTAAAGACTAGCATCACCAAAACCCAGTGAACACCAGCAAAGAGTAGCAAGGCAAACCATTGCCAGGGTATTGTCCACTGTCTGTTGAGTTATGCTTATACCCTTCCCAAATATCACGTGTCCTCTCAAATGTCCACTCCAGCAAATTTTCACATACCCCCTTTTCCCAGTGAGCCTACAGAAAAGGACCATGAATTTTTCTCTCCAAATATAATCTCACATGTCTGTTTAAGCATGATCCTCTCATAAAACAGCCCCCCCCCAATCACATGACACAACTGAGTCTCCAAAGAAACCAAAATTTTCCACTTCAGTAACCGTTGTCTTTGCTTTGAATGGCATTGATTTATTATACCTTTGTGTACTTTCATGTCTGGCTCTCCTATCTACATTTCTGAAATTCATTTACATTGTATTTCATTATTTTACAATCAGAAACCCTAACGTTAATTTGATTTCATTTGTTAATTGAATGTAGTCATGTCTGTGTGTTATATCTGACTAGTGTATTTGCAAAAAGGCACCATTTGCTTCTAGGAACTTCTTGCTTTTTTTATTTTTTAAGTATTTAATTGAAATAGAATTGTATCAGTTTCCTCCTTCCACTCACTCCCAGCTATCCATCCTCCAATCTTTCCCATGCTCCCCACTTTAAAATTGATAATTTTCTTTTACTTTTTGTTACATACATACACAGATTTTGTGTGTGTGTGTGTGTGTGTGTGTGTGTGTGTGTGTGTGTGTGTGTGTGTGTGTGGTATTTGTCTCTGTGTAGGCATATATACATGCTGAGTCCATCTTTGTTGTTTATGTGTATGTGGCTTCAGAGCTGGCAAGAATCTGGGGTACACAATGGGGAGGTAGACAGATTGACAGTTGGAAGAATAGTTTAGGAGTTATCCCAATTAATAGTCAAAGCCAAATAACCCTAGTCTTAATCTCATTTATTTGTAAGTTAGTGGGGAATAAGTTTAAATTGGTTGTACTATTGGTTGCTCTATCTTTTAGAATTTTCTTCTTTGTGCTATTGTTTGTCCTATCTTTGGGAACGACTATAAAAACCTTTAGGAACTTACACACCATGACTATATTTAAGTGTCATGTCAGTTTGCTATGCATGTTGTAACTTCCTGAGTCCAAAAGTACTGTTTCCAGAATCGATCTGTGAGCTAAGGATGTAAATGACCCTTTGCTGTGGACGAATGATGACTTTGCACTATGAATGTCACAGGTAAGATGTATCCTAAGTGGTATTCATACATCTCTATGAGAGAACAGTACAGGAAATATCTTGTATCCTTTCTCATCAATTGCTGAATACTCTCTCAAGGTTAGGAGCATCTTAATAAATTTAGGAAGAGTTTTATATTCTCACTACAAAAGAGTTAACACATCATGATGGTGTGCAAGTCCTGATCTACTAAGATATTTTTTTTAAGTTATCTGTCCTACATATTCACATTTCCTACCTTTCTATTTCTTTGCTCAGCTATAGAGGAAGTTTGCTGTTCTTGCTGTTGTTTCTGAGGTAAGCCTTAGTTAGTACCTTAAAAACCATCTCTGCAGCCTCCTTCCTGTCTTTACTGATCTCTTCTCAGAAAGTACTAGGCAACATCTATTTTTTTATTTCTTCCCACTCTCCTATTGAATAATCCACAAACTCACGAGGCATTGGTTAAATGCACCTTCATTCAAATCCTTGAACAAACTGAGGAAACCTACATCTCTGGTTTTTCCCTGCGCATTTTTTCTTAGCCTTAAGCAGCCTTTTATTGAATTTTCACCTTCTGCTTTGTCTAATTGTGCATGCAGCTTAATAAGTACTACATTAAAAGAACTTTCTTCAGTGAACAAAGAGAGTAAATATCACATTCTTATTTTCTGTACTCAGCCTATTGATTTATAATACAAATCACGATTCATCATTTACCCTATGCCCCTCTAACTATAGCAGAAGCTACATGAAGGTCTCTATCTTAGTCAGTGTAGCCTGATCTATTGAAGGTACCCAATGAATGTTTGAGCAATAAAGATACGATCACTGGTGCATGCCCATTAATAATAGAAATATCAAAATCAGATAGCAGCCATAATTTAGGTTTTATTCAAGGTTATACAAATTGAATTTGAAAAGATATAAAATCAAATTAAAAAAATGTAAATGAAACTGATTAATTCTTGTATTTTAGGAAGTTAAATGGCATGACTGATTATGGGCCCAACAAGGTTTAGAGGGTCTTCCAGTACCATTATGGTGTGATTTGTGGTGGACCTTCGTCTACGCTCTCCCTGTAACCAAGCCTCTCAGGTATGGTGAACAAGGCTTCTTCACTGACAAACATAGCTTACCACCTCAGCAATGTCTCAAGAAAAAACCTTTCTTTTTCAATAATTTTAAATTTTTATTGTGCTATTCCATACATTTCTTTAACGGTACTTATTTGAGAAAGACAATCTTGAAAGTACAAAAATAAACTGATTTATCATGACTGTTCTTCTCAATTTACAATGGCAATGGTTAATTTTCAAAGTTGAATCCTGTTGATCTTTGTTTTCAGTGTGATGAGACAGTAAAACAATAGATATAAGAACATGTTAATGTGGGGAATTGCAGGCTGGTCTCCAGTCGAGCTGAGGTCTGAACCCCGATGGTCATAATTCACCTACATGACACTGCAGGCATTCCCTCATGCTCCTGGAACTCTGGCCCTGCCTAAGGTACCACCTTCCATAGCCCCCACAAGAGAAACATGGTCAGTAGTCACATAAGCAATGGCCCAAGCTTCTGACCTACTGGCTAAACTCCTCCCCAGTTACCTAGCAACCATAAAGAGGGGTGCTCAGCCTGCACCTTGCTCTCTTATTCCTTTGTCCTCTCACCTCTCTCTTCTCTCACTTCTCTCTCCTCTTCCCTTTCTCTTTGCCTTATCTCTCTCTCTCTCTCTCTCTCTCTCTCTCTCTCTCTCTCTCTCTCTCTCTCTCTCCCTCCCTCCTTTCTAACGTCTCTCTTTCCCCTGCATTTCTATAATAAAGCTCTTAAACCATAGAGGCTCTGCTCTGCTCCTTCAAGTTCGCTGTGCACTCTAGTCAGTGTTGGGAACTTCTTCCCTCTTCCCTCTCTCCCACAACTCTGGTGGCTTTAGCAAAGTAGCTCTGGTGGAGGGGTCCCCAGCCAGGGCTGCCCCTTGACCACCCCCTGAGGAGTAGGATAGAGGAATGCCTACCCAGGGATAAGAGGATAGGGTAGATAGCAGCCTTCCTACGCCTGACTGACCAGAGAATAGGGAAACTCTGGTGGGATGTGAGCATATTTTTCCTTCAGTTCCTCCCCAGGGCCCCCCAGCCCCCCTTCCCCTTTTATTTTGTTCCCAACATTACAACATATTGAAAGGGTTATTGTAAGGATAAAGGAAACATACAGCCAGGTGAGTACTTACTGCCAGTACTTTAAAAGACAAATGTGATGGTTTGATGAGTTGCCTCCATATTCTTATGCATCAGAATACTCAGTCCTCAACTAATACCAGTTAATGACAGTTAATAGCATATACGGTTATATCTGTTTTTGAGGAGAAGGGAGAGAACTTATTGGTCCCTCACTTTCTCTTAAATTCCAAAAAATGAATTCTTCAAATGTTTAATTTTAAAGACCAGCACAGGAGATTATCAAAGATATTGTCTCAAATGCCCCTCCCCATGTCAGTATACTTCCAATATTCTAGAAAAAGGATTGTTGTGAAGATAGGGAAAATTTTAAAGAGGATTTTAGCAATGGAAGATATGTTTTTTTTCACTCCATAAATGATTTGTCTTGTAGGGTACATTGAATTTAAATATTAATTCTTTAGATAATAATAATTTGTTGAAGAAATCACATGTTTAATTAGCTGTGGTAATATTGAATAGCCAATATATTAAAAGTAAATCAAGTAGTTCATAATGCAACTCCACTAATCAACTGCTAATTAACATTTGAGAAATACTCCACAAAGAGCTTTTATTAAAATATAAGGGAGAGTAAAAACTCACTCTTTCCATTATGTTATGCTATCAGTTTATTTATCACTCATCTAACAAGTAATGTCTGCAAATTTCAAGCTCATTTGAACAATCAGAACAGCAGACATAATTTTGAGATAAAATAAATTATTATACTTAAGAGTCGCTTCCCTAAAAAGTTGATAAAAATAAAATAACTGGGATTTGCCACAGCATCTCAGGGACCCGTCTTGGTTCCCAGATTCCACTGAGACTAGTCTGCACAGGTGAGAGTGTGGACTACAGAAGCTAACAGCTTCTGGGACAGGCGAAAGTCACAGAGCTTCTGAAACAGACCGAGTTTCTGGTTCTGGATCCAGACACCCTGGCACCTTGCCAGCCATAGGAGAGATGTCCAGCCTGTCCTGGAGGGCTTTGCCACAACATCTCGGGAGCCATCTTGGTTCCTTGATTCCACCAAGACTAGTCTGCAAAGGTGAGAGTGTGGACTGCAGAAGCTACACAGATTCTAGGACCGGCTGTGTTTTGGGCCTTCATCTTCTGCCAGGAGGCAGGTCCGAATGCCAGATATCTGTCCACCTTCCCTGAAAGAGGATAGCTTGCCTTCAGAGAGTGCTCTAACCACTGAAACTCAGGAGCTAGTCTCCAAGGTCTGTTGATAGAGGGTAACAGAATCGAAAAAGGAACAAGCTCTAACCAGAGACAGTTATAACAACTAACTCCAGAGATTACCAGATGGCCAAAAGTAAACATAAGAATCTTACTAACAGAGACCAAGACCATTCACCATCATCAGAACCCAGCACTCCCACCTCAGCCAATCCTGGGCACCCCAACAAACCAGAAAAGATAGACACGGATTTAAAAGCATATCTCATGATGATGGTAGAGGACATCAAGAAGGACTTTAATAACTCACTTAAAGAAATACAGGAGAACACTGCTGAAGAGTTACAAGTCCTTAAAGAAAAACAGGAAAACACAACCAAACAGAGAGAAGTCCTTAAAGAAAAAGAGGAAAACACATCCAAAAAGGTGATTGAAATGAACAAAACCATACTAGACCTAAAAAGGGAGGTAGACACAATAAAGAAAACCCAAACTGAGGCAACGTTGGAGATAGAAACCCTAAGAAAGAAATCTGGAACCATAGATGCGAGCATCAGCAACAGAATACAAGAGATGGAAGAGAAAATCTCAGGTGCAGAAGATTCCATAGAGAACATTGCCACAACAATCAAAGAAAATGAAAATGCAAAAAGATCCTAACTCGAAACATCCAGGAAATCCAGGACACAATGAGAAGACCAAACCTATGGATAATAGGAGTAGATAAGAATGAAGATTTTCAACTTAAAAGGCCAGCAAATATCTTCAACAAAATTATAGAAGAAAACTTTCCAAACCTAAAGAAAGAGATGCCCATGAACATACAAGAAGCATACAGAACTCCAAATAGAATGGATCAGAAAAGAAATTCCTACTGACACATAATACTCAGAACAACAAATGCACTAAATAAAGATAGATTATTAAAAGCAGTAAGGGAAAAAGGTCAAGTAACATATAAAAGCAGGCCTATCAGAATTATACCAGATTTTTCACCAGAGACTATGAAAGCCAGAAAATCCTGCACAGATGTTATACAGACAGGAAGAGAACACAAATGCCAGCCCAAGCTACTACCCAGCCAAACTTTCAATTACCTGAGATGGAGAAACCAAAGTATTCCAAGACAAAACCAAATTCACACATTATCTTTCCATGAATCCAGCCCTTCAAAGGATAATAAGAAAAAAAAAAAAGAAAGAAAAAACTAAAAAAGGACAGAAACAACATCCTAGAAACAGCAAGAAAGTAATCCTTCAACAAAGCTAAAATAAGAGAGCCACAAGAACAGAATGCCAACTCTAACAACAAAAATAATAGGAAGCAACAATTACTTTTCCTTAATATTTCTTAATATCAATGGACTCAATTCCCCAATAAAAAGACATAGACTAACAAAATGGCTACACAAATAGGACACAACATTTTGCTGCTTACAGGAAACCCATCTCAGGGAAAAAGACAGACATTACCTCAGAATGAAAGGCTGGAAAACAATTTTCCAAGCAAATGGTCAGAAGAAACAAGCTGGAGAGGCCATTCTAATATCTAATAAGATCGACTTCCAACCAAAAGTTATAAAAAAAGACAAGAGGGGCACTTCATACTCATCAAAGGTAAAATCTTCCAAGAGGAACTCTCAATTCTGAATATCTAATCTCCAAATGCAAGGACAGTCACATTCATTAAAGAGACTTTAGTAAAGCTCAAAGCACACATTGCACCTCACACAATAATATAGGAGACTTCAAAACAACACTTTCATCAATGGACAGATCATGGAAACAGAAACTAAACAAGGACACAGTGAAACTGACAGAAGTTATGAAACAAATGGATTTAACAGATATCTACAAAACATTTTATCTTAAAACAAAAAGATATACCTTCTTCTCAGCACCTCATGGTACCTTCTCCAAATTGACCATATAATTGGTCACAAAACAGGCCTCAACAGATACAAAAATATTGAAATTGTCCCATGCATCCTATCAGATCACCATGGACTAAGGCTGATCATCAATAACAACATAAATAAGAGAAAGCCAACATTCATGTGGAAACTGAAGAACACTCTTCTCAATGATACCTTGATCAAGGAAGGAATAAAGAAAGAAATTAAAGACTTTGTAGAGTTTAATGAAAATGAAGCCACAACATACCCAAACTTATGGGACACAATGAAAGCATTTCTAAGAGGAAAACTCATAGCTCTGAGTGCCTCCAAGAAGAAACTAGAGAGAGCACATACTAGCAGGTTGACAACACACCTAAAAGCGCTAGAACAAAGGGAAGCAAATTCACCCAAGAGGAGTAGATGGCAGGAAATAATCAAACTCAGGGGTGAAATCAACCAAGTGGCAACAAGAACTATTCAAAGAATCAACCAAACAAGGAGCTGATTCGTTGAGAAAATCAACAAGGTAGATAAACTCTTAGCCAGACTCACTAGAGGGCACAGGGACAAAATCCTAATTAACAAAATCAGAAATGAAAAGGGAGACATAACAACAGATTCTGAAGAAATCCAAAATACCATCAGAACCTTGTACAAAAGGCTATACTCAACAAAACTGGAGAACCTGGATGAAATGGACAAGTTTCTAGACAGATACCAGGTGCCAAAGTTAAATCAAGATCAGGTTAATGATCCAAACAGTCCTATATCCCCTAAAGAAATAGAAGCAGTCATTAATAGTCTCCCAACCAAAAAAAGCCCAGGACCAGATGGGTTTTGTGCAGAGTTCTATCAGACCTTCAAAGAAGATCTAATCCCAATTCTTCACAAAGGATTCCACAAAATAGAAACACGAGGTACTCTACCCAACTCATTCTATGAAGCCACAATTACTCTGATACCTAAAACACAAAAAGACCCAACAAAGATAGAGAACTTCAGACCAAATTCCCTTATGAATATCGATGCAAAATTCCTCAATAAAGTTCTCACTAACCGAATCCAAGAACACATCAAAATTATCATCCATCCTGACCAAGTAGGTTTCATCCCAGGGACGCAGGGATGGTTCAATATACGGAAATCCATCAACGTAATCCACTATATAAACAAACTCAAAGACAAAAACGACATGATCATCTTGTTAGATGCAGAGACAGCATTTGACAAAATCCAACAGCCATTGCTGATAAAACTCTTGGAAAGACCAGGAATTCAAGGCCTATATGTAAACATGATAAAAGCAATCTACAGCAAACCAGTAGCCAACATCAAAATAAATGGTGAGAAGCTGGAAGCAATTCCAATAAAATTGGGGATGAGACAAGGCTACCCACTTTCTCCCTACCTATTCAACATTGTACTTAAAGTCCTAGCCAGAGCAATTCGACAACAAAAGGAGTTCAAGGGAATACAAATTGGAAAAGAAGTCAAAATGTCACTTTTTGCAGATGATATGATAGCATATATAATTGACCCTAAAAATTCCACCAGAGAACTCCTAAAACTGATAAACAGTTTCAGTGAAGTAGCTGGATATAAAATTAACTCAAACAAGTCAATGGCATTTCTCTACACAAAGGATAAACAGGTTGAGAAAGAAATTAGGGAAACAACATCCTTCTCAATAGTCACAGATAATATAAAATGCCTTGGCATGAGTATAACTAAGGAAGTGAAAGATCTGTATGATAAGAACTTTAAGTCTCTGAAGAAAGAAATTAAATAAGATCTCAGAAGATGGAAAGATCTCCCATGCTCATGGATGGGCAGGATCAATATAGTAAAAATGGCTATCTTGCCAAAAGCAATCTACAGATTCAATGCAATCCCCATCAAAATTCCAAATCAATTCTTGAACGAATTAGAAAGGGCAATCTTCAAATTCATCTGGAATAACAAAAAACCTAGGATAGCAAAAACTTCTCGAGGATAAAAGAACCTCTGGTGGAATCACCATGCCTGACCTAAAGCTGTGCTACAGAGCAATTGTGATAAAAACTGCATGGTACTGGTATAGCGCCAGACAAGTAGGCCAATGGAATAGAATTGAAGACCCAGAGATGAACCCACACACCTATAGTCACTTGATCTTTGACAAGGGAGCTAAAACCATCCAGTGGAAAAAAGACAGCATTTTCAGCAAATGGTGCTGGCACAACTGGCAGTAATCATGTAGAACAATGCAAATTGATCCATTCCTATCTCCTTGTACTAAGGTCAAATCTAATTGGATCAAGGAACTTCACATAAAACCAGAGACAGTGAAACTTATAGAGGAGAAAGTGGGGAAAGCCTTGAAGATATGGGCAAGGGGAAAAAAAATCCTAAATAGAACAGCAATGGCTTGTGCTATAAGATTGAGAATCGAGAAATGGGACCTCATAAAATTGCAAAGCTTCTGTAAGGCAAAAGACACCATCAATAAGACAAAAGGGCCACCAACAGATTAGGAAAGGATATTTACCTATCCTAAATCAGATAGGGGACTAATATTCAATATATATAAAGAATTCAAGAAGGTGGACTCCAGAAAAATCAAATAACCCCATCAAAAAATGGGGCTCAGAGCTAAAAAAAAGAATTCTCACCTGAGGAATACCGAATGGCAGAGAAGCACCTAAAAAAATGTTCAGCATCCTTAATCATCAGGGAAATGCAAATCAAAACAAACTTGAGATTCCATCTCACACCAGTCAGAATGGCTAAGATCAAAAATTCAGGTGACAGCACCTGCCTGCTGGCGAGGATGTGGAGAAAGAGGAACACTCCTTGGTTGTTGGTGGAATCGCAAGCTTGTACAACCACTCTGGAAATCAGTCTGGTGTTTCCTCAGGAAATTGGACATAGCCCTACTGGAGGATCCCGCAATACCTCTCCTGGGCATATATCCAGAAGATGTCCCAACCGGTAAGAAGGACACATGCTCCACTATGTTCATAACAGCCTTATTTGTAATAGCCAGAAGCTGGAAAGAACCCAGATGCCCCTCAACAGAGGAATGGATACAGAAATTGTGGTACATTTACACAATGGAGTACTACTCAGCTATTAAAAAGAATGAATTTATGAAATTCCTAGGCAAATGGATGGACCTGGAGGGCATCATCCTGAGTGAGGTAACCCAATCACAAAAGAACTCACATGATATGTACACTCACTGATAAGTGGATATTAGCCCAGAAACTTAGAATACTCAAGATATAAGATACAATTTGCAAAACACATGAAACTTTGCCCCTTCTTAGAATTGGGAACAAAACACCCATGGAAGGAGTTACAGAGACAAAGATTGGAGCTGAGATGAAAGGATGGACCATCTAGAGACTTCCATACCCGGGGATCCATTCCATCATCAGCCTCCAAACGCTGACACCATTGCACATACTAGCAAGATTTTGCTGAAAGGACCCTGATATTGCTGTCTCTTGCGAGGCTATGCTGGGGCCTAGCAAACACAGAAGTGGATGCTCACAGTCAGCTCTTGGCTGGATCCCAGGGCCCCCAATGGAGGAGCTAGAGAAAGTACCCAAAGAGCTAAAGGGGTCTGCAACCCTATAGGTGGAACAACAATATGAACTAACCAGTACTCCCCGGAGCTCGTGTCTCTAGCTGCATATGTAGCAGAAGTTTGCCTAGTTGGCCATCAGTGGAAAGAGAGGCCCATTGGTCTTACAAAGTTTATATGCCTTATTACAGGGGAACGCCAGGGCCAAGAAGTGGGAGTGGGTGGGTAGGGAAGTGGGTTGGGGAGTGTATGGGGGACTTTTGGGATAGCATTGGAAATGTAAATGAAGAAAATACCTAATTAAAATAAAAGAAAATAAAAAATTTAATAATAAAAGAAAATAACTATCCATCATATTAGTTGATTGGGCTTATTACAACTAAATACTGTAGGCAGAGTGGCTTAATTCCAATATGAAATCACCTGCAAATGTGGTATCTAGAAGGAGACCATGTGCCTCATACATATCTCTCTTTACACTCCATAAGAGGTAAAAGAAGTGAGCTGAATCTCTGGAATGTTTTAAATAAAGACAGTAATTCTAAACATAATTGTTTTCACCTCATGATCATGATAATCATTTTCCTTATTCTTCATCTAAGATCAACACCTCAAGGTTTATACTAATTCTGAACTACATAACTCTCAGAAAAGTTGTACACTATGGTGTGAAAAATGTAGTTCCAACTAGAATTGACTAGCTGAGTAGATACATTGTCCTGGTCCATTCTTTAACACTACCTGAAAATGCATCACATACATGATACCTACTTGAGTCAAAGACAGTATAGATGTGGAAATAATAGAAAATACTAGATATTTTCTCTACATATGAAGTTCAAAGAAAATAATGAGACTTACAGAATTTAGTGGAAATATTATTCATTAAAATAAACATATTTGCTACAGAAAATAAAATATTTTGTGGCAGTCAAAAATGACTTAAAATTTAGGATGACTTTTATGCTTCCTTATTTAAATATATCTCAAGCTTATTTTAGCTTAGTTTTTTTTTTTTCTTCTTTGTCGTTGTATATCAATGTGCAAATTTTTGAAGCAAATTTCTCTGAGTTGGAACATTTCCATTCTGGTGGGAATTACATTAAGACTCAAGAAATAAACAACTTGAAAGTTTTAGGAAGTTCATGAAACATTCCAGATGCAGACGATCCTCCATTGACTGTTCCCCCACCCTCATCAAGGTGATATAAGCGGAAATGACTGCTAAGAAGAACCTCTGAAGTTTGACCTGTCTGTTAGATATACACATGGCTCAGATTTCCGATTTTTATGAATCTTCATTCATGCTGGGATGAGATTTTAGTGGTATAGATCTGTGTGAGTCACCCATGCTTCTATGAGTAATCTTTCACCCATAATCCTAGAAGCAACCCCAATAAAAGTGGTCCACTAAGTTTGACTATCTTGTTGGTTTTCTGTCTAGAGTGAGTAAACATTTCTTCACATCTCTCCAGGAACAGCATCACACAACATATTTTAACTTCAATTTCACCATATTGAAACAGTTTACTTGGCAAGCCTCTGAATAAAAATTATTTGAATGTGTGATGTGTATTTCCAATATTGAGTGTATAATATTAATATATGTCACAAAAGTATCCTCGTGATTATAACTTTATGTCCCTATACTTTGTTTCTCTGAAATTGTTTTCTGTATATTTGTTATTATTCTCCCTGATTAGGATGAAGACTTGATATTTTTCTTCTACCAAGGTATTTTTTTCTCTCTGGATGTTGTTTTAATTTGGCATTAATTCATAACCATGTGTAACTTTTTTTCTATACCTAACTGCCTAATTCTACTTAAATGACAACTCAAAAAAGTTTCTGTGATGACCTGGCTCATATTATGTTTCCTAGGCTTTGTCCTTTGAGACTTACTAATTATAATGTTTCCATTGGTCTCATTCTTCTCAGTGATGGCACACATATCACTCATCCCAACCAAGTGGGCAGGGCCAGTATTAGCTTTGAGTGTTTTCTTCATTTCTGGACAATCACTTTATCTGGTAAATGATAAACCATGCATTGAGATTAGCTTTACTTCTAAACTAATTCCAAAGAAATTTCTTCCCCTTGGCTTCTTTCCATTTCTGGATCCACAGAGAACCTTATCTTACCTCACCTAGTTTGTTCAAAGTGCCTGCATTCTGTATCTACTAGTCACTAATCTCTCACCTTTATTGAATTCTGAGTAACTGTGGTCCAAAGCTTAGGTCAGAGACCATGGCTTTCATGATGTCTTTGGATTCCTGATAGTTATCTATGTTACTCTGAGATCCTAAAATAGATTATTTGTAAATTTTAAACTGATTACAATCTGTATTTATGTAAATATTCATTTTATGTCTTATCAATTAGATCATAAATTTTTGGAAATGAGCAATTGTTCTTAATTTTATCCTAAATAGATTATGACATATTAGCTAAGAAATCAAGAATAAATACTTTCAGGGTAGGAATGATGGCCTAGTGATTAAGAGATCTACTGCTCTTGAAGAGGACATGAGTTCTTGTCCCTAGTAACCATGTCAAATTGCTCACAACTTCCTGTTACTTTAGTTCTAGGGGACACACGTCTCTTTTCTGACCTCTCATGGCACCCATACACATGAATGTACACACAAATTTACATAAATTCAAATTTGAAGAATAAAAGTCTGAGTGCTGTAAACAAGGAAGATATCAAAATTCCTTACTAATTAATAGCATTAACAAAATAATTTATTCTATGTTTACTCATTACAAATACAATAAACTAGACCTATCTACTAGAAGGTAAACAATACCTATGCCATGTCATTGTGCATATTTTTACTGTGACAGGATTCAAGTGTTATGAATAAGTTTAATTTTTTAAAAATTACTTTCAATTTTCATAATTTTGATGACATATATCTATATTAGTAAATAATTTTAAATCGTGTTTTTTATTAATTTTAAAAATCTCCAGCCTATTTCTCCTTCATTTTATATCATTAAAAGATAGCATAGATATTTACAATAATCACAAAATTTAGAGCGATGTTATTTAAAAGAAAACTTGATTTTTGTTCTTGACACCAAAAGATGACTCATTGTGATTGATAATTACTTTAGAATAAGTTCAGAATCCTAAATTAATAAAAACTCCACAAAATTCACAACTTAAAATAGGCAATATATTATTCCTTCCTGAAATGTCTTTGCTGCTAGACTGATTATCACAGGAGCATGCAGTGCCTCTAAGACAAATTTCATAAGAATCCACAAGAGAGCTGGAGATCTAAACACCCAGACACAGTGTCATGAGAAGGATTTAGGGATCTGTTAAAGATCACTTGAGGCAAATAAAAAACAGACTCATGCAAGACTTTTGTCTGCATTCAGAAATGTTTAGAGATTTGTGTACCTAAGGTGATTCTCTATACAGGCCTCTTGAATGTATATGTATTTAGTCTCCATCAAAATGGCTTCCCATTGTCTAAAATAATTACAGAGAGGAGCAGATTGGTGGCATATTTCATTGATTTATTTGCTCATTGGAAGTATGTAAACATAAAAGAATCTTGCATTTTGAGTAGAGAGGGAGAAATCCAGGGAACAAAGTGAAGATGTCAAAACTACATGTGATAACACAACCCACTCCTTCAGAGAAGCCTGAGTAAGGATGTGAGTTTTCACAAAGATCAAAGTTAAAGTAACCTAAGTACAGATTCAAACTCTTAAGACCTTCTCTCCCACTTGATACTTTTGTCTTCTCCTATAAGTAAATCACACAAAATATACAAGTAAATAAAAATTATCTAGGATGCTGATAGTTCTAGTATTAACCATGGTTCAGTCATTTATGCATCCTTAAGAATGCTTGTGCTTTTGGATGGTCCATTAGATGATGAAATTATGAAGTTATATTTGGCTTTATCACGTTTTGAAACTTTAGGGACATTGAAAAATATATGAAGAACTTATTCTTAAAGATGATGAATATTTATTTTCTACAATCTTCTCCCTAGCCTTTAAACAATTGAATGTTAAAATAATGGCAGGTAGGTTCTGGATAAATCGACTGGAATTTTAGGTATGTACTTATTTTCTTTTGCAACATCAACCATGATAGTCTGAGTCACTGTCCTCCACTAAATGGAATAACACTGTGAGCCTCTTACATTTCCAAGCAGATGGAAGCAAAGGAGCTTTTCATCAAAACTGGCAAGGCAACACACTAACGAGAATCAAGCCATAGGAAACGGGAGAAGGCCTGACAGACACAAAAGTGGACATTTCTGTTTAAGGAAAATTTGAGTGCACATTTTTCCAGATAAAATCTTAAACATTATTCATGATCATTATTTTCTTTTACCATTTGGGATCTAACAAATCATATAAGAGAAATATTTGAGTGATTAATGGAGGAAAACTTTTGAAAATGTATCAATTTGACTGCATTATTATAATGTTATGCTTATCTTTTTTTTCTACTGTATGTATGTCTCTGTATTATGTGTATGCCTAGTACTCACAGAAACCAGAGAGGCCATCAGATACGCATGAAACTAGAGTTACAGGTGGTGGTGAATGCATGCTGGATTCAAATCCTGGTCCCCTGAAAGAAGAGCCAGTGGTCTTAGGTGCTGAACCATTTCTATAGCATATATTTTACTATTTTAACTTAGGAGTAAAATATTTCAGAAAATTTTCAGAAAAAAAAAACTTTTTAAAAAAATTTTTATTAGATATTTTCTTTATTTACATTTCAAATGCTATCCTGAAAGTTCCCTATACCCTCCCCCAACCCTGTTGACATACCCAACCACTCCCAATTCTTGGCCCTGGCGTTCCCCTGTACTGGGGCATATAAAGTTTGCAATACTAAGGGGCCTCTATTCCCAATGATGACTAACTAGGACATCTTCTGCTACACATGCAGCTAGAGACACAAGCTCTGGGAGTACTGGTTAGTTCATATTGTTGTTCCACCTATAGGGTTGCAGACCCCTTCAGCTCCTTGGGTGCTTTTTCTAGCTTCTCCATTGGGGGCCCTGTGTTCCATCCTATAGATGACTGTGAGCATCCAATTCTGTATTTGCCAGGCACTGGCATAGCCTCACACAAGACAGATATATCAGGGTCCCTTCAGCAAAATCTTGCTGGCATATGCTATAGTGTCTGGGTTTGGTGGCTGATTATGAGATGGGTGCCCGGGTGAGGTAGACTCTGGATGGTCCATCCTTTCATCTTAGCTCCAAACTTTGTCTCTGTAACTCCTTCCATGGGTGTTTTGCTCCCTATTATGAGGAGGAATGAAGTATCTACAATTTGCTCTTTGTTCTTCTTGATTTTCTTGTGTTTTGCAAATAGTATCTTGGGTATTCTAAGTTTCTGGGCTAATATCCACTTATCAGTGAGTGCATATCAAGTGACTTCTTTTGTGATTCGGTTACCTCACTGAGGATGATATTCTCCAGATCCATCCATTTGCCCAAGAATTTCATAAATTCATTATTTTTAAAAGCTGAAGGTACTCAATTGTGTACATGTACATCTTCCTTATCCATTCTTCTGTTGAGGGACATCTGGGTTCTTTCCAGGTTCTGGCTATTATAAATAAGGTTGCTATAAATATAGTCGAACATGTGTTCTTATTACCAGTTGGAACATCTTCTGGGTATATGCCCAGGAGAGGTATTACTGGATCTTCCGGTAGTACTATGTCTAATTTTCTGAGGAAACAACAGCCTGATTTCAAGAGTCATTGTACAAGCTTGCAATCTCACCAGCAATAGAGGGGGGTTCCTCTTTCTCCACATCCTCACCAGCATCTGCTGTCACCTGAATTTTTGATCATAGCCATTCTGACTGGTGTGAGGTGGAATCTCAAGGTTGTTTTGATTTGCATTTCCCTGATAGTTAAGGATGTTGAACATTTTTTCAGGTGCTTCTCAGCCCTTCACTATTAGTCCTTGAGAATTCTTTGTTTAGCTCTGTACCCCAATTTTTAATGGGGTTATTTGAATTTCTGGAGTCCAGCTTCTTGAGCTCTTTGTATATATTGGATATTAGTCCCCTATCAGATTTAGGATTGGTAAAAATCCTTTCCCAATCTGTTGGTGGCCTTTTTATCTTATTGACAGTGTCTTTGGCATTACAGAAGCTTTGCAATTTCATGAGGTCCCATTTGTCAATTCTTGATCTTACAGCACAGTCCATTGCTGTTCTGTTTAGGAATTTTTCCCCTGTGCCCATATCTTCGAGGCTTTTCCCCACTTTCTCCTCTATTAATTTAAGTGTCTCTGGTTGTATGTGGAGATCTTTGAACCACTTTGACTTGAGCTTTGTACAAGGAAGTAAGAATGGGTCAATTCTCATACTTCCACATGATAACTGCCAGTTGTGCCAGAATCCTTTGTTACAAATGCTGTCTTTTTTCCACTGGATTGTTTTAGCTCTCCTATCAAAGATCAAGTGATCATAGATGTGTGGATTCATTTCTGGAACTTCAATTCTATTCCATTGATCTACCTGTCTGTCCCTGTACCAGTACCATGCAGTTTTTATCACAATTGCTCTGTAGTACAGCTTGAGGTCAAGCATAGTGATTCCACCAGAGGTTCTTTTATTGCTGAAAATAGTTTTTGCTATCCTAGGTTTTTTATTATTCCAGATGAATTTGCAATATTCCCTTTCTAACTCAGTGAAGAATTGAGTTGGAATTTTGATGGGGATTGCATTGAGTCTGCAGAATGCTTTCAGCAGGATAGCAATTTTGACTATACTATTTCTGCCAATCCATGAGCATGGGAGATCTTTCCATCTTCTGAGATCTTTTCAATTTCTTTCTTCAGAGACTTGAAATTCTTATCATCCAGATCTTTCACTTCCTTTGTTAGAGTCACACCAAGGTATTTTATATTATTTGTGACTATTGTGAAGGGTGTTGTTTCCCTAATTTTTTTTTGTCGGCCCGTTTATCCTTTGTGTAGAGAAAGGTCATTGATTTGTTTGAGATAATTTTATATCCATCTATTGCACTGAAGCTGTTTATCAGGTTTAGGAGTTCTCTGGTGGAATTTTTAGGGTCAGTTATATATACTATCATATGATCTGCAAATAGTGATATTTTGACTTCTTCCTTTCCAATTTGTATCCCCTTGATCTCCTTTCTTTGTCGAATTGCTCTGGCTAGGACTTCAAATACTATATTGAATAGGTAGGGAGAAAGTGGGCATCCTTGTCTACTCCCTGATTTTTGTGGGATTGTTTCGAGTTTCTCTCCATTTAGTATGATGTTGACTACTGGTTTGTTGTATATTGCTTTTATTATGTTTAGGTATAGGCCTTGAATTCCTGATTTTTCCAAGTCTTTTATCATGAATGGGTTTTGGATTTTGTCAAATGCTTTCTCAGCATCTAAGGAGATGATTATGTGGTTTTTGTCTTTGAGTTTGTTTATATAGTGGATTACATTGATGGATTTCTGTATATTAAATGAACCCTGAATCCCTGGGATGAAGCCTACATGGTCATGATGGATGATCATTTTGATGTGTTTTTGAATTTGGTTTGTGAGGATTTTATTGAGTATTTATGCATCGATATTCATAAGAAAAATTGTTCTGAAGTTCTCTATCTTTGTTGGATCTTTGTGTGGTTTAAGTATCAGAGTAATTGTGACTTCATAGAATGAATTGGGTAGAGTACCTTCTGTTTCTATTTTGTGAAATAGTTTGAAGAGAGTTGGAATTAGATTTTCTTTGAAGGTCTGACAGAACTCTGCACTAAACCCATCTTGTCCTGGGCTGTTTTTGGTTGGGAGACTATTGATGACTGCTTCTATTTCTTTAGGGGATATGGGACTGTTTGGATCGTTAATCTGATCCTGATTTAACTTTAGTACCTGGTATCTGTCTAGGAATTTGTCCATTTCATCCAGGTTTTCTAGTTTTGTTAAGTATAGCCTTTTGTAGTAGGATCTGATGATGTTTTGGATTTCCCCAGATTCTGTTGTTATATCTCCTTTTTCATTTCTGATTTTGTTAATTAGGATGCTGTCCCTGTGCCCTCTAATAATCTGTCTAAGGGTTTATGTATCTTGTTGATTTTCTCAAAGAACCACCTCCTGGTTAGGTTGATTCTTTGAATAGTTCTTTTTGTTTCCACCTGGTTGATTTCAGCCCTGAGTTTATTTTCTGCCATCTACTCCTCTTGGGTGAATTTGCTTCCTTTAGTTCTAGAGCTTCTAGGTGTGCTGTCAGGTTGCTAGTGTATGCTCTATCTAGTTTCTTTTTAGAGGAAAACAAGGCTATGAGTTTTCCTCTTAGGACTGCCTTCATTGTGTCCCATAAGTTTGGGTATGTTTTGGCTTCATTTTCATTAAGTTCTAAACAGTCTTTAAGTTCTTTCTTTATTTCATCCTTGACAAAGGAATCATTGAGTAGAGGACTGTTCAGCTTTCATGTGAATGTTGGCTTTCTATTGTTTCTGTGGTTATTGAAGATCTGCCTTAGTCCTTTGGTGATCTGATAGGATACATGGGATAATTTCAATATTTTTGTATCTGATGAGGCCTGTTTTGTGACTAATTATATGGTTAATTTTGGAGGAGGAACCATGTGGTGCTGAGAAGAAGGTATATCCTTTTGTTTTAGGATAAAATGTTATGTAGATGTCTATTAAATCCATTTGTTTCATAACTACTTCTAGTGTCCATGTCTCTCTCTTTAGTGTTTGTTGCCAGGATCTGTCCATTGGTGAGAGTGGGGTATTGATCTCCCACTATTATTGTGTGAGGTGCAATGTGTGCTTTGAGCTTTTCTAAAGTATCTTTAATGAATGTGGCTGCCCTTGCATTTGGAGCATAGATATTCAGAACTGAGAGTTCATCTTGGTAGATTTTACCTTTGATGAGTATGAAGTGCCCCTCCTTGTCTTTTCTTTTCTTTTTTCTTTTTTTTTTTTTTGATAACTTTGGGTTGGAAGTCAATTTTATTTGATATTAAAATGGCTACTCCACCTTGTTTCTTTGGACCATTTGCTTGGAAAATTGTTTTCCAGCCTTTCACTCTGAGGTAGTATCTGTCTTTTTCCCTGAGGTGGGTTTCCTGTAAGCAGCAAAATGTTGGGTCCTTTTTGTGTATCCATTCTATTATTCTGTGTCTTTTTATAGGGGAATTGAGTCCATGGTTGTTAAAAGAAATTAAAATAAAGTAATTGTTGCTTCCTGTTATTTTTGTTGTTAATGTTGGGATTCTGTTCCTGCAGCTGTCTTCTTTTAGGTTTGTTGAAGAATTACTTTCTTGATTTTTCTAGGGTATAGTTTCTATCCTTATGTTGGTGTTTTCCCTTCATTATCCTTTGAAGGGCTGGATTCCTGGAAACATATTGTGAGAATTTGGTTTTATCATGGAGAACTTTGATTTCTCCATCTATGGTAATTGAGAGTTTTGCTGGTTATAGTAGCCTGGATTGGCATTTGTGTTTTCTTAGGGTCTGCATAACATCTGTCCAGGATATTCTGATTTTTCTACTCTCCGGTGAGAAATCTGGTGTAATTCTAATAGGCCTGCCTTTATATGTTACTTGACCTTTTTCCTTACTGCTTTTAATATTCTATCTTTAGTTAGTGCATTTGTTGTTCTGATTTTTATGTTTCAGGAGGAATTTCTTTTTTGGTTCAGTCTATTTGAAGTTCTGTAGGCTTTTTGAATGTTCATGGGCATCTCTTTCTTTAGGTTTGGAAAGTTTTCTTCTATAATTTTGTTGAAAATATTTGCTGGTCCTTTAAGTTTAAAATCTTCATTCTCATCTACTCCTATTATCCATAGGTTTAGTCTTCTCATTGTGTCCTGGATTTCCTGGATGTTTTGAGTTAGGATCTTTTTGCATTTTGCATTTTCTTTGATTGTTTTGCCCATGTTCTCTATGGAATCTTCTGCACCTGAGATTTTCTTTTCCATCTCTTTTATTCTGTTGCTGATGCTTGTATCTGTGGTTCCTGATTTCTTTCCTAGGGTTTCTATCTCCAGAGTTGTCTCCCGTTGGGTTTTCTTTATTGTTTCTACTTCCATTTTTAGATCCTGGATGGTTTTGTTCAATTCTATCACCTGTTTGGAAGTGTTTTCATGTAGCTCTTTAACAGATTTTTGTGTTTCCTCTTTAAGGACTTCTTCTTCTTTAGCACTGTTCTCCTGTATTTCTTTAAGTGAGTTATTAATGCCCTTCTTGATGTCCTCTACCAGCATCATGAGATATGATTTTGAATCCAAATCTTGCTTTTCGGGTGTGTTGGGTAATCCAGGACTGGCTGAAGTGAGAGTGCTGGGTTCTGATGATGGTGAGTGGTCTCGGTTTCTGTTTGTAAGATTCTTACATTTGTCTTTAGCCATCTGGTAATCTCTGGGGTTGGTTGTTATAGTTTTCTCTGCTTGGAGCTTGTTCCTCCTGTGATTCTGTTAGCCTCTGTCAGCAGACCTGGGAGACTAGCTCTTTTCTGAGACTCAGTGGTCAGAGTACTCTCTGCTAGGAAGCTCTCCTCTTATGGGGAAGGTGCACAGAGGTCTGGCATTCATGCCTGCCTCTTGGCTGAAGATGAAGGCCCAAAATAGGGCCTGTCCCAGATGTGTTACCTCTGCAGTCTGCATGCTCACCTGCACAGACTGGTCTCTGAGGAACCTGGGACCCAAGATGGCTCCCTCACCTGCTCAGGCAGTCAGAGCCCTCCTAGGTGTACAACTCTCCTCTGGTGGGGAAGGTTCCTGGATGTGTCGGGCCTGAAATAGGGTGTGTCCCAGAAGCCGGGTTGCTTCTGCCTGTCCCAGAAGCTGTGTCACTTCTGCAGTCTGTACTCTCACCTGCGCAGACTGGTCTCTGTGGGACCCGGGACCAATGATGGCTCCCTCACCTGCTCCGGCAGACAGATGAAAAAAATACTTTTAACAAGATATTTACCTATAGAAAAATTTCTGCCTACCATCTTCTCATCATCATGTGCTTATCTATTCATTATCCATCTGGCTGGCTGGCTGTGTCTGTCTGTCTGTCTATTCTATTGTCTTCCATCTATCTTTATGCCATCTGTCTATCTATTTTCTATCTATTCCTACCTATATCATATAGCAGTGTGTCCTCTACCTCTACTTTGCTATAATTATATACCCATTAGGATTTATTTTATTGTTAACTTGTGACAAATTTATTTTACCATATGAAAAATACTTACTAGTAATAGTGTTAGTTAAGAACTTGTTTTTTTGTTTTTGTTTTTGTTTCTGTTTTTGTTTTTTGTTTTTTGTTTTTTGTTTTTTTGCCTACTTTCTGTGCTTCTGGTGGTGTATATGAATGTCCTGACTGTTTATCTCAAGACAACTGTACAAGGGTCAGCCTCTGATTTGATATGAAGTTCAATGATTCAGAAAATTAGTAGAATTTTCCCCCATTCTTTTGCTTTGATGGCATTGCACTGACAACATACTATAGACCACAAAAAAGCCAAACAAAAACACATAGGAGGGAAACATTCTACTTTCAGAGATGTACAACATACATAAGAATAGAGTCCCTCAACAAAAAGTAGAAATTATTGTGCAATATGTATTGTACTAAGTGGTAGATCATATACATACATTTATAAGTGGACACATACATAGACATAGGCATAGGCATAGACATAGACATAGACATAGACATGGTTATATATTGCTTAAATTAAAGCACAGTTATTTATAGTACATAATAAAAACATGTATAATGTATTTATAAAAGCACACATATATAAGTTTCAATAGGGGAACATAAATATTTAATCAATCCATTGCCATAGATATACATATGTAAATTCTCTATCACTAGAGTGTATACATGTGTGTGCAGATTGAAATGCACACACACACACACACACACACAAGATTTACAGATGTTAATATAAACAGAAATGTCTGTTCACATGTGTAAAGGCAATCAACTTCAGAAGGAATAGAACACAGACCTTTTGCTGAGATGCCATCCCATTCAGCATACTGCTCCTGTCTCCTTCAACACTCCCATGCAAAAGTAGAGACAAAAGTTGTTTATGAAACAAGAAAAAAGGAGAAAGAAAAAGGCACAGTACCACTGATGACTTTACAAAGGAGAATTTGCATCCTATCACTGTTGCTTTAATCTCAAGTAGCCATAAGACATTTTATTATATAATATGAATCATTTTACTTTACTGACTTTCATCAGACTATGTAATAAATTAGCCATTTTCCCTTTACTATTACGTTCATTCAAAATGGAAATTTGTTTATTGATGCACTTACAAGAAGTCAAATTAAACTTTATCATCAAAGCCATGGATCTCTGAGAATAAAAATAAATGCATAGAGTACCAGAGGACACGGAAAAGCTTTACAAAGTGTAAAATCAGTTTCTCCCCTGGAAAGAAGTTGGTGTCAACTAGAATATGTTAGTCTGACAGAAATAAATAAAAAATCTTGGAAGGCATCCTGTATAAGATACTTAAGAAGCATTATATACATAAATTCTCATTTGTGAAAGTTGGACACAGAGTACCATGGTGCTGATGGTGCTGCCTGCCATTTCTCTAAAAGGTTTGCCTGAACACGAAAATACTTCTCCCAGTGTAATCCTCTACTGTGTGTGTATATAACAGTGCCCATCTCAGAATTAATTCTCTACTTCTGTAGAGATGTGGACATTTCAAATAAAGGCTAGGGTAAAATCAATGATGGGGCTTTAATTATAAAATATCTATATCAATATATTGATACTACATATCAATATGTAGTAAGCTATAGAATTTCATGATAAAAAATTACATTTCTAAGAAGAGAAAGTTGGTCTGGGTTCTGTTACTCAAGGATGAATACATTCTAAAATGACCATGTTCAGAGGTAATGGATAATGCATACTCATGTGTTATTTAATACAACCAGTATGGATACAGTGCTCTCTTAGTCACTTAGAACTCACAGAACAGTTTTCTTATGTGAGGTAGAAAATCACATAAGAAATCACATAGTTAATGATCCATTAGATATTCCTAAAAATAGTGCTGGTGTGTGTGTATAGCCCATGAAGAGATTAAGGTTAAAAACAGCCTATATTTTTTCGAGTACCTATCACCTAAGCTTTTGAAATTACAGAAAGTCACAAGCCAGATAATTATATTATTTGAGGTTTTTCTTCCATTCCTGTGGCAAAATAGCAATTGCAGAGTTATAATTTTAGCTCTCCAGCTGGTGGTGTCAAACACATGCTGCCAGATACCTGTTTTGAAAGAATTGACAGATTGCTAAACTGTTGTTTTTCCGTTGTTGTCTATTAATTTAAGTTTGAAAATAAATGTGAATTTCAGTGTTACAGAATCCTTTTAGAAAACTTAACTATCACCTTCTCTGCTTACATAAAGAGAAATGAAACCAACCTTCAGCAGCTGCCTGAATTTGAGAAGTGATGTCTTTTCAAAGACAAAGATTCATCACTTATTCACATTGTCACATTAGAGTTTAGCACACAGTATGGAATGTTTCAACGCTGATTGAATTACATTCTAAAACTGGTTATTCACATATCTTAGAAGGTATAGCTATCCACAAGGACTTGGGGCTTCTAAGATTTTTAATCCATTTTGAGAAATTCTCAAAGATTTTTAATCCATTTTAATCCATTTTGAGAGACTCTCCATAAATACATTTATCCTGTCCTTCCATTTTATCTAGTATGTGTCTCTATGAGTTTTTCAAAGATTGATCTTAAAATATCTGTTTTTTTTTTATAAATTCTCTACTCATTTCTTAATCACCTCTGTAATTCTGAATTCTTCACTTGTACAGGACCAATAGAGTAAAAACATATTACTAAAGGGGTTTCTTAGACTGGCTTAGAAGGCTTGGTTGGGTAGTCTGCTACTGGAGAAGCTAAGGATCAGATTTTGCATCCACCAGGTTGGATGCATCATCATCTCCAATTTGGAGAAGGGAAGTTCCTAGAAGCTCATTGCCCTGGCCTCTGTGAGCTACAGGTTCCCCAGGGACATTAGGTTCTTATCATATGTCTTTCACTTGCTTGATTAGAGTTACTCCAAGATATTTTATATTATTTGTGACTATTGTAAAGGGTGCGGCTACCCTAGTTTCTTTCTCCGACTGTTTATCAATTATATAAAGGACAACTACTGATTTCTGCCACTTTGCTGAAGGTATTTAACAGTTTTAGGAATTCTCTGGTAAAATTTGGGGGGGGGTCACTTATATAAACTATCATATCATCTTCTAATAATGACACTTTGACTTATTCCTTTCCAATTTGTATTCCTTTGATCTCCTTTTGTTGTCTTATTGCTGTAGCTAAAACTTCAGGTACTATATTGAAAAGATACAGAGCAAGTTGGCAGTTTTGTCTTCTTCCTGATTTTAGGGGAATTGATTTATGCTTCTCTCCTTAATTTGATGTTGGATATTGGCTTGTTGTAAATGGGACACCTTGTTTCAAATATAAAGTGGAAAATATCAAGAAAGGGATCCAATATTGATCTTGGGGTTCAATATGCATGTACAGAGATATTTGTGAATGCACATGCACATACACATATGAACACATGTGTATACCATAATTCGTACATATTAATTTGGTAATAATCGAAAAAAGAGTGTTATATCTAATATTTTATTAGGATATAGAAAGCTTCATTGCAAAATAACTCAAAAATATAGACTTAATAGAGAAATGAATATTGAATATGAAAAAGAGTTCATGGTAGAAAGAATGGCAGTTATGGAAGAATAGAAGAACCAAGAGATATGATATAAAATAGTGAGACAAGGTATAAGATTTATCAGTAGTTACATAAAATATAAACGCAATAAGTAATTCAGTTAAAAGACAGACATTTACAGAATGTTCTTAAATGTGTACTCTCCTAGTAATTAGAAAATAAAATCTGTACTACAGAGCAATAGTGATAAAAACTGCATGGTACTGGTATAGCGACAGACAAATAGACCAATGGAACAGAATTGAAGACCCAGAAATGAACCCACACACCTATTGTCACTTGATCTTTGACAAGGGAGCTAAAACCATCCAGTGGAAAAAGACAGCATTTTCAAAAAATGGTGCTTGCTCAACTGGCAGTTATCATGTATAAGAATGCAAATTGATCCATTCCTATCTCCTTGTACTAAGGTCAAATCTAAGTGGATCAAGGAACTGCACATAAAACCAGAGACAGTGAAACTTATAGAGGAGAAAGTGGGGAAAAGCCTCAAAGATATGGGCACGGGGGAAAAATTCCTGAATAGAACAGCAATGGCTTGTGCTGTAAGATCGAGAATCAACAAATGGGACCTCATAAAATTGCAAAGCTTCTGTAAGGCAAAAGACACCATCAATAAGACAAAAATGCAACCAAGAGATTGGGAAAAGATCTTTACCTATCCTAAATCAGATAGGGGACTAATATTTAATATATATAAAGAACTCAAGAAGGTGGACTCCAGAAAATCAAATAACCCCATTAAAAAATGGGGCTCAGAGCTAAACAAAGACTTCTCACCTGAGGAATACCGAATGGTTGAGAAGCACCTGAAAAAATGTTCAGCATCCTTAATCATCAGGGACATGCAAATCAAAACAACCCTGAGATTCCATCTCACACCAGCCAGAATCGCTAAGATCAAAAATTCAGGTGACAGCAGATGCTGGAGAGGATGTGGAGAAAGAGGAACACTCCTCCATTGTTGGTGGGATTGCAAGCTTGTACAACCACTCTGGAAAGCAGTCTGGCTGTTCCTCAGAAAATTGGACATAGTACTACCGGAGGATCCCGCAATACCTCTCCTGGGCATATATCCAGAAGATGTTCCAACCGGTAAGAAGGACAAATGCTACATCTGGGTCGAGAGGCCCATTGGACACACAAACTTTATATGCCCCAGTACATGGGAACGCCAGGGCCAAAAAGGGGGAGTGGGTGGGTAGGGGAGTGGGGGTGGGTGGGTATGGGGGACTTTTGGTATAGCATTGGAAATGTAAATGAGCTAAATACCTAATAAAAAATGGAAAAAAAAAAGAAGGACAAATGCTCAACTATGTTCATAGCAGCCTTATTTGTAATAGCCAGAAGCTGGAAAGAACCCAGATGCCCCTCAACAGAGGAATGGATACAGAAAATGTGGTACATTTACACAATGGAGTACTACTCAGCTATTAAAAAGAATGAATTTATGAAATTCCTAGGCAAATAAATGGTTGGACCTGGAGGGTATCATCCTTAGTGAGGTAACCCAATCACAAAAGAACTCACATGATATGTACTCACTGATAAGTGGATATTAGCCCAGAAACTTAGAATACCCAAGATACAAGATACAATTTCCTAAACACATGAAACTCAAGAAGAACGAAGACCAAAGTGTGGACACTTTGCCCCTTCTTAGAATTGGGAACAAAACACCCATGGAAGGAGTTACAGAGACACAGTTTGGAGCTGAGACGAAAGGATGGACCATCTAGTGACTGCCATATCCGGGGATCCATCCTTTAATCAGCTTCCAAACTCTGACACCATTGCATACACTACCAAGATTTTGCTGAAAGGACCCTGATATAGCTGTCTCTTTTGAGACTATACTGGGGCCTAGCAAACACAGAGGTGGATGCTCACAGTCAGCTATTGGATGGATCCCAGGGCCCCCAATGGAGGAGCTAGAGAAAGTACCCAAGGACCTAAAGAGGTCTGCAACCCTATAGGTGAAACAACAATATGAACTAACCAGTAACCCCCCGGAGATTGTGTCTCTAGCTGCATATGTATCAGAAAATGACCTAGTTGGTCATTAGTGGAAAGAGAGGCCCATTGCTCTTGCAACTTTATATGCCTCAGTACAGGGGAATTCCAGGGCCAAGAAGTGGGAGTAGGGGGAGGGGAGTGGGGGGGGTTGGATGACTTTTGGGGTAGCATTGGAAATGTAAATGAAGAAAATACCTAATTAAAAAAATAATAATTAAAAAAAAAAAGAAAATACTTATCACTGAAAATTTATATTCCTTACCATATTATTGTTTAGTATTTTCCTTTCTGTATGGTTTAGTATATTCCAGCATAAGGAATGCACTTTCTACCTCACATAGAGAAATTTGAAATTATTTTCACTGCTTTTATTTTATCTGAGATATCTTAAATTATTGGGTAATTTGGAAAGATAATTCTTCATAACATTCTTAACTGAAATCATTATCTTTTAGGAATTTGAATATGTTACCTCATCACCATCTGCCATCCAAGATCTCTGTTGTTATATTACCTGGTAAATAGACTAAAAGATGATGCCTTATACTGGTGAGTCATAGTTTTGCATACTGCTTACAAGACTTTCTCTTTGACTCTCAGCACATTGACTATGATGTCTCTGAATTAATCATATTTGCTTTCTGGAAATCATGTTTGTACTCAAATATATTTATAAATTTTCAATTTATGACAATTACTTTTTCAAATATTCTGTCCTTTTCTTGTGTTTCTTTCCTTTCTTTCTTTTATTTTGATACTACACAAGTAAGCATTTTGTCACAGGGAGGATAAGAAAAAAAATGAATGAATGAAAGATCTTTTAAATTCCAGTTCTCAAATTTTAGGATTTCAATTATAATTTATTGATTGTTAATTCTGAATTTTTTCTGTCAGTTACACCACTGAATCCTTAATCAACTTATTTACCTGTGTTGATTTCTATTTTTAGCAACTGTCTTAGTTAGCATTTCTATTAAGGTGAAGAGACACCATAACAGTGACCATGGAAATTCTTGTAAAGTGAAAAAAAATGGCACTGACTTACAGTTCAGAGGCTTAATCCATCATTAGGATGGTAGAAAGCATGGTGGCACAGAGACAGATATGATGCTGGAGAGAAGCTGAGAGTTCTACATTTACATATGGATGCAACAGGAAGAGACTGAGATGCACTTTCTCCAATAAAGCCACCCATGTTCCAACAAGTCCATACCTCCTCATAATGACATTCCCTGTTGAAAGGACAACATAAACAACATTTGTCTCCATCTAAGAACCCCACTTGTCTCCATTTAAGGACCAGATCTGATTTCAAAAAAAAGGCAACAAGGCACCAGCTCCAGGAATAGAACATAAGTCCCAGAAATTAAGTCAGAATACACCAGCTCTACGAACAAACCATAAAATCCAGAACAAAATCATAAATATTCTCCCATAGAACAGCCTGGGGATAACTACTAAAAAGGGGAAATATCGATCCATTCCATAATCAGCCTCCAAACGCTGACACCATTGCACACATCAGCAAGATTTTGCTGAAAGGACCTGGATATAGCTGTCTCTTGCTAGGCTATGCCGGCTAGCAAACACAGAAGTGGATGCTCACAGTCAGCTATTGGATGGAACACAGGGCCCTCAATGGCAGAGCTAGAGAAAGTACCCAAGGAGCTAAAGGGGTCTGCAACCCAATAGGTGGAACAACAGTATGAGCTAACTAGTACCCCCAGAGCTTGTGTCTCTAGCTGCGTATGTAGCAGAAGATGGCCTAGTCGGCCATCATTGGGAAGAGAGGCCCCTTGGTTTTGCAAACTTTATATGCCTCAGTACAGAGGAACGCCAGGGCCAAGAATTGGGAGTGGGTGAGTAGGGGAGTGGGGGGGTGTATGGGGGACTTTTGGGATAGCATTTGAAATGTAAATGAAGAAAATACCTAATAAAAATGTATGAATAAAAAAGGGGGGGGAATATCTTATCTGAGAATGGGCCATCTGAGCTGGGCAGACCTATTTTATCACATGGTTGAAGGTCATGACAGAGGAATGGAGACCACTGAACACCTGTGACCCACCAATGAAATTTTAGATTACCTAGTCCTTCTGGAGAGTTTCCAAAATTCCCTATAATAAGACCTGCTTGCCTTTATCCAGAATCGCCAATATGGGGAATGGTTGACCCCCATATGCTAGATGTTTCTGAAGAATAAGAGCCTTCTGTTTTTGCATACTATCTGAGTCTGGGGTCTTATTTCAGCGTTTTGGGGCCCTTACATTGTGATCTTATCGGGCCATTTTCTTTCAAAGCACCACAGCAATACCTCCTTCCTATCTTTCTTACATTTGTATAAGGAGGGTTTCCCTTGTTGATCTGAGTTAGAGCAACTGCTTTATTGTGTTTAGGTTGTGAGACCATTGTCTTTTTTTTCCCCTTGGCAAGAATCTCTGCAAACAGCCCTCCTCTCTCTATATTACACTGATAGATTACTTTCTTATGTCTTTCTATATCTTCTGGTTTTATTAACTTGCATAGTTTCTAATTTACTATATTAGCAAAGTGGATATTTAATAATATAAGGTGACAATTATGTGAATTAGGTATTATACTTATCAAAATTTTGTTGGGGATATTTTATTCTTTTTTCTATCTTATGTTTGTTTACTTGAACAGTGTCCATGCACTAACTCAATACATTCTTTATCACATGTAGCCATGAGTGTCTCTGTTCTGATAGATTGATGGGCAGCAAATGATTGAACAGGAATTGCCATAAATGTCTAATGTAAGTCAGATTTTGAGGTTTGTTTGGCACTATGTGTATAGTTAATGACATATCATCAAAGCTTGGGCAGCATTAATACATCCTATTGAATCTGTTTTTATATGCCTTTTGCATAGAACCTCAAAGCTATGATATAATGGTGATTTTGGAACTTTTCTGTGTCTGCACATAGCTATATATATTTCATCTTCTGAGTTGACATATCAATAATTTTCAATCTCCTCTCCAAATATCTAATTTTTTTCATTTTTCTTTCCTTAATATTTTGGTGAAATTCTTGTTTGTTTCCATAGCCATGGTTGCCCTGAGCAATGCTATATACAGTTGCCAATTTTTATGTGTGACCAAGATAGAAGTATTACCACAAACAGAATTTGAGTGTGCTAAAAAACAATCCATGAAAATGGGGTTTGCAGAGGTTGCCAATACTTTCAAAGCATACCTCTCTGTTGAGTAGATTTAGGGGCACATCAAACTCAGTGGTGCCAGCTGTTTATCTCGCTGCTGTGTCTACTTGACTATTTAGCATTATAGCAATGGCAGCATTTACAAGGAAAAGGCAAAAATTAGAAAAAAATGTTATAGGGTTCTCATTCTTATGAAATTTAGTCCTTCTTTTGCTTAAATAAGTACCCTTTGTACTGTTGCAAGTCTTTGGTGAGTTTCACGTTCAAAAGAGGCTAATCTTCATCATTGGCCCCAGTGCTCTCTGCTCCTGATGCAGATAACTGAGTTTCTGGAAGATCTTTTCCTGTTGTTTTATGAGTACTTGCGGTTGAAGTTTTCACTGGTGTATTAGACCTTTGGATTTTTAAACTAGTGTTCTTAGTTGTGCTCCTTTGTGGGGAATTTACTACATAGTTTCCCCACAGGAAAGCTTTATCCAAATTTTTACAAAACTCAGATTCTATGAGAAATAAATAACCACGGTTATGACATTTTCTTTTTTTTCTTTTTGCTTTTTTTAATGTATATTTTCTTTATTTACATTTCAAATGTTATCCCTTTTCCTCATTTCCCCTTCGGATACCTCCTATCTCATCCTCCCTCCCACTGCTTCCATGAAGGAGCTCACCCATCAGCCCACCCACTTCTGCCTCCCCCGCCCTGACATTCCCTACACTGGGGCATGGA
Source organism: Mus musculus (assembly GCF_000001635.26). Lineage (NCBI taxonomy): Eukaryota > Metazoa > Chordata > Mammalia > Rodentia > Muridae > Mus > Mus musculus. The sequence goes on from NC_000068.7 coordinate 8,618,301, forward strand.
GCCTTCTCAGGACAAGGGCCTCTCCTCCCCATTGATGTCTGGCAAGGTCATCCTCTGCTACATATGTAGCTAGAGCCACGGGACCTTCTGTGTGTACTCTAGTTGGTAGCTCAGTCCCTGGGAGCTCTGGGCATTCTGGTTGATTGATACTATTTTCCTATGGGTTGAAAACCCATTCAGCTCCTTCAATCCTTTCTCTAACTCCTCCACTGAAGACCCCATGCTCTGTCCAATGGTTGGCTGTGGGCATTTGCCTCTGTATTTGTCAGGCACTGGCAGAGACTCTCGGGAGACAGCTATATCAGGCTGCTGTCAGCAAGCACATCTTGGCATCCAAAATAGTGTCTGGGTTTGGTGTCTTTCAACCTGCAAGCAGTGTGTTTAATCCTTTATTGAGGATAGTAGCCAGTATTGTCCATGTGATTCAGCAATAAAGAAGGATAACTTAAAGGTAGGAATTATCACCATAGATTCCAGATTGCTTTATTGGGCTTAAGGATCACTTCTCTGTTTTCCCATAGTGATGATAGTTAACAGTGATTTTTTTTCCACAAAAGCTGAATGGACAATGTTCTAATGTTTGCTAATATATTTATTCTTCATGACATTTTACTAGCGTACTATTAATTATCCATTAATTAACCATTGACTGTATTAGGACCCATCCCTTCTACTTTCATGTATTTTTCTTTTCTTTACATTTTTCTTCATTGTCATCAGTAGATTTGATTAGAATGCTACATTCTACTGAGTGAAGTGTTATTTACATGAGTGTGGATATCTTACCAGGGTCTACATCACTGATGAAAATCTCTCCACTTCCCTTCTTAACCATTTAATCCTAATAGTTCCTTAGGGATTAGACACTTCATTAGTCCCTACTTTTAGCAACAAGAAAGCAGCTTTCTAAAATGCTCTGCCCTTCTTCCAACTCTTACATTTTTCTCTGATTTCCTCTTGCAAATTATTCTTTGAGCCTAGAGGTGATATTATAAAGAACCCATTTAGAATTGAGCACTGAACAGTCATGTTTCAGCAGTTTGACCAGTTGCTGGTCTCTGTAATGCCTGTCAGTATAAAAAGAAACTTCTCTGATCAAAGGTCAGAACAACCTTTTGCTGGGGACACAAGCATGAAGATTTAGAAGATGGGGTTCTTAGTCACTGCTGTATTCCTGTTAAGACACCGTTAACAGAAAACTATTTAATCTGAGGACCTGCTTACAGTTTCATGGGTTAGTCTGTAAAATTAACTTTTATTTATCAGATACTCCTAACGTAAACTACCTTCAGTTGGCAAAATCACACCCCCGGCAGAGCATTAAAAATCACACAACCTGAAGTAGCCCCATATCCCACACCTAAGATTAAAGCAAAAACATTCTCATATAACATTTCTGTGTTTCTAAAGAAATCAAAATTTTTCCTATACTACCTAATCTTCTTGATACTTTCAAAGAGTTCTAATCTTTGGAGACTCAGCATTTAAATACAAGAGCCCAGGGTGTGTGTGGGGGGGGGGCATGCTTATTCAAACTACCACAGAAGTATTGTGAAAATGCATTCATTTAACAATAAATGGTAGTAAGATTCCACTAGGGCCTATAATGTCCATAGCCTTGAACTTTTGGCCTGGTTCAAACTACCAGTCATAAATTTCCTCCTACAAAGCTTGCCTTACTTAAGTCCAATCAGAAATCAGCTAGGTGACATCATAAAAATCACTTCTCTATTGCATTTGTGGTCACATAGGATTCGACAATTAGCTAAGACCACTAATGTGTTCTCTCTGGAAGCATAGCATCTTCTAGCAGGATCTAACCTTATCAGCAAAAAGGAATCTGCCAGCTTGTCTCCAACCTGATTTTTCTATGCACTGTGATATCTTCTTCAACAATAGGCTATTACAATTTAGTTCAGGTGGACAACTAAGAAAAGTTGCAACACTTGTCTTGTTTTTGAGGTCTCAGGGGTCTCCTTGATCAAAAACTCATAGCGGTGACTGGAATAGGTGGATATTTTAGGGGTGAGGTAGAAACTTAGTGCAGTGGAAACTCCAGGGAAGATAAAGAGTAACCATAGCAAAATTTCCTAGTAATGATGAAAAGTCTGGCTATAGAAGACTATCGTCTATAGCCAGGGAGAGCTTTCACTGGAGGGATTGGAACAGGAACCCAGTCACAATCAATCCTGCCTACAATCAGTCCACCACAATCCACCTACAATCAGTCCTGCCATAAGATATACTAAAGGTGGCACAGAACTTGTGGGGGTGGCAACCAATGACTTATACAACTGGAAACCCCTGCTATGAAAGGAAGCCCATACCTAGCACTGCCTGGAAGGCCAGGAACCAGAGGCTGGACATCCCAGAGACCAATTTTTTTGTACAACTGCAAAAGTAAAATAAAACATCATCATCATAATAATGATAATAATAATAAGTCAATGAAATTATTTCTAATGATACTCTCCTATACTTGTAGACTGAGCCTGTAATGTTCATTATAAAAGATGCTTCATCCAACAAATGGTGGGAGCAGATGCAGAGACCTACATCCAAAGGTATGCAAAGCTCAGGGAATCCTGCTGAAGAGGGGGAGGAATGATTGTAGAAGCCAGGGTGGCAAGGCCACAAGAAAATGGCCAACAGAATCACCTAACTAGGCCTCCTAGGGGCTCACAGAGTCTAAACTGACAATCAGGGAACCTGTCTTAGTCTGATCTACGTCCTCTACATATATGGTTGTGGTTGGTGTTCTGTGGAACTCTTAACAGTGGGAGCAGAATCTGTCTCTGACTCTTTTGATTGCTTCTGTGGATCTTTTCCTCATTCCAGGTTGCCTCATCTAGCCTTGATATATGGTTATGTGCCTAGATTTATTGTAACACCATATGCCATGTTTGGTTGATATCCCTAGGAAACCTACCTTTTTCTGAAGGGAAATAGAGGGGTAGATGGAGGGGTAGATGGGAGTAGAGGAGTATGGGAAAATGCAGTAGGGATGTAATATATGACAGAAGAGTAAATTTAAAAGAAATCTGTCATAGTCAGGGAACCCTCCCATGAGACAAACTATTTACACAAACTCTTCTTAGACTATAGGGTTTATTGGTTTATTTAGATTACAAAATTTTAGGTTTTCTTGGCACTTTTTCATAATGCCTTATTTCTTTGACCCTATCTTATTCCTTCCTCTTCTCCATCCTTCTGGATGGGTTTCATTTTTACACTATCACTCCCAATAGTCTCCCCTCTATTTTACTTTTATTTTATTTCCACAATCACCTTCAAGCTCAGATGTTTAAGGTTTTTTTTTTCCCTCTCTCTCTCTCAACTCATGATGCCTCTCTAGCTTCTAGGCTTCAAGTCTCTTAAGTTTTTTGACTTAAAATAAGTGTGCTCTGGAATGAACACATGATTGTAATAGTGATATGTCTAGAGTCATTTAATGTGGTGTGATAAAATACCAAAGTAGCTGTTAATTAGACTTTATGACGTTGAAATAAAGTATTAACCTGGCCAGCTTATTTTATCAGCACATTCTAGGAGGAGGACTGGCACTTACTAGAAAGAATATTATAATATTGAAAAATAAACAATAGCTCTCTGTGGTAGTCCAGCTCGTTACTTGTTTTGGAAATATAGTTTCAGTATGTAGACCAGGACACTGTATCAATTCTAATCCAGTCTGGCTTGAAACCATGACATAGCCCAAGGTGTTCTTTTTTTTTTTTTTTTTAATTACGTATTTTCCTCAATTACATTTCCAATGCTATCTCAAAAGTCCCCCACACCCTCCTACCCACCCATTCCCATTTATTGGCCCTGGCGTTCCCCTGTACTGGGGCATATAAAGTTTGCCTGTCCAATGGGCCTCTCTTTCCAGTGATGGCCGACTAGGCCATCTTTTGATACATATGCAGCTAGAGTCAAGAGCTCCGGGGTACTGGTTAGTTCATAATGTTGCACCTACAGGGTTGCAGATCTCTTTAGCTCCTTGGATACTTTCTCTAGCTCCTCCATTGGGGGCCCTGTGATCCATCCAATAGTTGACTGTGAGCATCCACTTCTGTGTTTGCTAGGCCTCACAAGAGACAGCTATATCACAGTCCTTAGAAGAAACGCTTGCTAGTGTATGCAATGGTGTCATCATTTGGAGGCTAATTATGGGATGGATCCCTGGATATGGCAGTCTCTAGATGGTCCATCCTTTTGTCTCAGCTCCAAACTTTGTCTCTGTAACTCCTTCCATTGGTGATTGTTTCCAATTCTAAGAAGGGGCAAAGTGTCCACACTTTTGTCTTCGTTCTTCTTCAGTTTCATGTGTTTTGCAAATTGTATCTTATATCTCAGGTATACTAAGTTTCTTGGCTAATATCCACTTATCAGTGAGTACATATCATTTGAGTTCTTTTGTGATTGGGTTACCTCACTCAGGATGATGCCCTCCAGGTCCATCCATTTGCCTAGGAATTTCATAAATTCATTCTTAAATGTACAGTCTTCCTCCCTGAGCTACCTAAGTATTAGGAATACAAATATGAGCCATGATAACTGGCTGTCATGTGTGTTTGCTTTAGACTTGAGTTGGTACTGAATTTACTGAGATCCTACTGCCTCTGTTTCTCCCACTAGATTAACAGTGCCTACTTTATCTTTGTTTTGTTAATGTTGATATGAAGTTATAATCTTTGGGAAAGGAACCTTGAGAACTAAGAGTATATCTGTTACATGTTGAATGATATGCCTTAGGAAGATAAGATGAAGTTCAAACATCCAGTACCTGAGAACTGCAGAGCATAAACTTACAGGGAAATAGCATCAAAACGGGTATAATTACCTGAAACAAGGTCTTATTTAATGGATTAGAGTGGCTGCTAGTTGTGAAGAGCACATGGTCTCATAAGTAAATCTCCATGTGACCGTCTGGGGAAACAGTTCAGAGGATGTAGATGCTGGTTGTGCAAACATTGGGAGCTGAGACTGAATACCCAGCAGTGACATAAAAGTCACTGTCCATGTTCCCCTGTAACTCCAGTACTAGGTTAGGAATGTGAACATACATGTAAACAACACACACACATGCACACACACACACATACAAACCACACCATGTGGCACAGAGAAGAAAAAAGATATGGGGCATGAAGTCAAGGGAGATGTCTGTGTACCTGGAAGCCCATAAGCATCAAAGGTAAGAAGTAATTAATTAAAGACTTTCCTACAGGTCTCAAGTTTCACACAGAGCACAGTCTTGCTACATTTTTATTTCTAAGCATCTAGAATTATGACACAATAAATTTCTGTTTTCCTAAAATAATGGTTTTTATTAAATTGTTTTGCCAGCTCTATGCAAATATTAGGTATATAAAAATAAGAAATAACTTCATTCCTTCAGCATGATTCTTTCACTCCAGTAGCCTCTTACTCAAGCTTGCTTACAGAAATATTCAAGAAAAATCCCACCAACTCAATGAAAAATCTCTAATATGTGGAGATCTTAGATCATTCCTTACCACAAAATCATCTATAATTTTCAGATTTTCTATCATAGTACTCTTTGGTTATTAAGCCTTTCTATAGAAATACATACCTTACCCAAATGGTATCAAAGTTTTGTAGAGAAGGCTTTCTCTTGCTAACAAAATAGATCAACTCAAACCTGTCTAGTAGGTGCTTTGGCAATATTCAAGAGACTGGTGATCTTCACTCCCTTTAAGCTGCCTCAAATACTGTGAATTTTTATGTAGTCAAATAAGAGCATTTGAATATGGCAAAAGGAGAGAAAAATGGTCCTGATCAGAATTCTCGTGAGGAGAGTGGCGCAGAGCTCTGTTAGATGAAAACATCAAGGTCTATTTTTTTCCTGTGAGCTGATGGAGCAGAGGTAAGTAGGGCCTCCTCTCCTACAATTTGAGCACTTAGTGTGAGGAATTACTTCCTTTAACACACTGTACAGACCATATATTATGAACTGTTCCAGCAATAGGGGAGATTAAGAAGTACATGAGGATAAATAGGATGGTTTTCTTTCCTGATAGAATATCATTCTTTAGCTGGGCCAGTGCTTGGGGAGAAGCACATGAATTCAAGGAAGAAAAAAAAAAAAGAAAACAGAATTTCCAGTGTATATGGAATTTCATCGGGCAGAGCGAGAACAATGTCAAGATGACTAAAAACTGTGCAAATGTAGCCCCAGTAAAAGGCAGAAATTTAAGATAAATCTTTCGGCAGCAATCAAGTTTAAAGAAGTAATTTTTTCACAGAGAATTAAATTAATTCATTAATTCATTAAAAAAAATATGTTGGACGCCAATTTCAAAGCTAAAAGTGGTGAAGCATTCCTGATATACTGTTGCAGCTGAATTATGGGCTTAACCAAATCTGACCCAAACTGTCCAAAAACACTTGCCCACAACTGTAAGTCAGAATCAAGTTACACATGGAAACAGGAAGCAGCAAGTTATTCCCTGTAGGTGGGTGCTGTTTTCAGACAGTCTTGGCAGCAAGTGGTACCCCTCACAGAGCACCCAACTCTGAAGCAGACTGTCTATAAGGAACCAGTGCTTCAGTGATGAGGGTATTCTATGGTCCAGATAGAGGGTAGGGTATGAATAGACTCCTAAAGTACCTACCACATATGTAGCAACCTTTGTGCAAGCCCTTTGCCAGCTTTAATTAACCATGAAAAGCATATAATTGGGAAGAGCAAGGACACAGAGTGTAGGGCAGCAGGCATGGGGCAATAAAGGGAGTGGGAAAAAACCCGTGTCTGACCAGAGTTCTGATACTCTGGGCAGGCAGATGCATAGGACTGCCGTAAGCTCTCCACGCAGCCCTGGATGGGTGTCTGGCTGAGGGAAGTCACAGACCCCAGCCCGCAGGGGGTAGACAAGGGGCAGTCCACGGTCCTCTCATGGAGGCCAGAGTAACAGGTCTTGGGCATCCCAGATGCTGCTGGACACTGTGGAAGAGCTGAGAGCAAAGTAGAGGTCCGGCAGGTGTCTTGGTCATCCCCAAGGCCGAAGAAAGGAGAAAGGGGGCACTGGGTGGTTCCCATGCTGGCGAGATCCTTGGTCCTTGGCTGGAGCACAGGAAGGCCTTCTGGTGGGAGGTTAGACAAGGCTCTTTAAGGGACAGCCTATCCCATCATTCAAGAACTGTGGGCCTTGATGAGCAGAGATGGTCTATGGTTTTAGAGCTTTATTATAGAAAGACAGAGAGAAAGAGAGAAGGTAAGAGAGAGGGTCTGGCCATGGCCACGTGGAGAGAAGGGGAGAAGGGAGGGGGAAAAGGAGAGCTAGAGATGAGAGTAAGAAAGGTGAGAGCTTAAGAGAAAAAGAGAAGAGGGGCCAAGCAGCCCCGTTTATAGTGGCCTGAGCTATCTTGTAGTTGCAGGGTACCTGTGGGGAGGACCATACCTGGCTATTGTCAGGTAACTCTGAGGGTGGTGTCTAGGTAGAATGCCAGGAGCTTGGGGCTTTGTCTGTGTGACTAATACTCACAGAATTATGGAGTTGGGGACTCTGTGGTGTCAGGCACCTGTCTCTGGGAACCTGGCTCACTGTTCCATCCCTGTAGAGTTTTCTACTGGGTCTCCAGAGCAACCCTTGCTCAACCAAAACAGGCTGCCCTTCAGGGTCCCACAACAGAGTTTATAGATGTCTCTGTATTTGCATCAGGACAGACTGGATTGAACACATAGAGGATATCAAGCTAACTCATAGCATACAACAGTAAAGACTTTGGTACAACCACCAACAACAGTGTCCTAGTGAAAGCAGCCTATGAAGATGGGAGCTTAGGGGACTGTAGAGGTTATATGAAAAGGGAGGTTCTCAGTACCTAAAAGAAAAGATGATAAATTGCTGGTCATGGTCTGAAAATAAAAAACAACAGAGAATTTGTGTGAATAAATCTGTAACTTCCTATCCCATGAAGCATCTCGTATTGGTGTGTGTGCCTCGAGGTTCACGTCAGAACATCATTTCCTCAATCCATCAGCATCTGGAGCTCTTTAAGCTGGAGGGGAGGAGTCACACTAAACAGATTACTGCTTTTTGCCTCAGGAATGAGTGAACTTTGGTAAGCCTTTGCTTCTGCTCCTCCTTTAACGTGGACCATCACAACGTCTTTATTTCTTCCATGGATTAAAGCTCTACAAAACCCACACCAGATATGACTACCCAGTCTTGAACACCAGCATCTTTGAAACTGAGCCAAAAGACATTTGTTTCCTTTATAACTCACCCAGTCCAAGATATCGTTTTGTGTCGATTGAGAATGGATGGAGACACATGCTGACTGCCAAGCCTGGGCAGAGTGACATGTTCCCAAGCCTGGACAGGGCCCCAGTGTGAGTTTCCACAAGTGTCCATGGTTGCCATGGTCATAATGCTTGTTTATATAATAATGTACATATTTCACATTCTTCTAAGGAATGTCCTCCCTGTTAACATTAACAACTACATGATGATTAGAAATAGTATGAGTCCAGGAGTTGAGGATGTTACTATGACTCAATAAAATGGTAAAGACTGAGACCTCCACAACAGCCCTTAAGGCTATGGCAAAGAGCTTTAAATATATAAGTTCTCAACTATACAAAAAAAATAAGGATCCAATAAAATTATGAGGAACTTCACAAATCTAGAGGACCAGAGGTAGCTACATTAATGAGTCAGTTTCTCAGAAAGATTTAAAAAAAAAAAAAAAGGCAGATAGATTACTGAGTTCAGGATCAGCCTAGGACAGTGTAAGGTTAGGCTCAGGCTTAGTGGAAATGGTAATTTTGGGGCAAGATCCCACCCAACTAGCTTATTGTCTGTGCTTAACAAAGACAGACAAAACTGAATTTTTTTTACAATGTTAAGAAAAACTATATGCTTAATGTCTCCTAAGAATCAAAGGGCTGGAGTCACAGAATGCTGATTCATTAGATAATCTAAAGGAAACCTGGAGTAAATGACTGGATTGAAATGTAAAATAAAAGACTGGACCTGTGTTCTGCAGAAGATGGCAATCCAGAGAATGTTTTAGGATATAAAAAAAAAGATCTGCTTGTAGAACTCACACAGGTATTCATGTACGCGCGTGCGCACACACTCACACACACACACAAACCACCAGGAAATATAAAAAGAGATCTCTTAGAATAGCAAGCAAGCAGAATATAGACAGATAAAATATCCAGAGAGAAAGCAGAACACAGAGAGAAGCAAACTGGAAAAGATGTATCAAACAGAAGACAGGTCTTCATCTTGGATCTACGATTTGACTTCAAGTCATTCTTTTCAATATTCCCAGACACCCCTTCCCTCGGGTCCCCAGCTCTTCAAGACGAGACTGGTTTTTGGCAGCTGACATAACAGAATATCCAAATCAGCCTTGTAATCAGAGAGGAAATGAGTTATATGCGATGCATTCACAGGCTTCTTTGGTTTCTCAAACATAGCATTGTCAAATCCTTCCTACTTATGGGAGTAAGGCAAAGGGGAGACACTGAAAATCCCATCTGCCTGTGTGCAACTTCCACTGGATCTGTGTAAGAACTAGAACAGGGTACTTTCTTGACACCACTTCACCTGAGAGAATAAAACTTTCAAAAGGAAGTTGCTTTTCCATATTTAATTTCCTCTCCTATCACGGATTTATAAGTGAAGTTAGGCCTCAGAAGACCTTAGGAGAGGTAATTACAAATTCAAATATTGAAACAGAATGATCAAACACAAATAATTTATGAGCATTTGTGAGGTAAAAAAAAAATCTGTAAATATTATACCTTGAAATGAGTTTTCAGAATTTTAGAAAGGAAAGGACATTTTAAAATAAAATTAAACTATCAAGAAGAGTTAATGTACTGGAGATCCAGGGCAGTGTGTGCAGCAGAAGGTCCTGTGGGTGATTCATCTAGAGAGTGAATAAGCTGCTGACTAAACCAGACTCAGTTTTGACCGAGAAAAATAGCTCAAACCTGAGATATTCCTTGGTAAAAGTAATTGGAGTTAATTTAAAAGAAAATAAACTTACAGTTTTAACAAACAAGTTTGTGTTTACTTAGTCCAGTCTTTTGGTCAATTTAAGGACATATACAACAGTCTTTTCTTTTTAAGAGTTTGTTATTGATTAGCACATATGTGGCCAAAGATATATATATATACATATATATATGTGTGTGTGTGTGTGTGTGTGTGTGTGTGTGTATACACATACATATATCAATTATATATAACAATTGGTTGTGAGCTAGGAGGGATAACAGATGAGAAAGTGGCTTAGGTCCTCAGGAATGCCCAGATGCACTGTTAACTGCTGACTCAGGAATGCCAAGATGCACTGTTAACTGCTGACTCATCTCTCCAGATGCTCTGTTAACTGCTGACTCATCTCTCCAGATGCTCTGTTAACTGCTGACTCATCGCTCCAGATGCTCTGTTAACTGCTGACTCATCTCTCCAGACCCAGACTGTGGGGCTCTGTATTTTTCTCATCTGCAGTGGGAGGAAGCTTCTCTGATGATATATGAGAAAGACACTGCTCTATGAATGTAGCAGAATCTAATTAGGAGACATTTTACTACTAGATTTTTTTTTAACTAGTATGATTTAAAATGGAGGAGTTGAACTGGTACCTACACAGAGCCTTCACCGCTATGTGCTGGTACAGGAAGATATCAGCATGCTACCAAAGGAGAAAATGCAAACACCAACCCAGCCACCATCCTTTAACCTACAATGATGTCTTGTATGTAAGATATACTACTGCAATGAAGGCACAAAGCTTGTGGGAGTTATCAACCATCACCTGATTTGACTTAACCCACTCCATGATATGGAATCCATACCTGTATGTTCTCTAACATAAAATTCTTGGTCACCCAAGCAGTTACAGGTATGGATTCCATATCATGGAGAAAACATGGAAAGACTCTAAGAGAAGGCAGGAATCCAGGACACCAAGAAAACAAAGTCCTTCAAAACACCAGGATTGAAGGGGATTTCACTACTCTTAAGTGTAGGCTCCATATCCAGCAGTAGATGGCCAACAAAAAATGAACTCAACAGCATCTTTGGAGGTCCCTCATTCCCTGTAGACCTCTTCTTTTCTTTTCTTTTCTTTTCTTTTCTTTTCTTTTCTTTTCTTTTCTTTTCTTTCTTTTCTCTTCTCTTCTCTTCTCTTCTCTTCTTCGCTTTTCTTTTCTTTTCTTTTTTCTTTTCTCTTCTTTTCTTTTTTTCTCTTCTCTTCTCTTTTCTTTTGTCTTTTTTGCTTTAATATAGATACAATTATTATGTTATATAGTATCATAAGTGTGTGTGTGTGTGTGTATGAATTCTTCTCTTTTTATCAAGTGGCTCTTTGCATATGTATTTTAGCTTCCATTTTAGCATATGTATCTCTGGGAATCTTGAGTATATGAACATGTGGGTTTCTGCTCTTTGGATAATATCTCGGTTATCACTGACTTAACAGCTAACATCTACTGATATACAAATAGGTATCATTTGTATATCATTGTTTTTCTGGGTCTGGGTTTAGACTATTTTTTTAGTCCTATTTATTTACCTGCAAATTTAATAATTTCATTTGTCACTTTCTTTATCTATTCACCTGTTAAAGGGCATTTAAGTTGTTCCCAACTTCTGGCTATTATGAATACAGAGCAGTAATGAACATGGTTGAACAATTTTCTCTGATTGTATGAAGTGTCTTTGGGGTATATGCCCAAGAGTGGTATAGCTGTATCTTGTCATAGGTTAATTTCTATCTTCCAGAGGAACTATGGCACAGTGTCTGTACAAGTTTGCGCTATCACAATTGATAAATGAGTGTTCCTTTTTCTCCATATTCTCAGGAACACGAGCTGTCAACTGTTTTACTGGTCTTAGCTTTTCTGATCTGTAATACAATGAAATTTCAAAGTAGTTTTGATTTGCATTTTCCAGATGACTAAGAATATTGAATATCTTTTTATGTGCTTCTCATCCATTTGAGTTTTCTCTTTTGAGAATTTTCTTTTTAAATCTGTACCTCATTTTAAAAATTGGATTATTTGGTTTCTTGATCTCCTATTTCTGGAGCTCTTTATATATTTTGGATATTGGTCCTCTATCAGTTTATAAGTATTTTTTCCCATTCTATAGTCTGCCACTTTGTCTGAACAACTGTGTCCTTTGCTGTGTTGAAGCTTTTCAGTTTGATGGGGACTTAATTATTAATTGTTGATCTTACTGCCTGTGCTAATGGTGTTCTGTTCAAAAATTATTTTCCTGTGCCAATGAGTTCAAGGATACTCCTCACATTCTCTTCTATCAGGCTCAGTGTGTGTGGTTTTATGTTGAGGCCTTTGATCTTTTGGCATTGAGTTTTGTGCAAGGTGATAAGTATGGATTTATTTGCATTCTTCTACAGTCAGCCTTCTAGTTTGACCAGTACTGCTTCATTGTTGTTTATGTTATTTTGTGTTGTTTTTAAGATTCTGGGATTTTCCCCAGTGTTCCTTTCTGGCTTCTTGATTTTAAAAGTCAGGTTTCCATAGGTATGTGGGTTTTTACTGGGGTCATTAGTTCATCTTCAGTGACCAGCATGTGTTTCTTTGTGTGTGTCAATATGCTGTTTTTATTTCTGCATAACTTGACGTTGTATAACTTGAGGTTGAGGATAGTGATGCCTCTAGCAGTTCTTTTATTGTTGAAGATTGTTGTAGCTATTATGAGTGTTTTGTCTTTCCATATGAAGTTGAAGATTCTCTATTCGTGATCCATGAAGTATAGTGCTGGAATTTGAAGGAGGATTTCAATGAATCTGTAGATTGCTTTTGTAGAATGGTCAGTTTTATTATGTTAAGCCTACTGATCCTTGAGCATAGATCTTTCCATCTTCTGTTATCTTCTTGCATTATTCAGCATCTTAGTTTTTGTGATACTGTTATTTTATCTTCTGGGATGATTCCCCCAGGATATTTTATATTATTGAGGTTAGTTTGAAAAGTACTCTTTCCCTAATTTATTCTCTAGTCATTTGTCATTTGTATGTAGAAAACTGCCGATTTTTGTGAGTTCCTTTTATATCCACCTACTTTGCTGAAAATGTTTATTTGGTGGGATTTCTAAGTTCACTTATATATACTATCCTACTATCATCTACAAAACCAGATACTTTGATTTCTTCCTTTCTGATTTGTATCCACTTGGTCTCCTTTAGTTGTCTTACTGCTCTAGTAACAACTTCAGGTACTATATTGAGTAGATATGGGTGGAGTGGATAAAGATGTTTTGTAACCAATATTAGTAGAATTCCATTGAAATTCTCTCCGTCTAACTTGAGATTTGCTCATCTCTCCTCTATTTTCTTTAGGTATGTATGTTATATCCCTAATCTCCTTAGGACATTTATCAAAAAAAAGGGGGGGTATTGGACTTTATCAAAAGGTTTTTCTGTATCTAATGAGATATTCCCATGCATTTTTGCTTTTCAATATGTCTATATTTTGGATTACATTTATCTATTTATGTATGTTGAGTCATCCCTGCATCACTGGGATGAAGCCAGTGGATGGTGGATGATCTTTTTTGATGTGTTCTTGGATCCTGTTTGCAATTATTTATAATTCTTGTATATGGGTTCATGAGGAAAATTGGTCTGTAGCTCTCTTTCCTTGTTGGATGTGTGCCCTGCAGGGTTCCAGGTATAATGTATTGGGGTATTGGGAGCTAACATTTAACAATGTCAGTGGGCTGGACTTGAGGCTCTGAGGGATTCCACAGGAAGAAGAAAAGCAGAGTTTTGTGCCAGAATCTGCTTAATTCCTAGGAATAGGTGCAGAAACTGGGGAGAGGCCACAACAGGTACTCTAATTCAGAATTGGAGGATTGGATTTGAAGGAGAGGATGAAAAGGTGAAGATCTGTAGTTGGCCTGCCTCTTTTCTTGGTTGGAGTGTACTGTGGGTTCCCAGTGAATCAAGATGTTTCTTTCTTAAAAGCACTAAAAAAATTACAGCAGTGAAATAACACCTTTGAAAAGTGCTAAGTGGTTGATTCCTATCGACAGAGCTGCTGCTGAGTGACTCTGAGCCTAAAATAGGCCTTCAGAAATGGGGGGGGGGGTAAGGTAAGTGAAGGTAGACACACAAAAGGGCTTCCAGTTTTAGCTCTATCTGAAAAGAACTTGAATGCTGTTCACCTCTGTATTCATAATAATAAAATAAGCTGAAAAAAATGGAGGGTCAGCAGATTTTAGACCCATCTGTAAACTGGGTCACAGGGCAAAATTCAACCTTAAACTGTAGGTACTTGGACAGGAACAGAAAATGCAAGCAATCAATGGACTTAGTCCCCTTGAAGCAATCATGCAGGAGCTGTCCACTGAAGGGAGATGGAGTTGAAGGGGTGGGAGGGAAATTCACTCACAGTAGGACTTTGAGTTTCCATTAGCTTGGGCATATTAGTTGCCATCTAAAAAGGCGTAACAATTAAGTGGCATTTTTTTCTCTAGGATGCCTGCACCCCCTCATCCCCCTACACACACACACATTTCTCAGTGTGAGTAGCTGAAAACAAGCTTTTTTTGTTCAGGAAGAAGGGACAGTCACCCTTTGGAAATCTCTCCAGATTAATTGTCTTAACAAAATTCTCTCCTCTAGGACAGATTCTCATCTCCTTTTCCCCATGGCATGAGCCAGCACTCAACACACAGTTCCCTCTGAATTTCCTTTCTCCCATAAGCTAAAGAAATAAGAGTTGGAACAAAAAACTTTGTGAGTATCATAACCTCAACCTTTCCCCCAAATTCTCTGTCTTTATTTCCAATGTCATATATTATTTCTTCTCCCTGCTAGCCTGTCATAGTAACAAGCTCTAATGAGATGGATTAAAACTGAAATTGGTGTAAAATGGACTGAATTTAAGAAAATGTTCTTAAAGAAGCACAGACAACTTGAAATAGAAAGATACTACAAAATCTTAAGCCTTTGGCATCTATACCTACCACATGAATTACACAGAGCCAAGCTCCTGCCTGGGTTAAAATAAAAACTCAAACTAAAGCTTATAAGTCTCCCACTTTTCAAAATCTTATGCCAGCTTTCAAGTGAAATTACAATGTGCTAAAATGAAAAATTTAAAAGTCTGAAAATCTCAAGTAATCAAAACAACTAAATTCAAATTTAGAATTATCAGATGGGCAAATTAAAATAATTAGCATTGCTTGGTATGTTAAGGATTCATAAGGAGAAAGTGGAGTATATTGAAACACAAAGGAGAACTGGAAGTTCGCATAAAGCAATGAGAAGTGATGTAGGACATAAAAACGAGTTAAACAAACAAGCTAAGTAGGGCTTGGAATGGACACGTTAGAATATGGGACAAGGACAAAAAGAACGTACCAAACTTGAGGATAATGCTGTCATAAAATTTCTAAACAGAGATACAACAAGGAAAGGAAAAACAAATCTAAGAAGTATGGAGAGACTGAGAAGAGTTTTCTGGGAAAACCATAGATGGTGATTGATGGCAGAGTAGCAGCCTTGGGAGCCCTGGGATACAGGTGTAGGAGGTAACACTTATTGCCAGACATCAGCAATGGCATCAGGGAATACAATAACATCTGTGATCAGCAATACTAAATACCATGTGACAAGGTCAAAGACAGAGAATGGATCACTGTCACCAAGCTGGGACATGGGATCAGAAATATGAAGATCAAGTTCCTTAAGATTTGTCTTTTCTTCCTGCCCATTAAATTGTCTGAGATGATTGAGTTTTCCTTGAGGACATCCCTCAAGGTGGGTGGTTTGATGATCACATCTGTGTAGCATCACGGTCTAGCTGTGCAGTAGATCAGAGTCAAGCCACTGGGGACTATAGTGGAAACCCAGTATGGATGTTACTATTGCAAAGAAGTAGGTACTGCCATTCAAGGGGCTAACATTTTTTCCTCTTTTTTTTAAAGATATTTTCTTTATTTACATTTCAAATATTATCCCCTTTCCTAGTTTCCCCTCTGAAAATTCCTTATTCCCTCCCCCATGCCCCTGCTCCCCAACCGACCCACTCCCATTCCCAGTCCTGGCATTCCCCTATACTGTGGCAGAGAACCTTCACAGGGCCTAGGGCCTCTCCTCCCACTGATGACAGACTAGGCTGTCCTCTGCTACATATGCAGCTAGAGCCACAAATTCCACCATCTGTTTTCTTTGATTGGTGATTTAGTTCCAAGGAGCTCTGGGGATACTGGTTAGTTCATATTGTTGTTCCTCCCATGGGGCTTCAGACCCCTTCAGCTCCTTGGGTACTTTCTCTAGCTCCTTCATTGGGGACCTTGTGCTGCATCCAATAGATGATTGTGAGCATCCACCTCTGTATTTGACAGGCACTGGCAAAGGCCCTCAGGAGACAGCTAAATCAGGCTCCTGTCAGCAGGCTCTTGTTGGCATCTACCATAGTGTCTGGGTTTAGTGGTTATTTATGGTATGGATCCCCAAGAGGGACAGTCTCTGGATGGTCATTCCTTCAGCCCCTGCTCTGAACTTTGTCTCTGTAACTCCTTTCATGGGTATTTTGTTCCCCCTTCTAACAAGGATTCTGAGCTTCTGGGCTAATATTGCTGATCAGTGAGTGCATATCATGTGTGTTCTTTTGTGATTGGGTTACCTCACTCAAGAGGCTAACATTTTGGTCCAACTCTCCATTGCCTCTGTGAAAATAAAGCCAAGGGGAAATAAGATTGGTAGGCACCATTTAATCCTATATCAAGGGTTGACCAGTGCGCTGCAGTACCACTATGCTTCATCCCCAAGCTAAACAACTGCCAACATTAGAAATTTATCCTATGTCTTCTTGGAAGACATCTATATCAGCAAGAGCTACCTGACCCCTAAAAAAAAGACCTTGTTCAACACAGGTTCACTGACCAACTTATGCTACACGCATACGTTACCTGAGCTCAAGCTGTGCTTACTGCATACTATATTTATATAAGAAAGATAGAAGTGTAAAGTGGTGTGAGGATGGTGAAAACATCAAAAGAAGGCAAGAAAAATCTGCAATTTTCATAGCCAAAATGATTTTTACCAAAATGAACTATAGGCATAAAACCAAGGACTTTGGAGACCCAGAGAACACTAAAAAAAAAACTGAAAAACTAGCCCATATCTAATAGAAACAAACAAAAACCAAAGAAGTGAAATATTATACAGAGAGAAAGAAGAATCAGAGTTATTTTAATATAGTTTCAATTCGCCATTGAAAAGAGTATAGAAAGAATTTAGTAGGGATTAAAGAAAAAACAAAAGTGAAGGAGTCCATATTGAAAGAAAATGTCCCTACTAAATGAAAGAGACATAAGTATTTTCTCCATAAAAAAAAAAAAAAAACAAAAAAAACCTTAATTTAAAGCACTCTTCAAATAATAAGACAAAAAATTCACATTGTTAAAAAAAAGGGGAAAGATGATTTAAGAGAAGCATAGTAGAAGTTTATTTTAGATTTATTTATTTAGATGTGTGTATGTGACTGCGAAGTGTAAAGTAAGTTGTGTCGGATGGTGTTTTGTTGGGCAAACATGGGATGGAGTGTTTTCCTAAAGCAGACACAAGTGAAAGTATGCTTTGCTAAAGCAGACATGGGTGAAATGGTGTTCTGCTAAAGCAAGCACATAAAGGACACATGGTGGAGGGTTATTTGCTAAAGGCATGCATGTATTGGTCCATCTTACATTAAATAGTTAAGCTCCATTTGTTGGGACTCCATAGAGAGAAACACACCAAAAACTTCTGGTCATGTGCTGCAGCTTCTTGCAGCTTCCACAGCAAACTCTGGCTGATTGGCAGAGTGATACCAGCTGGGACTGATTCATGTGGAATTTTGCTAAGTCATACTTGTGTGTTGAGACAAGACTCATGGAGTGTTGCAGGTATTATTAGAAAATAACCCACACTATTGCCAGCTACTCTCTGGCCCCAAAGCCTAACTAGAGAAGAATGGCAGTCCATCAGCCTTGGTGGGGTGCAGCAAGAGCAGCGTGTTGCGGGCAGTTGGTAATACAGAATGGACATGCTGTTCTAGAAAAAAAGAGAAAAGCTGAAACTGCCAGGTTGGTCTTCCACTTCAGAAATCTAGAGGACAAACATATGAAGCCCAAAGCAAACAGATTTTAAATGCAAAATTAAAGCAGATGTCAATAAAATTAACATAAATATAATAGAGATAATCAATAAAAAACTGTTCTTTGAAAAGATTATAAAATGGATTTGCATCTAGTTAGATTGACTATGAGAGTAAAAACAATCACACAAGCTACCATTCAGAAACAAAAAAGGTTCCATTACCATGGAACTCATAGACACTAACAGTCTGATGAGGAATAATGATAAACTCTGCATAGAAAATGACAATTGCAAAACTGGGGTTCAGAGTAACAAATGATTGTTTTAAAAATGAGAATATAAATTAGATGTACTGGCTCGGAATTAAATGTTCCTTTGAATAGATGGACAAGAACAGTGTGGTTGGATGTGTATCCTTGCTTGTTTTTGCTACCTGCTACAAATCACTTTCCATCCCTGCAGCATCTGCTACATTTTGTTACCTAGCTGTTTATCACCATAGCACTAATACCAACATAAATGGTTGCTGTCCCCATGTCCCGTGTCCTAAGGTATGGACAGGCTGTCTACACTAGTAATCAGTAGGCCCACTTTAATTTTTGAAGGAAAAACTGATAACTCAATACAATAAAGTAAGTTTGTTAAGGATGGCAGCTCTTTTAAATACTTTTCTCATTACCAGGACAAAGTAAATGATCAAAGCAACTCAAGGAAAAAAATGTTTATTTAGGCTCTGAGTTTGAGGGTATAATCCATCATGGCTGGACAGTCAAGGTAGCTGGAGCTTGAGGTGACTCGTTAGATCCATGGTGAAGAAGCAGGGAAAAATGTGGATATTCAACTCAGTTTCTGATTATGCACCTGAAAATCCAGATGCACTCGCATGTATATGCTTGACTCAGTGGATACAAAGGCTAGAGGATGTTGTCCTTGGTAAACTATGATGTCGTCTATGGTATCCTCTGAGCCACAACTCAGCAGTTCACTCAGGATGGCTGGCCACTGAGCTCAGTGTATCATCTTGTCTCTGCTCCCTCAGCCCTGGAGTTACAGACACATTCTTTCATGTCCTACTCTAATGTGGATGCTGGCCATCTGAACCCAAACCCCATGCTGTCTGGTCAGCTGAACATTGCCCTCACTCATGTTACAGATTTTCAAATAATTAATTCAGTGCTCTCTCTGCAGCAATCCTAGAACATCATAAAGTCTTTATCCTAACCAAAATGCCATCATTCGTTGAATTCAATAGATTTGATGAGAGTTAAATGACACAGTAAGAAATAATAGTGCCGTTTTCTATAATATACAAGATGTAATTTTCTATCTGACATTTATAAAAAAAAAGACAATGAGAATTACTTTTACAGTCATAAAAGACAGCATAGTGTTGAATGACTTGAGAAATATTAAAACTAAATCTTTTACACACCTAATTTTTTTTCTATCTGGAACATATATTTCTCATGAATATTTGAACAAGTATGATAAATAGACATTAGAGAAAGTAAAACTTCTATTCTTTTTTTTTTTTAAACAGGAACAGGCTTAGTCTAGCACATACACATACTGGTAAATGCAAAGTCACTAAAGAAGAATCCTGGAAAAAGTCACGTCTTATCTGATCTGAGAATGGTTCCCATAAACTTGAGTTTCCCATGTTAAGAATGCAAGCAGCTCCAAAGGCAAGGCTGCTTCCTTTTGGTATTTCATAGTTTATACCAAATAAGCTTTAAACGTGCGAATGTTTCTCTTGTAACACGGTGTGCTACTGCAGAACTTACGGGGAAGAGGAGGGGACTTAGATCAAACAGATTCCATGCACTTCTGCGCGTATTCAGCTCAACAACTCAATGACTGCTGTATACACAAAGTTAAAACGGCAGAAATAAAGGCAGCTGTGCAGCAAACAAGTGAAAAAGCTTTCTGCTGCCCTCTGCTGATATTGCAGGATCTTCATGCATTCTGCAGGTGTTTATCTTGCAATGTTGGAAGAAAGATTTCCTTTGTGCCTTTGACTACATAAGATGAAAAATATCAATAATAATCATATTTCAATATATTAAATATAAAAGATGAGGACTAGTGGTTGTTTTTAAATTTCAGAATTGCTAAGGATAGTAACTCCTTGTCTTAGTTATATTTTCTGTCACTGTAGTAAAATACCCTGAGAAAAATAACTTAAAGAAGAAAGACATGAATTGGGCTAGCACTCTGAGGACACTGTCATCAGGCAGTGTGGAATACATGTCCCAGGGCTGGGAGTTTGAGTCAGTTGGTCAGATTGCATCTGCAGAGAGGAAGGAGAGAGTAATGGTTCTTCCTGCTCAGCTAGCTTCCTCCTCTCTATGTTAAGTACTCAAATGGTACCGCACTGCTTCCCTCCTACACAGGATCTCCTGGGTTCCTGGAGGTTGGCTTCTGCGTGATTCCAGAGCCTCTCAAGATGACCATCAACCCTAACTATCACATATCTTTTTCCACATTGTATTTTAGGAAAACAGAGATAGAGGCATTACTTCTTTAGAGTTCTCATACTTGCTCCTGTCTTTCTTGGGTTAGAAAGTAGGTTAATTTTCATTTATCTCTGATTAGTCAGTGCCCCCCTTTTGCCAATATTATTTGACTGTTCTCCATCCCACAGCTACATTCTTATGAAAGATAAAATGAGACACACATTCTTTTTTTTTCTCACTTAATCTTTTTTTTAATTAGGTATTTTCCTCATTTACATTTCCAATGCTATCCCAAAAGTCCCCCATACCCACCCCCCCTACTCCCCTACCCACCCACTCCCCCTTTTTGGCCCTGGCGTTCCCCTGTACTGGGGCATATAAAGTTTGCAAGTTCAATGGGCCTCTCTTCTTAAGGAAGAGAAAAATTATGTGAGTAAGAAAAGAACTTTAGTTTGCTAGGAGTTCTTAGAATGGTGAAATGAAAACACACTCTATTGGGCTGGAGAGAAAGTATAGTGGCTAAATACGTTTTTCTCTTCCATAAGACCTAACTTTAGTTCCCAAGACTTAAGTAAGGCATCTTACAGCCACCTGTAACTCCAGCTTCAAGGGATCTAATGCCCTCTGCTGGTCTCCATGGGTACTCACACACATGCCTCTGTGCCTCTAGATCTGTCTTGGTCTCTCTCCTCTCTCGCTCGCTCTCTCTCTCTCTCTCTCTCTCTCTCTCTCTTTCCCCTCTCTCTATTTCTCTCCCTCTCCCCTTCTCTCTCTCTCTCTCTCTCTCTCTCTCATAAACAAAATGAAAATAAATCTTTTTAAAAATCAAATTTTATCAATGAGAGACAATCAATGTTTAGAATCATTTACTGAATTCCATTTAGCTCAGGAAAGCTTGAAATGAAAGTTGTGGATAGCATGCAATAAAAATATTCATGTAACATTTGGGAAAAGTCATGGTCTCTCTCTCCACACCCCACCCTCTCTCCAATCTCCCATCATTCTCACACCTCCCTACTTTCTGTTTCTTCATTCCATTTTCTAATGATGTGTAGTAAGAATATAGCCATATATTTAGAGTATTAAGAGTTAAGAACCATTAAAGTTAAAAAAAAAGAAACTATTATTTCAGCTATCAGTTTATTGTTCAGCACATATAAAATCTAAGCATGAATAACCCAAAAAATAAAACCTGAGAATTAAGTAATGCTTTCAAGATCTATGTTGTTGTTAGAGCCAAGTAATTAACTTCTCAGGGGAGAGGCATTGAAAAGCAACCAAGTTGTCTTTAAATATTATTCTGACAATAAAATGGTGATATCATTAGTGGCCGCTAGGGATTGGAAATAAACCTGGAAGTGGAAGTGTGGATAGAATTACTCATCTTGCTTGGCCAGAAGTGAGAAAAAGCAGAGTGGATAGAGGAGCCTCCCAAGTGCCATTCGCCAGCATGTCCACCTTTAGAGACATCGCATAAGAATCAGGATTAGTGAGGCCAGTATCAACTATCATAGTTTTAAGCTGCTATGAAAAACCCACGTGAAGGACTGCGGGGATTACTGAAGCCAGAAGCTCTACGGCTGACAATCATCTAAGAACTCAAATCACTACAAAGATGACTCAATGGAGAGATAATAAGCAATGATGCAAATTATTATGCCAACAGTACTCAGTCCTTGAAAGTAGCATCTGAGATTCCTTACATGATCCACTCTAGCCAAAGCTAGTAGGTTATGTGGGTTAGTCATAAGAGCTGTGTCTAAATAACATTATTGATTAAAAGCATCCAATGATCGTCAATAGTTTGAATCTCTCTCTCTCTCTCTCTCTCTCTCTCTCTCTCTCTCTCTCTCTCTCTCTCTCTCCCTCTCCTACCCTTCATCTGTCTGTCTGTCTGTCTTTCTGTCTGTCTGTGTGTTTTTGCTATGGATTGAAGTAGAGCCTTGTAGCTGAGAATCTGGAGCTCTGCTGGTGAGAAACCGCCTCAGCACTCTCCTCTCTTATTTTGAAAAAGAATCTCATAGTTTCTCACACTGGTCTTGAACTCACTATGTACCACAGGAGGGCCTTGAATATATAGTCCCCATGCCTCAGTCTCCCAAGTAACTGATATTCCAGACCTACACCACCAAGCCTGGAAAAAGGAATGTTTTACATAAATTATCTGCCATCCCAGGAGTTCCTATAGCAGTGCCTAGAACCCAGACTTAAATGTGTCACAGTGTTGCATGCTGCTTTTAGGGGTTTCAAGTTTATTTGGAGCTTTAACTTCTAAAAAAGCTTTCTCTCAATATATTTTTCTGTAATCGTTCTTAAAATCTACTTCCCCCCAAAACTTGAAAGTTTAAAGTGTAAAATGAGATATTTGCTGTGGATATATTCTGAGGAATGCCTAATATCAAGCTAATGAAATCACCATTCCACTCGAATAGTTATTTTAATGACATTTAAGGTGCATTTTGCTAGCAAGTTCCCAGTTCATCATAGCTTATCAATATCAGCAGCCTTCCCCCCATATAACAGACCTGCAGATGCTTCTCCTCCTAGATCCTCTGCTATCATCTAAAACTTCTTCAAACTCCCAGCCCCTGGGAGACAATCATTCATGGCTCTTCTCTGAGTTCAGTTTTTCCAGCTGAACTATCACCTACAGAAATGACTGTTTAAGGTATTTGTCTTCTGTGTCTGAGTTACTTCACTAAGCCTTATTACCTTTGGGCTCCTCCACAGTGTCTCAAACCATATGAGGTTATATTTTAATAAGGAATAGTTATTAATTATGTATAAGCGTATTGTGCTGGCTAGTTTTGTGTCAACTTGACACAGCTGGAGTTATCACAGAGAAAGGAGCTTCAGTTGAGGAAATGCCTCCATGAGATCCAACTGTAAGGCATTTCCTCAATTAGTGATCAAGGGGGAAAGGCCCCTTGTGGGTGGTGCCATCTCTGGGCTGGTAGTCTTGGTTCTATAAGAGAGCAGGCTGAGCAAGCCAGAGGAAGCAAGCCAGTAAAGAACATCCCTCCATGGCCTCTGCATCAGCTAGTGCTTCCTGACCTGCTTGAGTTCCAGTCCTGACTTCCTTTGGTGATGAACAGCAATGTGGAAGAGTAAGCTGAATAAACCCTTTCCTCCCCAACTGCTTCGTGGCCATGATGTTTGTGCAGGAATAGAAACCCTAACTAAGACAAATATAAAATATTTTGTTAATGTGTTCGTCCACCTATGGACTGTTAAGTTGATCACAAATCTTTACTATTGTCAGTGTCTAGAGACCTTAGGGGATGCAGGCATCCCGGCTTTCTTCTGATATTTCTTTTAGCTGTATATTCAGAGGAAGGATTGCTGGAACATATGATAGCATCATTTTCAATTTTGGAGGATTTTCCATGTCATTTTCCATAATGATTGTACTAATTTTCATCCTTGACAGTCTTTATGATGGTTCCCTTGTCTCTAAGTCCTGAGCAACACCTGTTTCTTTTGTAATTTTTTTTTTAAATCATATCTGTTAGAACTGGTTTAAGCTGAATGAAGAAGTTAGATGGAAGGATTCATTCCTGATCTATGTCCAAACTTACTCTGTAAAAGGAAACTTGCTTTTATTATTCATAAATAATAAATATATTATTTAAATAATAATAAATATATTATTCATGCACATATGCATATATACATACATATATTCATATATATATATACATATATTCATTATTGACTTATTATTCACACTTCAGTTGACATTCAATGAGTAACCAAGATAAGAACAAACATTTGAAGTCTGGCTGCCACTCCTCCATAGCAAAATCAGTGGACACCACAGTTGTTCATAGACCTGCGCCTGCTTCAGAGAGAAAGCAATTCTGTGATAAAGAAGATGGTAGAAGTAAACCAAAGTTTCAAGTACAGCAAGAACTTTGCCAAAAAAAAAAAAAATGACTGCAGAAAGATACTCAGGCCTAGTAACTTAATCGTTCAAGTGCTATCTACAGTGTAAGTGATTTGAAAAATCTATTTTCAGTCCAGACTCATCTAGTACCTAAACAATGGTACCAAGTTCTGTAGTTGATGTCATTATTTAGATGCTTCATAGAATCTCAACTTTATCATATTCATTGACATCTCTTCTCAGCCCCTCTACCCCCTGCTCCTTCTGGACACATCCCCCTCACCTGCGGTCCACTAAGTGCGAAATATGTCAAAAGCCTGTGCTCTTTCATATCCCACATTCAACCAAAATACTTTTATTATTTCTCCTATCAGTTGGATTTTTACCCAATATTTTTATATTTTAGCTCACCTCTGCATGTTTTTCCTATAAGTATTGTTATAATATAATTGGACAGCTCATAGCAATGAGATCCATCAACTTCTTTTCTGAAAAGCCCCACTAAGGCCATATGTCTAACTATGGGCTTCTGTATGAAATTCCATAAAGTGCATTGTGTGTGAACAGAGGTTATTTTTCCTAAGTTCTTGAGACTGGAAGCTGGCATAAAAATGTCCACACCGTTGGTTGTGAAGTCCACTTCCAGGCTAAAGACTCACAAGTTCTTTAGTTATTTTTTTCAGAGACAGATTTGGGGAGGGATTGTTCCAGCTTCTTACTCTTTCCTTCTTCCCTACAAAGACTCATGTTGCTAGGTCCTCAACCATGTGACAATAGCTGCCTCCCCAAAATCCTCCTCCAAAACACCATCATGTTGATGATTATATTTGAAAATACTAATCTTAGAGAGACACATTCAGTCCATAATATTGCCTTTAGGAAAAATACATTTGATAATATCAGTACTATATGGGCAGATTTTCAATATGTCCTCCTTGTTGGAAACAGTATAAATGCCCCCATTATCTGATCTTTCGCTTGTGCAATCCCATTTCCATGTCTGTATTTCACTGCTATCCATCCTGTAGAAGCCACTAGTCTTTCTCTATCCCTGAGTCCTCACAGGTGTTTTATTTCTATGTGAGTAAACTTGGAATTTTTCTTCATGCTAACATCTAATAGCCCATTAAAACTACTCAGGTGTCTTTTCTCTTTCCAGGAGGACTCTTACAAAACCATACCCATAATTCACACTCACATTCCTTCTTAAATCTCTTCAAATAACTTAAGGTTTGCACACTGCTTTCAAACTGTACTCATGTCTCGATCCCTCTTTATTCTCTGATCTGCAGTATTTATTATCAATATTTCAGAAGGAAATGTGTTGTCTAAAAGGACATATTAAACATTGTTTTCGAAAATCAATTATTTTTGAATATAATGGGATCTAGTTTCATTTTCTCCAAGATTTTAAACATGAAAACCTTTTTAAAATTTGTACTAATTATAACCAGAGAGGTTTTTTTATCTTATTACCGAACATTCCTCATGCCATGAAAAAAAGAGCAAAAATCCAAATGAACAATAATCCCCAAAGCTGATGGCTTATGAGAAAAACATTTGTAATTATTCTGAAAAGTAATATTGAATATTCCTATTATTACCTTTCACTTGATGGAACAGGACTGAAACTCTGAGTTAATAAAATGTATATGCCATATGCCCCACCAGTTTATATGAACTCATATTGCTATGCTTAAGGCTTAGCGATAAATTTTCTAGATATGATTTATAACTCCCCATAGCTGTGAAAAATGTCCATCAATTTCTTATCTTTAATATTACAAATGATAGATTTATATAATTAATTTATACTAATAACATAACTAATTTATTCAAATAACATAATATAGCTTATTAGAGGTTTCAATGCTTCTTCTCAGTTACAGAAGCTGTCTGAGGTTGGCATTTAACATATAAAAAGCATAGTAATTCATAGTACATATACTGCCAAGCACATAGGGTATGTCTTCATTTCATTTTTATCACTCTGGACTCTACATCCAACACTGACTATTTCAGTGGTATTGCTTGAAGCCTGTGTTTGTATTGAACTCTCTCTCCAAGAACGCACATCTGATGAGACCCCAGAATCCAGCAGTGTGGTTCCCTCCCTGTGCTATTCAAATGGACACAATCTATTCCTCCAGGAAAACCTATTACTCTGTCAAGGCACCTGACTCATCTTTTGTCTTTCAGGTGCAAAGAATGAGAAATGGGGGAGGGGAGTGAGCAGATGTGAGTGTTCCCACATCAGTCACATATATGGGCAAACACCACACTCTGAACATCCTAACACACAATGGAACCTCGAAGTGCTGCAACTAAAACTTAGACAGCTGTCTAGAATTACAATCTCTGTAGATGAAAGAGATTAGTAATTGCTCAGGGCAGGAGCCTGGGTGCTAGGAGAATAGTCAGGAAGATGTGCGAAGAGGGGTGAGGACGACCAGGAGGACATGGGAAGATGGGTGAGGAGGACATTTTCAAGTTACAGAATGGTGAGGGTGCAGAACCTTGATGATACTAAACTCCATGAAACTCCACACTTGAGATTACTGAAGTCCTCCATGATGTGAAATTTACATATCAATAACACTTGCTTATTTAACAAGCAAAGCTGTGGGTATCTCATAATGTATGCTTTTCTCAAGTGAACAAATGGATTTGAGAGAAAAAAACAACAAACACAAACAAAAACAAAATCTGAAGTGAATACTTTAGTATTTTCCTGATGCAAATAGATATATTCTTAAATTCTTTGATGTTTCATATTCTAACTCAGAGAAGGCCACGTAAAATGCTTCCTTTTACATCTATTTTTAGGAATTTATTAATAAAGATGGCATGTGATAGGCAAGTTATACTTGACTGCCATCTGGTGGTTCAAAATGTGCCCACTAGTTTAGGTCACTTTACCCACTTGACTTAAGAGATGTGATTTTTTTTTTCACTTTTAAAAATGTGTGCTTGTGTGCAGTTATGTGCATGTATATGAGGCTGGCAAGAGTCAGAAGAGGGAGTCAGTGATGGTGAGCCACTGCATTTGGGTGCTGGAACCTAGTGACTGTCATCTGCAACAGCAGTTGGTGCTCTTAACAGCTGATTCATTTTTCCAGTCTGCATTACCGGCTTTAAAACTTCACAAGGTGTGCCTCAGTGGCCTTTTACAGCAGCTGTATGTCTTGCCTTTGTGATTATGCAATAATCGAATGTGTACAATATCATGACTTTGTCTGCCTCTCCAAGTATGTGCTTGCCTCCTTTATGGCCTAAGACTAAGGATGAGGGGGAGGAGGAAGGGGAGGATGGAGATGAGGACAGGAATGAAGAGTGTTATCCTTCTGGCCGCCCACATTTACCTCCACTTACTTGATCCACCTTTCACGTGAATGACAAGATCTAGAGTATGTGGAATGTGATACGACTCTTTATGACCTGAACTGAAGATCGCTAGAGCTCACAAAACAGAAGTAAAGTGTGGCCTTTGTCAAGATTAGGGAAAGAGAATGATGACAGACAGAGGAGAAAATAGTAGTTGGTGGGGGTTAATATGATCAACGTATGTTATATTGATGTGTGAAAATGTTGCAGTAAGCTTGAAAGCCACTTAAAATGTAATCTAAATGTAAATAAATTACAAAAATATTTCTGGCACAGAAAGGAACCTTCTATATTGCTGTTGAGAAAGTAAAGCATCCCAACTACTATGGAAATCAATGTAAACATTTCTCCAAAAACAATAAACAGCTATGACCTATGACCTGGTAATACCACTTCTGAGTTATACCCAAAAGCCTGCAAGTCAACATCTCACACTGATGCTTTTACATTGATATTATTGCAGCTATGTTCATAATAATATCATGGGACCAACTAAGGTATCCACCAAGAAATATATGGATAAAGAAAGTGTGGTTTTTATACACAATAAAATTATTCTTCAGCCACAAAAACCGAGATGATACTGTTCGAAAAAAATGGATGTAAATGAAAATAGTCGTATGAAGAGAATGAAGAGAATCCCCAAAGAAAATACTCTATGCTTTCCCATGGTTCCTAGATCTTATACAGCCTCTTAAAATGGCACATTCATATGTTAAATTAAAAAAAAGAAGTGTAGTTATTTGATGGGAAGAAAGGGGACTACAGAGGGGAGAGAGAAAGGAAAATGGAGGATACAGGCAATTGGGTCACGTGGGATATCCTCAGTATACTGTGTATTTGTTGATAAGCTTTAAAAGTTAATAAAAGAACAGAAGAGAGAAAGCATTTTACTTTTTTGGTGTTTTGATAGAAGCACAAGTGAGAACTGCTTGTGATCTTGCTGTAGTCTCTATGATAGAGGATAAAGGTGCCCTGTGCCCTGCAGTGAAAATTACAGAAAACAAAGACAGAGCAGAAAGACCCAGAGAATCCAATTTAATATCTCACCATCACCCAGGAGGAAATACTAAACCTAACTTTCAGAGTGTGGTACACGGGTCAACATGTTAATGCCTTTGAACTTGATGCAAGTTCACATAACAAAGCCCAGAGAGCCGACTTTATATTTCAGTATTTTTTTTATGTAGTAATAAAGGTTTTTAAATCATTTGGGGTCAGTTTTTTGTTCAGACAGACTTTTATAGGTATATTTTTCTCTTCTTTTCAGCTGTTTCAATAAATGGAGACCATGCCATGCAATCAAAAATCAAATAATTCCTTCCAATCCAAGGATGGAGCGACTAAGAGACTCCCTGCACTGTGGTAGGATCATAGGAGACACAAGGTTAGTACAAACAGGCAGGCAGCTGTTTTGTTCCTGGTCATTTATTTTGTGGCATGGAAATTCAAACTCAGTGAATTGAGCAGGCTAGGGATCCATTCCACCATTGAAGCATACTCCCAGTTCCGACGAACAATAGTATTTTATAGCAAGTTGGATTTTTTTTACAATTATTTTATTTTTTAATTAATTTATTTTTTATACTCCATATTTTACCCACACACACACCATCCACCTCTGACTGTTCCTCATCCCATACCTCCTCCCCTTCTCCCTGTCTCCACGTGGATGTCTCCACTCCCCCACCCCATCTGACCTCTAAACTCCCTGAGGCCTCCAGTCCCTTGAGGGTTAGGTGCATCATATCTGAATGAACACAGACCCAGAAGTCTTCTACTCTATGTGTCTTGGGGGCCTCATATCAGCTGGTGTATGCTGTCTGTTCGGTGGTCCAATATTGGGGCCCAAAAGCCCCTAGCATCTCAGCCTCCATTTTGTCCCTGTACCATCATCTTTTAATTAACACTTTTTTGTTCCTTCTACTATCTTGCTTCTGTTGACTTGGGATATTTTACAGTAGGAACTTTCCAGACATTTTACAATGGGGACATTCCTTTGATGTCAATGTGTTACCAAGTGATAACACCGATTTGGCCTGTGCACCTGAGCAAATACCATCTGTAGTTTCAGCTTTTTAAGCCCTCTGCTTCCCAAGAGTAAATGAGACTTGAACAGAATTTTTTGTCTTGTCTCCTTCCTTCACATCTCCTGATCCCAATTTGTTATTGTTGCTCCCTTCCACAAGACCCCTGTTGCTTAAGTCCTGCAGGTCCGGGCAGTCCAGTATTTGAGAGATCTCGTAGGTCCAGATTAATTGAGATTGCTGGTTCTACTACAAGATTGTCCTTCTTAGCTTCTTTCAGCCTTTCCTAATTCAACAACAGGGGTCAGCTGCTTCTGGTCATTTGTTGGGTACAAATATCTGCATCTGACTCTTTCAGCAGCTTGTTGGGTCTTTTGGAGGGCAGTCATGATAGATCCCTTTTTGTGAGCATTCCATAGCCTCTGTAATAGTGTCAGGACTTGGGACCTCACCTCAGGCTGGATCCCACTTTGGGCCTGTCACTGGACCTTCTTTTCCTCGGGAACCTCTCCATTTCCATCCCTGTAATTCTTTCAGACAGGAACAATTATGGGTCAAAAATGTGACTGTGGGATGGCAACCCCATCCCTCACTCTCTTTCTGTTGGAGGTGGGTTCTACAATTTCCCTCTCCCTACTCTTGGGCATTTCATCTAAGGTCCCTTCCTTTGAGTCCTGAGAGTCTCTCACCTCTCAGGTCTCTGGTGCATTCTGGAGGTTGGTGCATTCTCCAACCTCCTATTTCCTGAGATTGCCTGTTTCCATTCTTTCTGCTGGTGTTCAGGGCTTAAGTCCTTCAAACTCACCAACAAAAGTTTTGAACCGTGTATTGAAACAACATCCTCTTGGAAGATATTAACATCTTTAAAAGAGGTTAGTAACAACAGAAGTAGACAAATACTATGCAGTAAGTTGAAGCAGTATTTAACATTGCATAGTAAAAAAAAAAAAGTCTACAGCTAGATGTATTCACAGCTTATTTCTTACCAAAGCTCACAGAAGAGTTAACATCAGTCCTGCTGAAACTATTCCATTAAATAGAAAGAGAAGAATGCTACCAGAACCGCCTGCAGAGCCAGGATTGCCATGGTACCAACATACAAAGGAGAAGAAAGTATGGGAAAGAAAAAAGTAAAATAATGGACCAATTTCCATGGGAAATAAATGTTGGGAACAAAAAAAGGGGGGCCTGGGGAGGCCCTGGGGAAGAAAGGGGAGAAGGAGAAAGGGCCCAACATCTGGCCAGAGTTCCTGTGCTCTGGATAGACAGACACAGACAGAGCTGCCTGACTCTTTCCACTCTGACCTGGGTGGGCATCTAAGCCTCTGACCCCACTCGGCAGGGGGTGGTCAAGGGGCAGCCCGCGACCAGAGACCCCCGAGGCAACATCCTGTCGCCCAGGGGTTATAGGAGAGAGGGATAAAGGAAGAGGTTCCAAACACTGACCAGAGTGCACAGCGGATCTTGACAGAGTAGAGACTCTCTATGGTTTAAGAGCTTTATTATAGAAATGCAGGAGGAAAGAGAGAAGGTAGAAAAGAGAGAGGGGGGAGGGAGGGAGAGAGCAAAGAAAAAGAAGAGAGGATAGAAGACAAAGAGAGGGGAGAGAGCGGGTGAGAGAGTGAGGGGCAAGAAGTGAGAGCTTATGAATAAGAGAGCGAGGTGGGGGATGAACAACCCTTTTTATCGTCTTCACTGTTGCTAGGTAACTGGGGAGGAGTTTAGCCTGAAAGTCAGAAGTTTGGGCCATTGTCTACATGACTACTGACCATGCTTCTCTTGTGGGGACTGTGGGAGGTGGTACCTTAGGCAGGGACCAGAGGTCCAGTAGTAGGAGGGAACGACTACCATGTCATGAAGGTGAATTATAACCATCAAGATTCAGACCTCAGCTTGACTGGAGATCAGCCTGCAATTCCCCACAAATAAACAAAAATATCTCTCAATAAAACAAGGTATCTTAGGAAACCTTAATAAAATCATGTTTTGTGACTAACCTGCATCTCATTTAATATTCCTCCAAGAGATACAAGCTTAGTTCAAACCAGTATCTAAATCCAATGATAATCTGAAATGTACAAGGGTGCATGTACTGTCTTTCTATTCTTATTCAATACAGTTCTTAAAGTTTTACCTAGAAACATGAGAGAAAGTTACAGGGGAGTGGGTTTCAAAATTGAAAAGGAACCAAAACTCCCAATTTTTACTTGACAGAAGTTCATACTTAAAAGACTCTCACACTTCATCAGTAAACCCTTAGACCTGATCAGCGATCGCAGGAAAAATACAAAATCAACATAGAAAACACATAGGTTTTCTAGATAGCAATTATGAACTCACCAGACAAAAAGGTCTGGGTAGAATTCTATTAACAATTCCTGCACTAACTTGGCAGACAGTCCCATAGTCCCCAGAGGACTCTCCACCCCTCTGGAGCCCTAGAATGCCCAGGATCTTAGGATAACTGGTGAGTAGAAAGAAACGTCTGTTCCAACACAACCGTGAAGAGCTGGGGCCACCAGGAGCAGGGACACAGGAGCACTGCCCAACCAGCAGCTCAGCTTCCTTCTGGTCAGCACTGGTCTATATTGGTTTCAAACTCAGAGGACAGCCCCCTGGTCCCCAGAGGAGGTACCACTTCCAGTCACTCTAACACACCCAAGATATAGGATCCCAGGATCTCAGGAGCTTGGTCACACCAGGATCTCAGGGCCTCAGAGGAAGCTTGACTGTCAAGATCTCTGACATACCCAGAATCTCAGGATCACAGCATCCTGGGATCACAGAGAAAGTTGGACTCTGAGTTCTGACTCAACTGGGATTACAGGGAGGACAGGCTCCAATCAGATATATTGAGGTCAGGGAGCACTTGAGATAATCAATCAGATGGTAGGAGGCAAGCATAAGAACAGAAGCCACAGAAACCAAGGATTCTTGGCATCATCCAACCCCAACTCTCCCACAATAGCAAGTCCTGAATACACCATCACACCAGAAAAGCAGGATATGGATCCAAAGTCACTTCTCAAGATGATGATGGAGGTCTATAAGAAATAAATAACACCATTTAAGAAATTCAGGAGAACACAGGTAAACAGGTAGAAGCCCATAAGCAGGAAACAGAAAAATCCTTTAAGGAGTTATAGGAAAACACTACAAAACAAGTGAAAGAATTGAACAAAACCATCCAGTATCTAAACATGGAAGTAGACACAATAAAGAAATCACAAAGGGAGACAAATCTGGAGATAGAAAACCTAGGAAAGAAGTCAGGAGTCATAGATGTAAGCATCACCAACAGAATACAAGAGATTGAAGAGAGAATCTCAGGTACAGAAGATACCATAGAAAACATTAACACAACAATCAAAGAAAATGCAAAATGCAAAATGATTCTAACTCAAAACATCCAGGAAATCCAGGACACAATGAGAAGGCCAAACCTAAGGATAATAGGTATAGACCAGAGGGAGATTTCCACCTTAAAGGGCCAGTAAATATCTTCAACAAAATTATAGAAGAAAACTTCCCCAACCTAAAGAAAGGGATGCCCAAGAACATACAAGAAGCCTACAGAACTCCAAAGAGACTGGACCAGAAAAGAAATTCCCCCCATCACATAATAAACATAACAACAAATGCACACACACAAAAAAGAAAGAATATTAAAAGCAGTAAGGGGAAAAGGTCAAGTAACATATGAATGCAGACCTATCAGAATTACACCTGACTTCTCCCCAGAGGCTATGAAAGCCAGAAGATCCTAAGCAGATGTCATACAGACCCTAAGAGAAAACAAATGCCAGCCCAGGCTACAATATCCAGCAAAACTCTCAATTACCATAGATGGAGAAACCAAGTTATTCCATGACAAAAACAAATTTACAAAATATCTTTCCACAAATCCAGTCCTTCAAAGGATAATAAAGGGACATCTCCAACTCAAAGAGGGAAACTAAGCTCTAGAAAAAGCAAGAAAGTAATCTTCCAACAAACCTAAAGAAGATAGCCACATGAACAGAATTCCAAATCTAACAACAAAAATAACAGGAAGCAACAGCGTTTCCTTAATATCTCTTAATATTAATGGACTCAATTCCTCAATAAAAAGACATAGACTAACAGACTGGTTACATAAACTGGACCCAACATTTTGCTGCATACAGGAAACCCACCTCAGAGACAAAGACAAACACTACCTTAGAATAAAAGGCTTGAAAACAATTTTCCAAGCAAATGATCCGAAGAAACCAGCTGGAGCAACCATTCTAATATCAAATAAAAGTTATCAAATAAGATAAGGAGGGCACTTGTTACTCATCAAAGGTAAAATTTACCAAGATGAACTCTCAATTCTGAATGTCTATGCTCCAAATTCAAGGGCATCTACATTCATTAAGGAAACTTTGCTAAAATTCAAAGCACACATTGCACCTCACACAATAATAGTGGAGACTTCAACACCCAACTCTCATTAATGAACAGATCCTGGAAACAGAAACTAAACAGAGACACTGGTGAAACTAATAGATCTTATGAAACAAATGGTTTTAACAGATATATATATATAGAACATTTCATCGTAAAACAAATGGATATACCTTCTTTTCAGCACCTCATGGTATCTTCTCCAAAACTGACCATATAATTGGTAACAAAACAGGACTCAACAGATACAAAAATATTGAAATAATCCCATGCATCTGTAGCCTCCCCTAGCCTGAAGCGGGCTGATGCAGACCCTGCTGCCACTAAGGTGGGGCCACCTGCAGTGCAGCTTTCCAACTTAGCTGGCTTCTTTTGATGTGTCAACTGCCCTGCTCTGCCTGCTGAGACACCTTTGAGACAATCCACATTGTGCGGGCTGGCTTGGGGCACCAAGGATGGACTGGAGGGGGGCGTGGGCCTTCCCCCTTTATAAGCACAGTCTCTTAGTAAACTCATGGGTGTTGATCAGAGCAATTTGTCTTGGCCTCATTCTTCTCTCGCAGTCTAAGTATCTTTTGCAGCCCCAGCCTACCTTTCAGGAGTACCTGGTTCTTGTAGGCCGCAGACGGCTTACAACTACATGCATCCTATCAGATCACCGCAGACTAAGGCTGATCTTCAATAACAACATAAATAATAGAAAGCCAACATTCATGTGGAAGCTGAACAACACTCTACTCAATGATAACTTGGTCAAGGAAGAAATTAAAGACTTTTTAGAGTTTAATGAAAATGAAACCACAATATACCCAAACTTATGGATCACAATGAAAGCAGTCCTAAGGGGAAAATTCATACCTCTGAGTGCCCCCAAAAAGAAACTGGAGAGAGCATACACTAGCAGCTTGACAGGACACCTAAAAGCTCTAGAACAAAAAGGAAGCAAATTCACCCAAGAAGAGTAGACAGCAGGAAATAATCAAGCTTAAGGGCTGAAATTAACCAAGTGGAATAAAAAAGAATTATACAAAGAATCAACCAAACGAGGAGCTGGTTCTTTGAGAAAATCAACAAGATAGATAAACCCTTAGCCAGACTCACTAGAGGGCACAGAAATTGTATCCAAATTAAAAATAAATCAGAAATGAAAAGGGAGACATAACAACAGAAATTGAGGATCCTTCTACAAAAGGCTATACTCAACAAAACTGGAAAACCTGGATGAAATGCACAATTCCCTAGATAGATATCAGGTACCAAAGTTAAATCAGGATCAGATTAACAATCTAAACAGTCCCATTTCCCCTAAAGAAATAGGAACAGTCATTAACAATATCCCAACAACAACAACAACAACAACAAAGCCAGATGGGTTTAATGCAGTGTTCTATCAGACCTTCAAAAAGACCTAACTACATACAATACTCCTCAAACTATTTCACAAAATACTCTACCCAATTTGTTCTATGATGCCACAATTACTCTGCTACCTAAACCACACAAGAACCCAAGTTAGAATGAGAACTTCAGACCAATTTCCCTTATGAATATTGATGCAAAAATACTCAGCAAATTCTCACAAACTGAATCCAAGAACATATCAAAATGATCATCCATCATGATCAAGTAGGCTTCATCCCAGAGATGCAGGGATAGTTTAATATATGGAAATCCATCAACATAATCCACTATATAAACAAACTCAAAAACAAAAACCAAATGATCATCTCATTAGATGCTGAGAATATATTCGACAAAATCCCACACCCCTTCATGATAAAAGTCTTGGAAAGATCAGGAATTCAAAGCCCATACCTAAACATAATAAAAGCAATATACAGCAAACCAGTAGCCAGCATCAAGCTAAATGGAGAGAAACTGGAAGTAATCCCACTAAAATCAGCGACTAGACAAGGCTACCCACACTCTCCCTACCTATTCAATCTAGGACTTGAAGTCCTAGCCAGAGACTTCAACAGCACAGGAAATAATGCCAAGAATTGACTAATGCAACTTGTGAAGTTCAAATCTATTCAAAGCAAAACAAACTATTACTACCAGTGCAGAGACAGTCTGCAGAATAGATGAAAATAATTCAGTGATTATATATTGAATAGATGGCTATGAGTAAGATTATGGAAAGAACTGTGAGAACTAAGCACCACAAAGCCTACGTCTTCAATCAATAAATGGACTGATGAATTCAATAGTCAGTTCCGAAAGCAAGAAATACATATGTTCAAAATAATATTTGCAAAATGTTTAGCATACTTAACCATCAAGTAACTATGAATCAAACTAACTCTCAGTTTCTGTCTTTCTTAGAATGGCTGACATCAAGAAAGCAAATAAAGTTTGATTGAGTTTGATTGGTGTTTAGAACGAAATCTCCCACTCACTATGTGGGCACTGAAAACTGGTGTAGCCACTGTGAAAACTACGTGGAGGTTTCTTACAAAACTAAAAATAGAACTGGCATATTACCTGGTCAACCAACTGTAGGTACATAAAGAGCTTAAAGTTCAACACAACAGGAGGATTTATACATGCATAACTACTACCTCATAATATCCACAAAATAAGACTAGCATTGGTATCTATCAGGAGATGCACCAATAACAAAAATGTACTGCTTTTACTCAATTAAATTGTATTGAGCATTCAACAAAACTGAAAATCATGAATGTTCAGGAAAATTAATGTTACTGGAAATAGTTATGTTTAGTGCTACAAGTCTGACTTAGAGAAATACCATGTTGCTCCCTCATATCTAGAACCTCAGTGTTAATATGTGTATGTAGCTCTGTGTATGAGTGAGTGTGTATACACATGTGTTGATAAAAGAAAGGTAGTCATGAGGGGGAAAGAGAGCTTAATCTGGAAAGGTTAACAAAATGCATGTAAGTAGAAGGTTTAACCTGTGAAAGGAGACAAGCAACTGGGCCATATAAATCAAGGAAAGCAGTGGGGAGGGTAGATTAGTGAGAACAAAAAGTATGAGAACATGCCATAGTGCCACCAATATATCTGTGCTATCTTAAAACCTAGTTAAACATTGAATAACTGGCTCAACAGAGGAAGATGTGTTAAAAATATGACATGTGTTGGGCAGCCGTAAAATACAAGAGTTATAAATATAGCCAACCTATACAGGTATGTAATAGCTCTTCAAACCATTCAAAATGGGTTTAAATATTCTTATAATTAACTCAGCTAATGAAGGTCTATAACATAAGATATGTAAATACTCTTGAATATTTCTAATTAAACTTCAAATATTAAAGCATGTAAAGCCCCTTTCTAAATTTATATTATATGAATTTTAACTGAAGAAAAAAAGGTAAAAATTCAAATTTGTATCAAAATTACAGTATCTGATAAATATCTGATGTTATTAATAAGTGACATTTATAGTCAGAAGAATATAAATTATTGGTATTAGATTTTATAATTCTGTCATTATTTATGTACATAAGAAATGAATCACAGAATTTATAAGGATTCAAAGTCATATGACTAATAAACCTTTCATGAAAGAAAAATTACCAAAAATCTATAGGAGGCCGGGTTAGCCTCTGATACAGGAACTAATTAATCAGTGTTTATTGAAACACTATTGACAATAGCTAATTCAGAACTAATAAATGTGCTCCGTAGATGAGGAAGGGATAAACAAATGGTGACAGCTATATACGAGGCCTTAATTTTTCAGTAGAAAGGAATTAGAGACATATTTGCAAGAGAGTGGATACAACTGTAACTAGAGATAGCCTTAGTGAGTTAATTAAGCCAGCCTCACAAAGGCAAAGGTATACTTTGTCTAACTGATGGTTCCAAGATGTTATAGTTATTTAAAATCACACACACACACACACACCACATATAACATACATATGTATGTATATTTGTATGTATGTATTTATGTATGTATGTATGTATGTATGTATGTATGTATGTATGTATGTATAGGCTATGTATATAGCATACATATCTCAAGAAAACAGAAAAAACACTGACTAAGAGGAACAAAGGAGACAAAGAGGAAGGGAACATAAAAAGGAAGTTGTTATGGTATAAGAAGAGCTACAATCAACAAACAATACACAAAGTATGTAAAATTTAAAAGTATAAACTTAAAATTAAAAAAACAGTCACGTAAAAAAACACCCTATTACTTGTAACAAAATGAAATATCACAGAGAAGAGCTGGTGTGCAGGAATGATGAACCAAAAACCAGTAAAAGGAGTTTTTAAATGCCACAATTTATTTACCTTTGTGAGAAGATCAGCTAAATTATTCTAATAGGGTTACTTTCAATGAAGAAATAAATTATCTACAAGCAGAGTCTAAAAGTTTGTTGATTTGTTTGTTTTGTTTTGATTTGATTTTGGTGGTTTTTTTTTGGGGGGGTGGGGGGAGGTGTCAAGACAGGGTTTCTCTGTATAACCCTGGCTGTCCTGGAATTCACTCTGTAGACCAGGCTGGCCTTGAACTCAGAAATCTGCCTGCCTCTACCTCCCAAGTGTTGGGATTAAAGGAGTGCACCACCATGCCCGGCTACAAGCAGCGTCTTATGTATGAAGCCAAAACATAATTAGTATGAATTGGAGTGGAAAAACAGTCCAATATCCTGAATTGTTCAACTTTATTTGCTCATCATTTTTTTATGTTGTTTGGAAAATATCATAAGTGGCTAAACTCTCATGTGACAGCTTACACACTAAAAGAAAATAAGAACGTGACATCTTTTAAATTTTTTTGTGTCAGTTGAATATTTCTATTATGTTCCAAACACTGCTAATTTAATATTTTATATTCGTATGGAGTATTATTAGACTTTTTATATGGTTCTAGGGCAGTGGTTCTGAGACTTCCTAATGCTGTGACCCGTTAATACAGTTCTTCATTTTATGGCAATCCCTAAACATAAAGTATTTCAATGTTACTTGATAACAGTAATTTTTTACTGTTATAAATCATAAGGAAAATATCTGATATGCAGGATATCTAATATGTGACCCTTGTGGATGGACCATCCATCCCTGAAGTGGTTCTTCCACACAGGTTGACCTCTAGGGCTTTGAATTAAGGTTCACATGCTTGCTTAGTAAATGTTTTTATTGCTAAGCCATGTCCCTAACTGCCTTCCAAATCTTTGCTAGTAACTGTAAAGGCTTTAAAAGTAGATTCTTAATCAATATTATACTATAAAATATGCTTTTAATTTTGGTTTTGCTTTCACGGTTTGGTAGTAACCCTTCTGCTAGAGTTCTTTGAAATCTTAATAAATATGTTAAACTTTTCTAAGCTAAAAGATGGTGAAGTCGTACCGATATCTATGAAAGTAGACAGATGTGCTGACACAGCCTTTGACCCCAGCACCCAGGAAGCAGAGGCAGGTGGGTATTATTGTGAGAGTATTAGGTTTGCCTATCCTGCAGAGCCATTTCCAGGCCAGCAAGTGCTGTCCAGGAAACGACATCTCACCAACTTTAAGATTTTTGCTTTGAAACCGATGTATTTTTTTTTTTTTACAGAAATAGTAATTCAATCCTTATATTAAGTATCTTTTAGTTCTTAGGTGCTGCAAACCTTCCAGTTGTACTGCAATAATCAACAAGCATGCAGAATTACTCCTTTCATTGAATTTTGTTCTAAGCATTTGCAAACAACAAAAACAAACAAACAAAACAAAACATGACAGGCAATCCTATATAGTAATTCTGAAAAAAAAAAAAAAACATGTAGCCTAGGTTTGCAATAATAAGGTAATTTTAAAAGATGTTTGTTGAATCTTGGGTCTGATAACTTTACTGTTTCTTGCTTATTATAAAGAATAAAGACTTTAAATGCCTTCCAATTATTTTAAGGATTATTGATCTTCCCATGCCTTCCAGAGTAAGTGACACCATGGAAAATACTGAAAGAAGGAATTGAAAAGTATTGGGATATAAAAATTAATTTTATCACAAGTTTTATCACTAATATCCAAACACTACTACTTTTTTTTTTCTATTTTCTTTGTAGGACTGTGAATATCTAAGTCATTCAAAGCAGAAGTGAATTACATGAGGTTTCAAAGGGTGAAATGCTATTGATTTGATTTCATACTATTTGGGTAAATCTAGGTAATTTTCAAGTTGTCAGGTAAAATTTCCACAATGAAAAGATGTTGGGTGTGGTGACATCTGCTGAATTATCATCACACAAGAAATGCAAGTAAGAGGATCATAAGCTCAATGGTCCAAGGAAAGCTTGGCCAGATAGGGTCTCACAAAGTAGATAAAACAAATGAGGGATAAGAGGGCATTTGCAGGACTTCAGAGAGCTCAGCAGGGTTGAGTGCATGTTACTCAGAAGAGGGTCTGAGTTAGGCTCCCAACATTCATGTCAGGTGACTCACAACCACCTCTAACTCCAGCTCCAGGGCTTCTGATGCCTTCTCATGAACTCAGGGGTTGCTGCAGTGACACGTGCTTACACACACACACACACACACACACACACACACACACACACACATGATTAAAAATTTTTAATTATTTTGAAATAATATTCAATTTATTCATAAACAAGAGTACATTCCAGTTAAGACTTTAAAAGACTTCTTAGTGAGAGATTCAAGCATTGTCCTTCTGGGTATCAAAATGTTAGGCTTTAATGAGAATAGCCCCCAGAGGCAGGCATGTCCAGCTTCTGACATTGGAGCAGTCCTGCAACACGACATCAATTACTTATTCAGACGGGGATGGGCTTTGAGATTTCAAAAATTCTGAAGGGGATGGCAACCCCATAGGAAGACCAACAGTGTCAACTAACCTGGACCCCTGGGAGTTCCCAGAGACTGAGCCACCAATCAAAGAGCATACACAGGCTGGTCTGAGACCCCTGGTACATAAGTAGCAGAGGGCTCCCTTGTCTATTCTCCATGGTAGAGAATTTACAAAATCCTGTAGAGACTTGATGCCCCAGGGTGGGAGGAAAATAGGAGGACATCCTCTCAGAGGCAAAAGGCAGGGG
The DNA here is from genome assembly GCF_000001635.26 of Mus musculus. Lineage (NCBI taxonomy): Eukaryota > Metazoa > Chordata > Mammalia > Rodentia > Muridae > Mus > Mus musculus. The sequence continues at coordinate 8,659,608 of NC_000068.7, forward strand.
GAAGGACTCTGCAAAGGGGGACCAGAAGAAAGGGGCAACATTTGAATGCAAATAAATAAAATAATTAATAGATTTTAAAATGCTCATGCCAGGTACAATAGCTTTCTCTGTCTCTCTGTTGATGTGTGTGTGTGTGTGTGTGTGTGTGTGTGTGTGTGTGTGTGTGTGTGTCTGTGTGTCTGTGTGTCTGTGTGTCTATGTGTGTGTGTGTCTGTGTGTCTGTGTGTCTGTGTGTCTGTGTGTCTGTGTGTCTGTGTATCTCTCTGTGTGTCTGTGTGTCTGTGTATCTCTCTGTGTGTCTGTGTGTGTGTGTGTGTGTGTCTGTGTGTCTGTGTATCTCTCTGTGTGTCTGTGTGTCTGTGTGTCTGTGTGTCTGTGTGTCTGTGTATCTCTCTGTGTGTCTGTGTGTGTGAAGACCAGGATGTAGCTCCCAGCTACTGCTCCTGAATCTTGAGCTGTGACTTAATGATAGAGGATTACGACTTTGGTACTGTAAGCAACTCCCAACTAAATGCTTTTTCTGGGGTCTCTGCCCTCCTCATAAAGGGGCAAAGGGCGAGCAGAAGGACTATGTGATGACAGACCAGGATGAGTGGGGTGATCAGGATGTAAAGTGAATAAATAAATAAATAAATTGAAAAAAATAACATATTTTTAAAAGGTGACCTTGGTCCTGGTATTTCTTCACAGCAAGGGAACGTGACTAAGGACACACAGTATCAGCAGTTTCATCACTGTGGATACAACTCTAACACGGAGTTGTTCTGTTCATTTTATAATATTACAAGAGTGGTAATAACACTGCAAATGTAACCCTGCAAGTCTATTTCCCTTAGAAAACTTCATTATTGAATATTAGTCTGCCTTGTTTTTCACTTAAGGAAGGCCATGATGTTTCAGCCGCTTGAAACCACACATTTGCCACATGAGCCATGGTAATAACTATGTGTTTATTCTTGGTTTCTCTTTTTGTGAGAATCCACTATCAACAGGCCTGTGCTTTCAGATCGCTTTGCTTCATAGCAGAAAACAGAATGTCCTCTCTTGCTTCACTGGCTTAGGGCGCAGTTATTTTCCCTTCGTACTTGGATTTGTTATGCAAGTAATTTAAATAATATGTCCTCTGAGGCGAGGAAGAACTTGAATTCGAAACCATCTAAATGAGGAACTGGTTGTTCTCATGTTGCAGGATTGCCTGCATGTCAGAAGCTCCACATGGACTGGATACAGCATGTCCTCTTAAAGAACAAGACCATAGTGGATGAGAGGAAAGAAAACAATCTTCAGTCGCAGCATCTTCTGAGAAAGGAAGAAAAATAATACAATCACGAAACTTGGATGACATTAAGAAACTCTAAATGCTGCTTAGTAAGCACACTGCTACCTAATGAACACCAGGCATGTTTTCATTCCTTGTGGAAGGATTTCTTACAAGGTCATTATCATATGTCTATATCGTAACAAAGAAGTAATTGAGGTATGTACATACAGTAGAAAATACTGCTCTAACTCTAACTATTCACAGGGAGAATATACCTTTTTTATTATTTTGTTGTATCAATGTATTATTAGAAGTCATTTTGTCATGTTCCATTAAGATAATAATATTTTTACTTTTTAACCCAATCCCATGAACTATCTAGTCTCAGGTTCTTGGCCACATGAACAGTGTCAGGAATGGATTCCTTTGTAGAGTGAGCCTCAAATCCAATGAGGAAGCAGTTGGTTACTCACATGACATTTGTGCTACTCTTGCACTATCTTGAAGGCAGGTCATGGCTTTAGGGCACAGGAATTATAGCTGAGAGATCCTGACGATTAAGTTTCTCCTCTGGTAGCATGCAAAGCACATCCCGGGACTATACAGGCTAGTCAGTATGGGTGAGCTTAGAGTTAAGATTATATCTTTTTTTAAAAGGGAACATTTGTTCAAATGGCTACAGTCTGAACATATCTGATGTGAAAGAAGCTGATAATTATGGAAACATGGTGTGTATGTGAGGGGGTGTTTAATGCAGAGGGTTTTTTCTGTATATTTTAGTATATATAATGTATGTGCATGTGTGCATAAGTGCATGTTTGTGTGCACATGCACTGTGTGTGTGTGTGTGTGTGTGTAAAACATATGTGTGGGGGATATTTGGGTGTACTTGTATGTGTCATTGCAGGCATGTGTGTATCATCACATGTGAGATTGTCAAAAGACTCAAGTACTCTCTTTGTCTTGTACTTTGTCCAAGCAAGGGTATCTTTCAGTTATTTTAAAGTTTAATAAATATGCAAAGTTATGATATCACTTGGATCCAACTTCATAATAATTTTATCACTCTAAAATTCATGTGAGTCCATTTGCAGCTGATACCAGTATCTAGTCCTAGGAGACCATTGTCTAGAAAATTGCCCCTTTGATGCATTTCTCACACAAATACGGTCATTCTTTGCTTCTTTAGCTCAGTATAGAACTTTTAAGTCTCATTCACATTGTAGCATGATTGAGTAGTTTGTATATTCATTGCTTTTCATCCCCAGTAGCCCCCAGTAGCAGGACACTGCAACCACACACCCCACTTATCTGTGTACTTAGACCCTTCAGCTTTAGCTGTTCCTGACTAAACACTTTACAGCACCTTAAGTGGGGAATTCTAGAAATTATCAGTCATATGTTTTCATTACATGTCATTTTGTATAGCATGATGAAAACATATGCCAAGACATAATTCAACCATCTGTTCCAATATTTCTACCCTGCATGTGCTGCCACCATTAGTAGGTCAGTGGTTATCTGTATTGTTTGTGTATCTTGTGTTCTTGTATCAATACAACAGTGTCTTGATATTGTTAGTTTTGAAATTGCATTAATATTCCCTCTTCAACTATACCCTTCAACTTTAAATTAGATTAAAATTTTATGTACATTTGCATATTCATATGCATCCTGTATTAGTTGTCAATCTTATAAAAAGTCCTGGTGGGATTCTAATGGAGATTGTGTTGAAACAATAAAAATTACTACAGGAAGAATCAACATAATAATAAATCCACAGACATGAAAGAAATGTTTATCCATTTACTTTAATCTTCTTGGGGACCTTAAATTTCAATGCACATATCAACACGTTTTTTCATCAGTTACTATTTTATTATTTATGATCTTATTTATATGAAGTAAATATCTTCATTTGACTATTAGATTTATCATTATGTATGAACTATATATTTTTAAGTAAGTATGTACTTTAACATAGTTTTAGATTTTGGAAAAGTTGTGAAGATAGTAAAATGGCCTTTTATATTTTGAATCTTGAATCAATAATATAAGCATTTGATATTAGTATGGTATGTTTGATAGTTAATAACTTAATAATGTCTCACATAAAACCCACTGTTTCATTTAGATTCTCTATCTTCTAACTAACATTATCTCAGAATGCCAATCAATATGACAAATCCCATTTAGCCCTAAATCTCAAATTCTGTAGGATGAGTTATTTCCTCAGCCCTTTCTGTGCATGATAACTTTAATAACTGAAGAATTTTGGCCAGATACTATTACAGACTGTACGTCAATTACAATCTCCCTTATCATTAGATCTCTGATTAGATTGGATTTGTGGATTTGTGGAGCATTATCACAGAGGATTTTCTCTATTCATAAGTGAAGATTACATGTCAATAAAAAATAATGTAGTCCAGTATGAATAAGCTTAACTATAACTTATTCCTCATCACCTGTTCTTTCCACACTCTGCCTTTTGTAAGCACAATGCACAATAAAGACAGGAGTTGTGCTTCACTTAGGGACAAGGTAACTATAAATATCCTGTTAGTTATTCTAGTACATAAAAGACTTGTCTATTCTCCTATACATATTTGTTCTTGCTCAAACTGGCAAACTTAAGTGTGATCATTTTATACTGTAGGTTAAGGTTTATTGTTTCTCAAAGTCTTTGCTTATGATTTTAGAATCTGTATTAATTGACGTTTTGTACTCTGGATACAGCCCTTTGTCTCTGTAAGTCTGCTCTGACTTCCTGAGGGGATCACAGGTCCTGTTCTGGAGAATGTATATAGGGCATTGCAGAGTTAAAGACTGCATGCTGTGGTTCTATGCTCTTTAGTTAGCATAGTAAACTAACATAGGTACATTTTAGTCAGCATGTAGGCTAGATATACATAGTTATTCATAGTTTTAGATATAGTGAACTGTTTTAACTTATCTAAATCCACTCAAATATTACATTATCCATGTAAGTGCAGCACAGTAGCATATCACATAGTATAATAGTATCCTATTATAACATATTTAATATGCAAATATATGACATATATTTGTACACATATAGATGCACATCAATTGTTTCACATGTGTATTACAGATGAATTATATATCTGTGCATGTAACATCTGTTGTACTAGAAGGTTGCTACCCTTTCCCAGTAACTATCCACAGCAATTTCTATTTACTGGTCTGGAAATTATTGATTAAACACGTGCCCCATTGCTATAATGAAAGTCACTGAAAATTTGTTGTTGTTGTTGTTTAATATTCCTTATTCTTTCATTCATAAGTTCAGAGTCACTTTACATAAGCATGCAAAGTAAATTTGAGGATGATCAGAATTTTGAAATATATTGAATACAGTACTTGCATTGAATTGAAAACAAGGTACCGAAACTATACTCAGGGGATTGTGGAATGTACAGGAATAGGTTACTGGAAATGATAAAGTGTTCAAAACAAAGCTTACCCTAAGACATATCCACCGAACCCACAAAACCAACCTCTGTCTCTTTCTTCTTGACCCAAATGTGCAATAGGGAAAGGAATACTTAGCATCAGGAGAACTCAAGCCTGTGGCTTCCCAAGTGAATGGGAGGGAAGGTTTCCATCACTTGTGAAGTGAGAATCAATACTACAGTAGATGCAACTAGAAATTCATAAGCACATCCTAGCTATTTCAATCAAATTGAAGATTAAAAATAATATTCCGTCCTAAACATGTGTGTTAAACAGAGACAGGAAGTGCCTCAAAAGAATGGATGGGTTGTGGGTTGGTGAGCCTTACAATAGTTTTACTTAACGTAGTAAGTATGGGCATACCCATCGGAACTCTGAAAAGAAAGCCACACATGTGGAACAAGGCATCTGTCAGCTGAACCTGGAAGTTGCCCTCACTGCCACTGATTATGATTATGATTATGTTTACCAAGCTGGTTTACACACTCTATGTATAATCAGTCAGTGAATGAATTTTGTATTCCTATCTCCTAGAAAGATAGAACAGTGTACTCTTCAGAACAATGTGGATGCCCTTTTGCACACTTGGACCCTTAGAAGTTCAACGCTTCGCAAATTACAGTACTAGTTTCTCTGTCCGTGATAGCATGCTCATCAGACTTGGAGAATGTAGCTTGTGAATTCTAATCTAATCTAATCGATCTAAGTTAATAAAAATTTAATAATGGTTCACATCTGTCACTAAGATAATTATACATCAAGGAATTTTGGTAGACTTCCTGTGTTTTTAAGTTTACTATACTACACATAGAATGTGGCTTTGAGCCATCCACTTACTAACTTGGAAGGCTACAGGCTTGTGTGTGAACAAGAATAAAGGAAGGCTTTGTACCAGTTCCCAGCTTATTTATTCTTACTTACTGTGGAAAGTCTATGTAATTTTTGACATATTCAACATGCTGTTTTTTTATTAAAAAAAAAAAACAGTTCATTTAAGTGAAGAATGTGCACTATAACTCCTTCCATGGGTATTTTGGGTTGGGGAGCAGAGCGGGGAAGGGTATAGGGGACCTTCAGTATAGCATTTGAAATGTAAATGAAGAAAATATCTATAAATAAATAAATAAATAAATAAATAAATAAATAAATGTACAATATGATAAATTTGGGTTTAAAAAAGAAAGTGACAAAAATGTTTCTGTTGCTTCTGAAAGGCTGAGTATAACATATTTTATTCAACTAGTATATTAAAAGAATTTATCTACCCATGGGCAAGTACCAATCCCTGACACTATTAATGATACTCTGTGATACTTGCAGATGGGAGTCTGGAATGGCTGTCCTCTGGGAGGCTCTACACAGCAGTTGGCTTAGACAGATGCAGATACCACAGCCAAACAGTGGATGGAGCTTGGGGATTCTTATGGAAGAGTAGGAGGAAGGATTGTGGGGCCCACAGGGGATAGGAACTCAACAGGAAGACAAACAGAGCAACTAACCCTTGGAACTCTCAGAGACTGAACCATCAACCAAACAACAAAAATGGGCTGGACCTAGGCCTCCCTGCATTTATGTAGCAGATGTGCAGCTTGGTGTTTATGTGGAACCTGAACTATAGTGGGAGCTATCCTAAAAGCTGTTGCCTGTACGTAGTGTATGTTCTTTAAGCTGTGCTGCCTTGTCTGACCTCAGTGGGAGAGGATGTGCTTAGCCTCTCAGAGAGTTGATGTGTCAGAGTTGAGGGGGTACTTAGCGGACCCCTATCTACTCAGAGGAGAAGGGGAGTTAGAGGAAAGGATTGTGGGAGGGGTGAACTAGAGGGCCAGTGGCTGAGATATAAAGTGAATAAGTAATAAATAAATACATACATACATACATACATACATACATATATACATACATAGGAATTTATCTGGTCAACTCAAATTGTATGACACAACTCAGGGAATAATCAGTATGTATTTGTTTGTTTTTCAAGACAGCACAGTCTCTCTGCATATCTTTATTTGTTTTGGAACGTACTATATAGAACATGCTGGCCTTGAACTCACATAGATACTCTTTCCTCTGCTGTCCTAATGCTGTGCTAAGGGCATGTGCTACCATGTCTAGACATAAGTACACATTTTAAGACAGGAAATTTTACTTTAATTTGAGTCTTCAAAAACAATCTCTCTCCCTCTTCCTTTCCCCTCCCCTCCCCCTCTCTTCCTCTCCCTCTCCCTCTCCCTCTCTCTCTCTCTCTCTCTGTGTGTGTGTGTGTGTGTGTATGTGTGTGTGTGTGTGAGAGAGAGAGAGAGAGAGAGAGAGAGAGAGAGAGAGAGAGAGAGAGAGAGAAAGAGAGAAAGATATGTGTATGTTCATGAGGGGTTTATACTTGTGTGTATGCAAAGGCTAGAGGATGATATCCTGCATCTTGCCGTAGTATCATATCTTTTTTCCTTGGAAATAATGCCTCTCATGGAATCTGAATCTAGTCTTGCAGCAATCAGAACCAGGAATCTTCCTGGTGCGACTCTGCGACCTCAGAAGTACCAGGGTTAACCATTTCCATGAGCATGCTTAGCTTCTTACGTGGATCTCTATCTCTCTACACTCCCCCCACTTCTATCTTTTATCCCTTCTTTAAGTTCACATGCATAAAGTGGGCATCATCAAAGCACCGTTTTACATATATGTGGTTGCATGTTATTTATTCCCTTCCTCAGCTAACACTTAGGTGATCCATTCCATCAAACTCATTCAGTTTCTTCCCTTAGTTACTCTTTTATTATGCTTTATTTTATGCACCAATTCAAAAAAAACATTTTAAAGGTAAGAATTAATATAGCCTATGTTGTATAAAATAAAATATGAAGATGGAATTTAGAGTCAATGGCATGTTAAACATATAGATGTGTATTGGCCCAGAAGAGGAAGGAAAATTTATTCCCAGTACAGAACTATTGTAACCAATTTATATAAATGAAAGGTAAAATCCATAACTCCCTCATTTTCTGACAGCACAGAGCTTAGATTTGAATAATGAAAATTTGATGCACTTGAGGGAAGCAAGGTTATTGCCAGTCCTTTCTTTCTTTCTACACTAACCTCAGCTTTGACCATCAATTGAAATGCATAGACTCATATGGAAAGTAAGAAAGGGCTAAAGAAAGGCTGATTATTACGTTTTCTATATAAAAGGATCTTTTCAATGGTGAAAAAAATAATCCATTGATTTCCTTGCAATATGGCTTGTATAACTTTCTTTATTCTGTAAAAGTCAGTGAAAGATAGTTATAGAAAGATCTTTGGCAGGATTGCACCGGTGCCTCTGAAAGAGGCCCATGCAAAGCCTGTCACCTTGCGTCAAAGGGAACCGAAAGCTACTTTCAATGGAGATATGCTCATGGTTACCAGCTTAGACTCTGCCAAAAGTGCCAGCAGGAATATTAAGGGAAGATTTGATCCAAGACCTTTTTAAACCTCAAGAATGATTTTCAACTTATTATCAACATTAAATGAATCAGAATATAATGATGATATGAAGTTTCTGATTTATTTTCCATTTCTTATCTACCATCCTTATTTACTATAGTAAGTGGATTATTGGTTCATAGGTTCACAGTGACTGCGTTTCTTAATTCAATTAACACCATTTATATTTGAAATGTAGTTTTGTAGAAATGTCTACTTCCTGACTAGGCAATCTGTTTTAGATTCATGTAACTTCTGTTAGGTATTGCCAGAAAAGGCCAATTGCTTGGAATTTCTTTGAAATATTAATTTGTTGATAGTATCTTCAAATACATAGAATAATTATACAATTTGATGGATTTTAAAGGTATTTATGAAAATTTTATACAATAAAATACATCTCTAATAAGCTGCAAAAAATATGACTTGTGACCATGCAAGCATGAGGATCTGGCTTTGGATTTCCGACCCGACGTGAAAGTCTGGTGCAGGAGAGTGCATTTGTAATTCCAGCAATGGAAGCATGGGAAGAGGGAGTTGTGTAGAGCTCATTGACAGGCACATCTGCTACGACCAGTGAGCTTTGGGTACAATGATAAAACTTTTCTCAAAATAATATGGTAGAAAGAGATGCAGTAGACACAGAACTTCTTCCTCTGACCTCCACATTCATATGCACATATGCATGCATACACGTGAACACACACAAACACACATACAGAGACAGACAGACAGACAGACAGACAGACAGACAGACAGACAGACAGACAGAGGAGAGATATGAGGTTGTCTCGCCTATTAAGCTTTACTGTTATTTCCAATCTGCTTGTGTTAATTATTTTTTTCCTACATTAAGGTACTCTAAAGCATCTGTAATTCAGGTATCAAAAATTAGAGATGTTGGGGTTCCAAGAGAAACTAAAGCTCTCTCCCTCTCATCTGGATACATGATGGTGTGGTGAGCTTCAGTTCTCTCCAGCAGTGGGAAGGAGACTCCCCTTGTCATTTTTCAGAGGTGTGTCTGATCCTTGATGCCTGGATTCCTTTTTCTATTTTCTGTGTTTCCATTTCCTGGTCTCTATGTAACATGGAGGGGCACCAGTCATGTGAATAGCTCTGGATTCCTCAATCACATCTGGGAGTATGAAAAAAGGAACGTGGCACAGCTCAAACATCTCCCTTTTCCCTTTCTCTTCTAATACTACCTGTTCTCAAAAGTACATCTGTCCATTACCAACACCAAGGGATTGTCAAGTCTAGAGGCATCCTGCCTGGTTTATGTTGAGTAAGAAAACCCTCCATTGTTGTGTAGAGGTATTGTAAGCCTAGGATTGTCTCATGGGTCAGCCACATTCTTCATAGCTTTATCCATAATCAGGGCTATCGATTGCCCCCTAGCCAAGCATTCTTTCATGCAGAAGTGGTTAAGCATCTGAATGTAGCAAAGGCATATTGGTTATTAGCCTTCTAGCATCCTAATTGCAGATGTATTGCTTGTTAGTTTATTATTGTACCTCCTATCCACATTGTTAACCTGATATGCTTTCATTAAACTTATATTTGTTTAAGTAATCAATTGTTATTTAATGATAAACTAACATTACCATATTTATTTTAATCTTTTCTTTATCATATTTGTAACCCTCCTCTATTGACTTCAGCTATTGTCAAAACACACATTATTTAATCAACACATTTTATACTTTATAAAGGAGCACACCTTTATATGAAATTTATCCTACATGAGATATGATAAACACATACACCTTTGTGTGTGTGTGTGTGTGTGTGTGTGTGTGTGTGCAAACACATCTGTGCAAATGTGGGGTGTGCATATGATGTTGGGAAAGAAAAATCAGTTTCATATGTGCATAAGTGCATATGAACATGTTCATGCATGTGTGTTTTCATGTTTCAATTTTATAATTAGCATTATTTCAAAAGTAAATTAATAATAACTTTCTACTTTAGCTCTTGCTCATTATAATTTTTCTTTTTAGCTTCACTCACATTGAATACACATGCCAAAAAACAGCCTTAACTGATTTTTATGGAATAATTTTGTGGACAGTGCCTATCCTGAGGTCAATAATGAGTTCAGCAATGGACAATTTGCTCCCAATCTCAGAAACAATCCAAAAGGGACCATAATTATTTAAAAACCCACAGGGCAGGGCAGGGCTCTGTACACCTGGCTTTAGGCTGCTTTGTGGGTATCCCCTAAGGCTTTGAAATGCAAATGTTTCTGTCATTTTTGTCTATGGAGTTGCCATTGAGAAGCATTGGAAACAGGGAAAACACAATTCTAATCAAAGGAATTGTGTTTTTACAGTCAGAGAGCATTGCGTTTCCTTCCACTGTCTTCTCCCTTCTGTACAAGAGTTAAGCTACAAAGTCTGAAATTTGGTCAATTTTCTGACAGTGTCTGAGCATCCAGTCTAACGCAGCTAGGATTAACTGTTAAATGAATGAAAATGTTTCCAAAAGATAATGTATTTTAATCTTGTGTCCTTGACTTTTATATACAGATGGCATTTAATCCTGATCAATTATCTTATCCTCTTATCATCACAGAAGCCTTGAAAGACTTGAAGTTGCTTAGGTTTTATATTCTTAAATATTATACAGGACCGTGAAGGACACGTGATTTGCATTATAATGACAGGCAATACCATTATGGTTTATGGCTGCTGACACTTAGCTTTGGTGTTGATATATTTAATAAACAGCAAACGCCAGGAACCTCCTTAGCACAGCAGAGAGTACATATGTCTCATCTACCAAGCAGCAAACAACAAGCCCACCCTGGACATTCGTGAACTCTAACAGGAATAAGAGAAGTTTCATATCCTTTATGTGAACACCTACCAGGAGACTGAGCAGTTATGTGTCTACAAAAAGCAACCAAGTCCTCCTTCTGCCATTTAAGTCCTGCCTCTGCATTAACCGAGGGATACCTCAATCATAGTTCTTTATGATATTGTCTGAGGCAAGTTCCATAGCCCATTTCTCGGTGTGATCTCCTCTGTCTGACCTCAAATGGGTTAAACATGTCAACGGCATGACACTTCAATTCTCCTCCTCTAAGATTGTAAGGTTTGAACAGTAAATGCCTCAATATTACAGAACATTGATGTCTTCCAATAATCTTTTGAGTTTCCCTTGCAGGTTCTATCTCAACTGCCACAAATGAGACAGTAGGAAGAAGAAAAGGCCATGCAATGAGCCACCCGGGAAACACCCTGTCATGGCTTGTCTGAGAGCAGAAAGATGAAAGTTACTCCCCTGAGCCTTGCACATATGAGACTGGTCCAAATCCTTCCTGATAAGCATCAAACAGAGACAAGCAGTTACAAGAAATTCCTCCAGCAGCCGAATAAATATTGGCACACTGAGAAATAATCTGTTGATGGAAATAGAAGCACCTAAAATCATCCCCCAGCTTGTCAATCCCAAATCCGGTGCAAATCCCCATCAGGACAGAATCAGGAAGGTGTCTAAGCAAGTCTACTTCTAGCCAACATAAAAACAGTTATTCCTGCTCTATTTCCTCCTCTTGGCAGCTCTGTACCTCCTCATTCATTCCATGAAGCTTTCCTCGCTATGTATTTACTTTGGTAGCAAAGTCAGTTTAAGTAGGAGATTCACTGGGTTTTTATACCTATTGATCTGCCAATAGAATACTCTTGATAGTCCCCTAGTCTAACCAACACTTTGTTTTAAGGATCCTTGGCCCTATATCTGTTTAAAATATCCTTCTGTCTCTTAAGCAAAGAATTATTACCCAGTGGAAATTGGATAGACTAGGAAATAGCCTCAATCCTAGTCCCAGATACCAATGGAGGTATTTGGATAATATTTTCCTAACCAAATTCATAGGCTTTTTTATGTGGATAGGTTATTATACTTCATGTGAGAGCCTTGGAAAATATTATAGTTATATGGAAGTAGGAAAATATATTAATATAAGTTATGCAATATGAATTTGCAAAGTGATTTTTCAGGACAACATATTATTGGTGTCTGTGCATGTGTGAAATGGTTATACATATCATAGCACCCATGCTTGACTGTAGAATGACCTTTGTTGAGTTGGTTCTCTCCTTTGACCTTTCTGGGGGTTCCAGGGATCAAACTCAAATCCTCAGGTTTATATAGCACATATCTTTATTCATTGAGCCATCTCTTCAGTTCATGAGTTGATAGTTTAAATGATCTTTTTATGACATTTCTATTGAGGCAGGTTAGTGTCATTTGCATAACCGTCTCAGTCACCGGAATGGAGACACCACAGTAACGTTTCTCCTGGTGACTGTGATGGTGGAGCTCTGTTAGCTACGGAGCCGCTTACTTTTTTTCATAGATATCCCGAGATCTTTGGAATTAGCAATCAGTATGATGTAAATTTGACATACAGTACTTCAGAAATAATTTAACTTTAGGGAAGTGGGGAAATTTGTCTCTTTTTAAATTTAAAATCACAACTATTGTTCAAGTAAATGTCATGGAAGTACCAAAAGTGGCTGTGTCTCTTGATCTTGTGCTAAGTTAAACTCTGGCATGATTACAATGTGACTATAGGCTTTGGGCATTAATTATAGTTGCTGAAAAAAAGCATTCCTTCTTTCCTCATGCCCTGTGTGTCTCAATATTCATACCCATGTATCATAAGTACATGGGGGATGACTTAATTATACAGCTGAGCTGTGGAGCAAGCTAGAGGTAGAGCTAGGATGGATATCTAAGCCCATGCTGACGCCTTACAGAGCATGGCTTTTATAACCACCACTCACAGTAGTGATGGCACAAAAGCCTGTTAGGCTACCTGCCACTTGAATACTACATGCCACTTAGTATATGCACCACCACCCCCATACACCAAGTGAGCCCTGTGCTGTAATGGACCTTCTGTTCATATTATTTCCTTATTACAGATAACCATAAAATCTCACTGAATACTTCAAGGCGTAGACAGATAGACTGAATAAGAACTATCAGGAGTAAGGAACTGAGGCTGAAGAAGTCTTGCTCTCTGATCCCACACACCTGCTAGGATGAGTTGCCTCTGAAACTTTACAGGCAAATAAATAAAAGGCCTACCTGATGTAGTACGATGAATGGAATTACTTAACATTCAATTATGGAACACCCAATTGGAGAGAATGACATCTATCTAAAACTATATTCTCTTATCATCATGTTTTACAGGTACCCCCTACATTAAAATCGCTCTTTGCCTATTAAGAATCACTTTCTCCCTATAAGTTCTGAAGTGTCCTTCCAATGGGATCTTGCCAAATTACCCACTCAGTTCCTATCAAAGTCAAGCATTTCTATGTTCTAAGCATTGATTTGTTTTCTTCCTTTAAGTTTTGGTGTGCCTCAGTAGATGTATCTGAATTAAGACCTCAGCGTACTAGGAGAGCCAAGCAGTTCTAATCACAGAAATACAAATTATCCATGAACGTTATTTACTGTGTGTCAGCAAATCCAAGGGCTGTCTTTGTCAAGGGTTAAAACTGTGTTGCATCGTTTGTGTGTTTTTTGGTTGTGAGCCTAGACTGGTAACAATGGCAGCAGGGGCTGTCTCTGATTCTTTTGATAGCTTTGGAACCCCTTTCCTTATACTGGATTGCTTTGTCTAGTCTTAAAGTGAGGGGAGGTGCCTATCTTACTGCAACTTGATATGCTATGTTTAATTGATAGCCATGGGAGGGCTTCTCTTTTCTGAGGAGGAGTCGATGCAGAAGGGAGGTCAGATGGAAGAAGAGGAGGTAGGAAAACTCTGGTCAGGATGTGAGAATTAACAAACACAACAAACAAACAAAATCCCATCTGGTAACATGTGATCTAAGGAAGTAAAATCCATTTATCAATTTGCTCTGTGATCTCAATCTCTTCTTCTTCTTCTTCTTCTTCTTCTTCTTCTTCTTCTTCTTCTTCTTCTTCTTCTTCTTCCTCCTCCTCCTTTCCTCTCTTCCTTCCTTCTTTCCTTCCTTCCTTCAGTTTCTCATGTAACCAAAGACACCACTGACCTCACTATGAAGGCAAAGATGACTTTGATCTTCTTATAATGAGCCTGCTTCTTTCTCCTAAGAGATGGAATTATAACCATGTGCTGCCATACCGGGATTTATGCAGTGCTGGGGATTAAAACCAGGGTTCTTTGTAAGCTAGGCAGGCACAATACAACTGATCTCCCACGCCGATTCAGTACAAGCATTTCTACTTCGCATCAACACGTGCTGGAATCATCTACCTCCCCTGATTTGTCCCCGTGAAAGAGGATATTGGTTTTGCTCGTACTATCTTTAAATTATCAGCCTATCTACTATGTACTCACCTGCCCCTGTCTGTGCAGTTGAAAAGTAGAGAAATTCGACAAGTACCACCAGTAGAGGGCGCAGATGCTCCATGTAAATGTCTTTCATTAAGAACGAATCAGAACCAAAGGCTTTCCTAAATGATCAATCTCATCACTAGAGTCTGTCAGAATCCCTCAGAAGACAAAAAAAAAAAAAAAAAAACAAAAAAAAAAAAACAAAAAAAACTTATATTTAAACCTTATATTTTATTGATTACAGAAGTGAAATATCAATGAAAGGAGAGATGTCTTTTGCTATGGTGACAGAGGACAATGAAAGCCAATCACGTTGCATTTCTCCGAGTATTGTAAAGTCATGCTTCCTGAGTGAAGATCCTGAGGTCAAAGAGCTCAGTGCTACAAGTCAACGGGATATCTGAGGGGCAAATGAATCAGACTGAGGGAGCAAGAATTGGTGAAGGGGATGCCTTGATCCCCGTGTTTTAGAGCGGAAGGTCCTGTGTTGGAATTAACCAGCTATAATTCTGGATTTATGATCACGTAATAGCAGCATTAAAAGTGGACAGCAGCAGTATTCAATGAACGGATATCACATTGCATTATGGCCAGGACTAAGGTAAGAACCAATAGCAGCTTAAATAGCACATAGGATTCATAAAGAATAGGTTACAGCTGAGCATAGAGATCAGGGCACCTGCATTTACCATCAGGCTGAGGCAGAAGCAGAGCCAGCTAAATGCCAGCTGTTGCCATCTTAACCCTTTCTGCTAAGCACACAAATTTAAAGCACAACGATGGTTTGTGTCCACAGATACACGAAATATCCCAAGGTGTACAAGCTGCTGCATCTGGGCCAATCACTATGGCCAGTTTAAATCTGACTGTAGGGGTTCTGCCATTGTTTTTAGTTTGTTTGTTTGCTTTGTCTATAAAGTATGTAATAGAATGGGGAAGGAGTAAACAGAAACAGCCAAGACTGACAAAGAACTATGAGGAAAATTCAACAAAGCTGTGGCCAATCAATAGGATAGCTGCAGAAAGAGTACTGTGCCTACTCTTAGTGTTGACATGAATTGAATAAAAAACCACGGCCCCCACAGTTTGAGCACTATTCGCCATCCAGTTACAACATTGGGACACTTAATAAAGGCATGGCCCTAGGAGACCTGTTCTGTAAGAAACCAAAAGCCACTTGTTAAAGGCCATCACTGTGTAAGAGAAAGACAGAGAATGCTGCAGGAGGATTGGACAGGTTTCCCAAACCTGGAGGCTACAGAAGACTTTGATGTAAGCCGTTTTCTTAGTCTGATACAGTCCCGTCTCAGACCAAAGTTATCAGAGGCAATGAGAAGTCACTGTGAAGCCAGGCAAGCTCTTAACAAACTCAGGTTCCTCTTGTGCCATGTGATTAGGTTACAATAATTTGCTAACATGACTTGCAGCTCTAAAATCCCACATTTATGAATGTAAACCACAGTCCCATTGTGAGTTAGAATTTTGCAATCTTCGGGCAAATAACGCTCACATACCGTGTCATCTTCATATGCACACAATATTCTTAGTGTTAAACAACCAACTGAAAAGTTAGTGCAGTACACCCAATCCATGCTTCTATTAAATTCATGGTCAGTTCATCCACAAGATGTCACTGTCTGCCACCATTTGTATTATAATCAGCTTGACCTTTCCTCTATGGCTTTTTCTGCACTTACGTTGATTCAAGTACATTGAGAACAAAACCATTTTTGATGATCTGATACATAAAATTGTATTCAAATTAACAGATCTCAAAGAGTGTATCCATATGTGTTTGGATAGTAGTACCTCAAAGTCTTCTCACATTATCCACTGGCGTTTAACATAAAAATAAAGGCTAGAAGCATACAATTTTATGAAAAGATCCTGTTGCAGGAGAATATGCAAGAGAATAAAAGAAGTTTTCATCATCTTGTGGGGGAATGGGAAAGGATGTTTGCTTTATCTTATAAAATGGCAAGACAGAAAGTCCCGGCCATGTTACGGTGTTTTGCCTCAGATCTTGGCATGACCTGAGGAGTCAGAGAGCAGTAGATATCCAGAGAACCACTCTGAGACTTAAAGTCCTGCAGACTTGGCCCTTTCTGCAGAGTTTTATCACCACTGGTGTCCTCATTTGTGGGAATCTTATCACCATTCAACCTCATGAGCCACACCAGTGCTAGATTGTACCATGCCTTCTGGCTCAGCAGTCCACAGATAACACCTTACCAAAGATAACCTTACCAGATTTAGTGATGTTCCTGTGCCCTACAAGGGAAAGCATGAGAATACTGAGTTCAGGGACTTGTATAATAAAATGCTTCTGTGACAATTTTATCTCTGTTGCCTGCATTTGGCATACTCTTGGAGCTACTCTTAGAAAAACCGTTCTTACATTTAATTGACTGCATAAACTCAAATCACAACTATCAGCACCATCCGATGGTTGCTAGATTCAACCTGTGATCTCTAGGGCCCCCACCACAATGAACAGACTCTAGGAATCATTTTCCGACATTAATTGGAGGACTGACAATGCAAGAATAACAATCAAATGATCAATCTCGATTTTCCAGAACTGCAGTACTCGCAGAGGCCACTGGAGGTCAGTCTTCATTCTAAAACAGGAATCAATTTTGTCACATGTCTTGTCTTACCCCTGCCTGGCTTTGGAGTTTGGATATGTAAGTCAATTTTACATTCTATTATCTTGTGTAGGACTGTTAATTCTATCTAAGACTAATTATATTTTCAATGAATATACAAATTAAAAAGAACACAGATTTTATTTTGTTCTTTGATACATCCACATACCTTCCTACTTTCTTCCTGTTGAGTTCTCTATTAGTTTACAATTTCCACATTAAAGACGTGCTAACGTAACACGGTGACCCTGAGCATCCCATGCTCCGTACCTGTGAAATTTGTGGTCCCATTGTTGATGTCAATAGCACCATAAAGCTAACCAATGTTTTCTTATTGTTTTCAGATTCTTTCTGATGTTCCCAAGACTTTAGGTTCACTGACACTGCACCCATTAATTTGCTTTGGATGGATGCTAGACATCTGGTAGACATATAGAACTAAGTATAAAAGAACTCAGGTTCAAACTCTTATTCTACCATGTATTAACTGAGTGACTCTGATAAAAACTATGTATCCAATGTTGGCCTCCGTCCTCAGTTATTGAATAAAAGTAATATTAACATGTCCCACATGGATGCTCACGAGGACAGAAACAGTGCTTTATTCATGCTAATGATGGCCAGGTTGGTAGATTCATGTTAAAGTTTTAGGAACAGCTATGTCATTGTCCCAGAAGCTAGACTTTGAAGTACATCCTAGAGCAGCTTCATTTCAGAAAAGATGGTGTTACCAACTTTGTGCGAAAGAAGAGGAAATGTAGGAGGAGCAACTGTGTGAAAATCCAGGAGTAACCAATTCCTAGGCACAACTCAGTCAACCAGATAGAGAGTGGGCACAGGGCCCTGGAGCCTGCATTGGACATGCACCATTGCTTTCTGGGCCCCGCATTGTCTTCTAACAAGTTTCTGCATTCCAGGCTTAGTGTTCACTGCTGCACCTGATGGGCAACCAGAATGTCTTGGGTCAACATGTTTCCAGGCTAACAGAAGGCAGACAGGTTTTATCTTCCGTTAGGGCAGATGTCCCTCTTTAGTGCTGTGGAAAAACTGACTGGAGACTATGCCGTATCACCCTGGTCTTTAGAGTGAGTCTACAGACAAGTAGAGAATACTTTCTGTGGAGAACAGTGACATCTCCGTCCTCATGTATACTTAAGGAAGTTGAACACCAAGTTCCCCACTGCCCTAACTCTTTTTGAAATTGGACAGAATACTTTTAACTCTGTCAGATTTGTTTTTCTCAATTCCTAGACTTGCTTCCAAAATTAGATCCAAATAAAGTTTGTTCTATCCCATTTGATAAGATGGACAGGTGCAACTTCAAAGAAACTTCCAACTTGACAAATCCAACTGGGATTTCATGACTGAATGACATTTCCAATGCCACCGTGTCTTCATGGCTTGGCATTCTCAGGACTTCTCAGCATCCTGAACCGATTTTATCTTAGGTAAACTGCTTTTGTGGCTCTTCCCATCTCTCCTTGCCTAGAGGTACCACTTACCTCATCCCACGTGCTTTGCTACTTTCACCTGAATTGTGACCAGTGTATAAACTTGAGATCTCTGATGCATGCATGTACAAGAGGCCTGTAGAGTTTACTGACTGGTTATTTGTGTGGCAGTCATTTAGGACTTTATGTAAAGAATTTCAAATGTGTCATAAATGTTCCTGCCTATCATAAACAATCATTCCAAAAGATATGCAATAAAGATTATTCAAGAAAGCATGGGCAAGCATGCTACTTTAATTATTTTACTGAGTAATAAATAATTAATTGACTATAGAATATAAATGTGACTTTAGGATATGACAGCATTATAACTCTTCTAATATACTTCAGCCAAACATTTGGTTGAGGAGGTGTATTTGAATTTGTAGAGATCTCTGGCAGGGGTACTGTTGCTTTCCTTACATGGATTCCATTATGTTAACATGTGCTTTATGGCCAAACTAGAATTAATCTATTGATTTGGACTCGTGATACCTATTTTCATTCGTCACAATTCAGTTCTTCATTTGTGGGGCTGATTCATAGAGACTAAAAAGAAACAAAATTAAAAAAAAAATTCCCTGCTGCTATAGTAGCAGGTATCAGAGAAAGAATCTTCCCATTATAATTGGTCAAGGCAATGTTTATTCATCTGCTAGAAGGCTTGGTTTCCCAGAGCCCATTGTTCTGTTTCCCTATGCCTGTTTACCGGCGGCAGATTTCACCTGTGGTATTTTCATTTGTCTGTTGAGTTTAAAAGAACATTGAATTAATTTTCTTGGATAAAGAAACCCAGTGATATAATAAAGAGATGCTTTATGTCAATTTAGAACGAAACCCAAATCCTTTGTTTTCAAAATTATCTTTTATGAAAAGAAAGAGTAGCATTCAAAATTATATCTGATGCATTTGATGTATACACATGATTATGTATATATTATTTTGTACTTACAATCAAATACTATTCTAGCGATAGGGTATCATTTAAATACAAACCAAGCTTTCTTTAAAATTAGATTTGGGTAAAGTTCTCTTCAACCTGCTCACTTTCTTCCGATCCATAACTCAGAGCACTTTTTATCTTGTCACAAAGAACCCATCAGTCAGCCTTCACATGTGAACTTCTCATCTCTTTTTGTTGTTCTTTATTTTTTTAGGGGTGGAGTTTACTTGCATAAAGATTGAAGGATGAATGAGAAAAAAGAAAGAAAAAAAAAAACTTAAACCCATAAGCTGTGGATGGTGACTTCAAGCATAAAGTTAGAGTGTCATTCGTGGTACTGTAAAATAGTAACCTCACTGAGAATCAAAGTCATGGGTTTTTTTGTTTTGTTTTGTTTTGTTTTTTTTGTTTTTTTTCCCCCCAGCGCCTCTTTGTGACAAACACATTATGTCAGCTCCACTAGCTCATTTGTCTGCTGCAGTTCCACTTTATCAGGCTGAAGTAAAAAGAATTGATGTGTCTGGGGAGATAAAGTAAATGGAAACTGGGGGCTCATTCCAATGTGCTGTACTTTGATGTATTTTGCAAACCTGAGAGCAGCAGCTGTAACACTAGTTACTGTTTGTATTTAAATATTGTACATTAGACTCTGAAAAGCTGTTTTATAATACCCCCACCTTTTCTCCCTTTTAGCACCTACTGGCTTCCAGATTGTTCTCTTTGCTTTTATTTCCATTGTGTCTACAGATATTTTCATGGCTTGTGCTTTCAAGAGCCTTTGTCTTTTACTAACAAGCCAGGAAAACAAGTCAAGATTCTTTGCAAATGCTCCTTGAAAAAAATTTTAACTTTAATATTCACTTGAATTGGCTTCATTGCTTTATGGTGTCAGGCTGGAGATTTTGTGAATTATTAAGATTTATGTGGCTTCAATATCTGACATTGCTGAACAAAAATCCCACCAAATTTAACATAACAAATACATCCTCTTTAACAAGGGATGAAGGGCAACAGGAAGCTACTTTTAAAATCACATCTTAACATAATTTATGTTCATCACAATAAAAAAATCCTTACTGTAATGCAAAATGTACATCAATGGAACAAAAGTTACAACCAAATGTATTAGGAAAAATAGAACCGTGTTATGTCTCAAATTCTTAAGCATGAACAAGTTTTCACTACAGATACTTCTACTAGAACCGATGGCGTTTGCATAGTTTTAGAGAATCAGAGGGTTTACTGATCTGGCTCTACAGGAAAATGTGGTATTTTTCAATAATAATCAACGAGCCTCTTTCATGTGCCCTTTAATTTTGAAAACATTAAAGAAAATAAGTTACTGAGAACAACAGATCACAAGCAGAAGCCTAAAATGTTTCTCATTCATTACCTAAAGGTTTTAATTAAGGTTTTTGGAGTCCTCTTTTGATTTACCTTCAATATCTACTTTATCGCCTTCTTCGATAGTCTTGTTGCACACAGTTGCTATCATGACTTAAAACTGGATGTTATGAATATGATCGTGTTCAAAGAGATGGCGCCAGATATTATGCATATTAATTCCTTAGCCCTTCAAAGTGAGGGAGGGAGCTCCTGTGACAGCCAAACGTGGAGAGGAGTGACTGAAGTGACCAGCCACATTCTTCTACCAATACATTTAGCTGGAACTAAATCAGCCTCTGATCCCTCTGCTGATTGTGGGCTTTCTCAAGCTGCCTTTATGAGACACAGGAAGACAAGATGATCGGCTCGCATCCTTAAAGAGGAACTTGATCCTGCTGGAAACATCCTAATGGAAAATGTGGCTTGGGATGAGGGGAGCTTGTGATGGAGTGGCAGCTTGGCCATGCCACAAGTCATCTGATATCAGCTGTCTAACTTCCCATTCCAAATTTCCAGAAAGCTCTTTTGCATATGGAATGAGTACTCAGGGAAAGAAAACTGTAATCAAGGGTCTGCGCTGATATCCATCTTTTACCTACATATTGATGAACCACCAATGTTTAAAATATAGGGAATCTTTTGAGAGCATAAGAGACAAAGGGAAGTGCATCTGGTTGCTGCTTTACAGCTCATATATGGCTACACATTCCATTTTATTGGACTGTGATTACCAGAACATTTTAATCCCAGAATAATATCTAGTGTGAAATGGTAGAAAAAAAGATAATTGTTATATAGTGTATATCCATGTAAAAATAAATGGATTTTAAAAGCATCCTTGAACATCAGCCCTTTCAATTAATATAGACCATAAATATTAAGAATTTAATTAAATTGGGGTTTTGGTTACTAAAGAAATTAGCAAATTCAGCCATGGTTCTAAAAACTCTACTTGGAGGTATGTTTCTCTGCATGTACAATATATAACCAGCATTTGTGATAGATTCGAAATGGCAAAAGTATCATATATGATGACTAAATATACACCTATGTACTTGAACACTTAAAAGAAATGACAAATACTGTCATCATAGCAAGGAAGAACTTCCATGGTTTAGGGGATTAATTTTAAAGCCTGTTGGTTCCTAGGTGTTTGTTTATATGACAAATATACATGAAAATGAAGTTATCAAAAGCTAACAAATATGTGTTCACAATGCTACACATAGCTGCAGCATGCATTTGGGTTAATGCTCCTCCAGAAACGTCAAGCATATTAAGGAACAAAGTAGAGAATTTGGTTAGTAACACAGATCACAGGGAGGGACACCCTCAATCTGAAAGGAAGGGCAGCATAGGAGAGTGGCGTTATTTACAATATGTGCAGTATAGAAACCGTGTAGTTCTGCTTTCAGCAGCTCCAAATGTCAAGCCATTGTTCAATGTGTGCAAAAGGCCATATATGCCTTCTGGTGAGTGCCATGACATTTTCTAAGTTATAAGGGCAGGGATGAGCGGTGTGTAGCACCGTGGTCCTAGGGGTGTGATCTGAAGGAATGCGGGTGCACATGCTCAGTGGGGTCACTGAAACCCTACCCTCAGCAATGAATGTGAGCCAGGCTATCCTCTGCATGCTGCACTTGATATGCTGCAGGTGCAATAGGAAACCCTCCCCACTTGCTGAATGTTCTCCTCTGTTGTTGGCCCGAGCCAAATCTTTTGCAGATAAAATTTGGGGAGGTAATTTTGCATTTGCTAACCATGGCATGTAAAACTCGCTGGGTCAAATAGGAGCTGCTTCAATACTCTGTTGGTGTGCAAGCCACTCTACTGAGGTGACTTCTTACTTTCGTAGAAAAATTCTCTATGGAGAACATGATCAGAGAGTTCTAGTGTGAACCCTCCCCTAAGAGGTTGAGTGGCTTTGGGCATGTCATTTAATCTGGAGGAGTCTTACACCTTATCTGGAAACTGAGAGTACTGGACTCCTCTTGAGAGTCAGTTTCGGTATGAAGTCCTATGAGAAGAGGCACCTGGATTTCTTTCTCTTGGGTGTCTGATTTCAAGCCAAATTTTGGGAATTCCGAACCCCATTCCTCATTCTGATACTTAGGACAAGCAATAATGCTGGCTGGTTTGTCTTCTGGGGTATGAGACTTTAGAATGTCTTCAGCCACTCTATAAGACACAGTTTTTAATACTTTGGCATAGTGAATTTTTAGAAACACCATCAGTGACAATGAAGGCTAGCCCCATTTTATAGAGGAGATATCTGAGACTCTGAGAATGGCATGGTCAGTCAGTCACACCAAGAGTACAAACTGCCTTGTAGATTTGATATTGTATTGCTTCCCTTGCACCAGAGCAATTAAGGAGGAAATGGTGCCATGTCTTTTCAGGAATGGTGATGCTTCAGTTCACTCTCCTTCAGAAGGCTGCAAATCATTCACTGCATCAAGAAGTGTGAACTGATGGGCTCACTATGATAGTCCAGTCTATAATATGTCTAGTTTTTTGTAAATAAAGCTTTATTAGAACCCAGCCTTGAACAGTTCCATAGTTTTGCTTCTAATTTGCATCTTACTACCACAGAACTCAGCCTTTTTGACATGCCAGTGTATCCTGCAACTTCAATAGTTAAAATATTTATCTTTTGGACTTATTCAGAACTTTAGCACCTAACATAAATTCACTCTTTAGAGATTGAAGACATGTTTGTGTTTGTTTGGGAGACATGGTCTCACTGTGGAGTCAAAATATGCCTAAGAGGCATTATATATCAGGATAACCTTGAACTTAGAGTTTTCCTGCTTTTCTCTTCCACAAGCTGGGATTACATGTATGGTCATCATATTTGGCTAGAAGACAGTTTTCCTCAGGAGTAAAAAGCTATAATTTGGTAGCTAAAATTTTGACATTCAAACACAAGAAAGGGAGAAACTATGAGTTTAAAATGATGTAAGTGTGAAGTGTAAGATGAACGCTTTCTTTTTTACTTATTTAACAACTAAACTTGCATATTTGATGGTTTGTAAATGTTGCATACATAAACTATGCAATAAAAACATTGCTTTAATTTTTTTGTCCTAATGAAGATTCAAGTCTTTTCTCTTTGTAACTAAGTTACCATAGTCCAGAATTATTTATTCTCACCAGCCGAAGCACAGTCATTTTCACTGAAATCCCTACCAAAACTAGACTTCCCAGTCCTTGGTAACCATCTTTCAACTATCCTGTTCTATAAGTTTTATATATATATATATATATATATATATATCATATGTAAGAAAATCATGCAATATTTCTAATTCTAGGCCTGGTTAATTTTACTAGAATATTAATGTATTTTAAGTTTATCTATATTGTATATAAGTGGCAGTAAAAAACATGAGTATACAGAATATCTATATATATATAGATAGATAGATAGATAGATATAGATATAGATATAGATATAGATATAGATATAGATATAGATATAGATATAGATATAGATATACATACATATAAATATAGATATGAGTATGCTTTTCTTAGATGCTTACTAATTGATGGATATTTAAGTTAATTCTATATCTTAGATATTGAGACTGATATTGTAATATGTTTAAATTGTAGATGTTTCTTCTACAAACCAACATTGGTTAATAACCATGAGTTCCCTGAGCATTTCCAACCTGATTATGAAGGCAATTTTAGATAAAATTTTCAAGAATGTCTTGAACCCTGATAGCGTTGCAAGAATAAATGAATTGTTTGTTGATTCTGTTCTATATTTTTTATAAATTTATAAGCTTATTATATCATTATTGACATACGTGTGTTTCCATGGAGCTATGTGCATGTTTATGTATATAAATGTCTATTAGCTTATTTAGAAACATGAGTTTTTTCACCTTCTTTATCAGAATTCTTCCGTGTTGAAACAGAATATGATTAAATGTTAAAAGAGAAAACAAATAAAGAAATATAGATATATTGATGCTACTAACTAATTTTAAACTTAAAGGCATTGGTATTATGGCTTCATATAGTTTCTCATATTTTGTGTACAAACAGAAGAAGGTAATGCATGACAACTCTGAGCAAACCTGCTTTGCCTATGCCCTACTACCTCTCTGATGGTCCAAATATGCTCTCTCATTTCTATACCATCTTTTTGTCCATTGAGCATCTCAGATACTTATTAGCTTGGCTCATATTTGCATTTTATATCTTAACTGTATTCCCTTCAGCTCTACCCCATTACAACTTAGGGTGACTGTGCCATCTTCATGAGAACTGAGGAAGTCTGGTTCTCCTAAGATTGTCTCTACAATTTATAAGCTTTCCCCTTCTAAAACACTCACCACACATGCATTGGCATACTTTCCTCTCACCTACACTTCGGCATCAACCAGTTTTGTTCCCATTTTACTGGTGATATGGATAAACACTCAGCAAGGAAAAATTAATTGCTCAGTCAGCAATGAGTTGATGAGAGCTGAGCCCAGGCATTTTTGGCTCCAATTACCATACGAGTCTTAATGGCATTGTGTTGGCATTGGTAAGCTTGAAGAAAGTGAGCCTAGCAAGCAGGCTTCCTGTTCAGTGACTAGAACAGGGTCAAGGTGACTGGGTGAGCTTTAGGAGGTTGAAGGTGACATCTTATAATGAAGATTAAATTCTTTTGAAGTATAAAAAAAAAACCTTTAAATTCCATAAAGCTGCTACATTTGAATAGTAATGAGGTAAGTATCTGATTGATGTGACAATCTATAGATTGCTTATATTTTATGAAATTATTTTATTTAGTTTTTAAAGATTGTAATTGCAAGAGGGGGCCTGGTTAATAGTAACAAATCCCTAACAATATGACTTATTCTTAACTAGTGATGGGCAAAAGCTTTGGTAGTGGGGATTTGGACACCTCCTCAGATTAAAGCTGAAGCCATATGATTATCACAACTTTCAAGTGTCATGTGAAAACTGAGTATAAATACTCGCATGGCATCAGATCAGGCACCTTCAACATTTATGGGCTCATCCCTTTCCTAGCCTGAAAGCTACTGACACCCATCAGCTCAACTCAATCTCAAGAGCACATGAGTAGTAATTAACTTAAGGAGTATACAAAGCCACTGACAACAAGCATTGCCTCAAGATGCCAGCACTGAATGGAAGCTGACATCTACAGAAGTGGTCTGGGACTAATCAAAGACTTTATCAGTAGCCTGCTATCACAATTTAGCAATGTGGGCAGTGTATTGAGACTTAAATGATGTAATAATTGTGTCTCACTAGGAAATAAAAGGGCAACTGTTTAGACTGAGTCAATGAGGAACCAGCCTCATTTCTTTTCTGCCTTACACCAACTTTTAAAACATTATTTATTTCAAGCCTGAAGTGGGCTCAGAAGAGTGGTGTTATTGTTAAAACAAATTCTCGTTAGAAACCAAAACTACCTCAAAGGACAAGAAGTAAATAAGCATGGAACTGATGCTTTGATCCTGTACAGAATTTTAATATCTGTTTGAAACAGTTTGGAAACTTCTAGAAAGGTACCAACTAACTGCAGCAGTCATTGATATTGACAAAGGTAGACATGATAAAGATTGGAGAGTCAACAAATGTTGATGGCCCCATAAAACCTGGGAGGGTGGGCCAAATGGAACAAAAGGGACTCTGCTGGGATCCCAGCTGAAGTTTGCTTTCGTCATTTCATTTTTTTTTCTTTGAGAGTAGGAAAGTCAAATATAGTCCTATTTGAATAAGAAATTCAATTCTGATTTTAAAACGAGAGTGTCAGAGTTATTTAACATGTGACTTGCCTACCTTTGATATCTCAGGGTCAGGAATGATATTTTATTTGCTTGTGTCACCTTTACCCATCACAGAATTTGCCCTAGGATTGCTAGTAAACAAAATTGTATGCAATAAATAAATCTCTTCCATTTGTTATCAATGGGAAATATAGTTGTGTTTTGGTTCTCAGAAAGGGGCAAATCTTGTATATTATATTCAATTATTGGGTTGCATTAGTGGCAAAAATTAAAACAGTCATTTAAAATATGGTTTTCTGGGATCAAGCCCAACTATACCTACTGATCAACTACAGAAACTTTACTTTAGCATTATTTTGTGCTTTAAATTACTGTTTAAGAGTGTTGTTGGTGTTCGAAGTCCTCTTACCTCAGGATATTATCAGAAAGATTACCAAGGGCAAAGGGTACCTGGTAGCTTTCCTAGCTCCTAAAGCGTAATCATGGCTTGTATTATTTCTCATGCCGTCAGGGTCAACATAGCAACTATAGAAGCAATTGAAGGGAAGAAGGATTTTAGCTTCTGCTTTCTGAGGTTCTCAGTTCACCAATAGTAGGAACATCAAGCAGCAGCTCTATAACAATGTGTGCTGTAGACAAGTGTTCACACAGTGAGAGCACACACAGCACCAGGAAGACCAGAACTGCCCACTCTCAGTGACCTTTACCACTAACTGGACCCTTACATAAGCAAAGCCAGCTGGGGACCATCTACTCATACATGTGAGCCTATGAGGTGCATTCACATTCAAACCAAGAAATCAATCCATTTTGTGTTTTACCTCCCCAAAATGAAACAGGATGCTCACTCATTGCAGACAATATCTGTTCCCAAGAGATTGTAAATATTCACAAACTTTAGGGCTACTTTTTATTACCCAAATATGTTTGGCATGTGTTTTCCCTTCTCACTGTGGCCAACAATGTTTCCCCATAAAGCCTTCTTAGGTCAAGTGTGAACATTGTAGACTTCCACAACTAGTTTTACCTGTGACATCCTCAAGGAAGATAACTATAGTTTCCTCAGATGGAGAGCATCTTTCTATTTTGAGCTGAAGTCCTCATGGTTTTCTCCTTATAATATTGTAGCTATTCTTAATAGAAGGCTCATTTTTACTAATAGAATGAAAGGCTTTTGCCTCAAGGAAATAGAACAGATACAAGGTTGCTCTTCATTAGGATTCAGAACGGCATGCTGGCTAAAGTAGATGCTTAACCCATAGGAACTCATTCACTTATTCATTCCCCCAAATTGTATTGAATGCTTAACTCTGTTTACATTTAAGAGGCCAGAACTATTATTGTAAAATAATAGATAATCAGAGTCTCGCTATTGAATAATTGGGCTAGAAAATTTTTCTTTGGTTTTAGATTTGGGTTTGGACAAGGTTAATTTCAAATCCTCCATCTTTCATTAATGGTGCCTAAACATATCACATAATAACCTATTTGTAATATGATTTTATTTAAATTTATGAACAAAATTTAACCCAAGTTACTAATCAAATTAATAAAATTCAAGTCAGTTTTAAAAATGTATTGTAATATCCTAGACATACTATTTCCTCAATTATGGTTTGTAATTAGTAATACGAATTACAAGTAAATGTAAAAAGTGAAAATTAACTCACAAAGTTTACTTACTCTGTGATTGATCTCTTGACAAAAAATATGTTCAAGGTATTGATTTGAAGATTAAATATTTGGAATATCATAAGATACTGACATATGTGAATGAACCCAACACTCTCCTCTTACACAATTGGCATTTTCTATACTTAGAACGTGTTATAGATTTTATGCTCTTTTAGTATTAAAAACATGAATTGTATACTTAGTTGTATTTCCACCTAGGGTCATAGCATCACTAACAATTCCAAAAGGAAGAGAAGGTTTTTCTTAGCTTGAATGATTCCCTCATGTTCCAAAAGGACATACTGCCCATCAATATCCACAGTCCTTGCCTTTTCAGATTATGACTTTACCCCAACACAGCATCTTCTAATCCCATTTGGAGTTAAATGTGATTAAGTGATGGCACTCCAGTCAGTGGAAAGTGCATGCAAGGGGAGAGTGCTGTTTCCCATCCTGGGCCACAGGAGGAGCCTGCTTCCCCCATCAGGTAAAGTCTATACCCTTGAGCAAGCCCAGCTAATCAACAGAAGCCATGTACTGATGCAAAAGGATATATCAAGCACATCCACTTAGTAATCATTTCTGTTTCATTGATGTCTGTGTTAGGTTGGTTTGCTTCTTTCTTTCTCTTTTCCTTCCTTCCTTCCTTCCTTCCTTCCTTCCTTCCTTCCTTCCTTCCTTCCTTTCTTCCTTCCTCCCTTCCTTCCTCTCTCTCTCTCTCTTTCCTCCTTCCTTCCTCCCCCTTCTTCTGTCCTTCCTTCCCCCCCCCCCTAGACAAATTATCACTCTGTGATCCTTGCTGATCTTGACTCACAGCAAAATTCTGGTCTCTGCCTTCTGAATGCTGAAATTGCAAGCGTGGACATAGTGCCTTGGACTTCAATAGATATTTCTATTACCTGCTTTCTCTCTCTGCCAAAGACTGTTCTTGGTGTTCAGAATAGAGCATAATTACAAAAGGGAGGCAGAACCTTTAGGTAGCATTTTATTTTATTATTATGTTATGACATGGGTCTGCTCCTGGCAAAGGTATGGTATGACTTCCTCTCTGTCTGACATCCCCAGAAGATGCTTAGTGTCTTTTTTTTTTTTTTTTATGTCTAGCACTCTGCTCATTCTGGATCTTAACTTGCAGGCTACCTCTTTAGAGACACAGTCTATGGCATTACTGTACCTTTTCCAAACTAGTTTAAAATTTCTTTTTACATATTGATTATTCCAGTTTCTGCTCTTCATGGATCCTGTGTCGATGCTACCACAACATCATCAGCTTTCTAAGAGTGTAAGAATGATTTTTCTCTTATTATTTGTTTCACAGTTTCATTCTTAATATAATAAACTAAGCGGACCCAAAGGATATACTCAGTAAATGTTTATTAAATGAATGAATAAATGAGGAAGCAAAGATATCCCACTGTCAGGGAAATGATAATATTGTGCTATTTATATATGAGTCTCAACATAATTGGTCCTGATACCAACAAAAGTGCAAAGAGTAAATCAGTTCTTGATAAATATTCACCATTTGTCAATAATTGTGTGGTATGATGAGAAATGAGTAAGTAAGAAATGTGTGTGATCTCTTCTGTACATATGCACGGACTCATGCATTTTGGTGTCTTCATGGGTCCTATACTTAAGGACTTATATACAACAGAAAACACACATGATGTAATGCAGACCAGCAGATCCCCAGTAACTTCTAAAATTAAAAAATATATAAATAAATAATAAAAGCTTATTTTCTGATTTTTTGAAAGAACCAGTGTCTCAGTTAAGCATTTGTGACACAGATTCAATCTTTCTGTTCACATTTATTTTGAAGATATTTCTCCTAAAATAATACTACTATTAATACTATCATTTCTAATACTACCCTGGATATATAAGTGACAAAGACAGAGGCAGCCTGACCAAAATGAGCTCAGAATCAAATACACTTGGGTTTCTAGAAACATTTTAATTTACTCGGTTATTATTTCGCACACATGCTTTATTGTGAGAGTTGCTCAGAGTGAAGGGTTCATGATTCTTTGCTCGCTCTCTCTCTCTCTCTCTCTCTCTCTCTCTTCTCTCTCTTTCTCTCTCTCTCTGTCTCTCTCTCTTCTCTCTTCTCTCTCTCTGTCTCTCTGTCTCTGTCTCTGTCTCTGTCTCTCTCTCTGTCTCTGTCTCTCTCTCTCTGTGTCTCTCTCTCTGTCTCTCTCTCTGTCTCTCTCTCTCTCTGTCTCTGTCTCTCTCTCTGTCTCTGTCTCTGTCTCTCTGTGTGTGTGTGTGTGTGTGTTGGTAAATGTGCATTTGTGCAAAGTGCATATGTCCTGGTCAGAGAACAACCTTCAGTCCTGAAGATCTTCTACTGTTTGCTTGAGATAAGGTCCTACAACAGCGTGGACTTCAGCATTTAGACCAGGTTAGGAGTCCCATGAGTGTCTTGGAAGTCCCTACTCTCCACCCCCCCAACTCTCAGAGCTGAGATTATAGATACAAGTCACGTCTCTTTATGTGGGTTTTGGGGATCTGAACTCATGCTTGCCAGGCAAGCCTTTACACCCTGAACTGTCCCCAGCAACCTCCTTTCTTTTATTGACTTTTGATTCCAAGGCACAGAAAACCTAAATAATTCTTACAGCAGTTTTCAGATATCAGATCCAAAGCTGGGCTGTATTCTTGTATGCTGCATCATATCTGAATTGGGTGTCAGCTGTACAATTTCTAAGTTCCTCCTCAATATTGATGTATTTACCAGGACGCCTATGTAAGGGAAACTCCTCTTCGATTTATGTTTAAACCCATTAGCATTTTTCATGTATGTAAATAGTGATTTCCAAATTATTTCATTTCTTCTTTTTATAGAATCTTTACCTGTTAGAGAAGCTCCATCATTCTAATTAGGCATGGCTATGATACTGTACACAAGCCACAAGCCTAAAAGTAGCATGAATGGAAATTAGGTATCCAAACCAGCACTTATGTATCTGTAGCTTGAAGGACACCCGGGCCACTTATGTAACAAAGGGTGAGAAAAACTGCTCCTCCTTTGGAGCTTTAATTTCAGTCAGGTTTGGGATCAGGCTTTGTTTGTTCCCTCCCGGGTCATTGTTGTAGGTGGTTTGTCTTGCCCTGTTCATCCGACGTCAGCTTTACAGTTTATTGCTCCAGTGATAAATTTTAATTTCTACTTATTTATTTTTGTTGTTGTTGTTCCTGGTGTATTTATTTTATTTGTTTCCACTGACTTGCAGACCAGGATGGCAATTGTTATATAGTAGTTTAGTTTTAAAAGAAATAAGACTGCTCAAGCAGCTAATACTGGA
This sequence comes from Mus musculus, assembly GCF_000001635.26. Taxonomy (NCBI): domain Eukaryota; kingdom Metazoa; phylum Chordata; class Mammalia; order Rodentia; family Muridae; genus Mus; species Mus musculus. Next base: position 8,691,356 of record NC_000068.7, read on the forward strand.
AGATGTATCACCAGCCTGAATAATTGTGACAACCATAGACCGTATCAGGGCCTGTTTGTTTGCACAATACCCTCCTGCATTAAGAAATCCGTCCCAGCTGTCTTGGGCTCCGGAGTCACCCATTTCATCACTTGACACTGCAGCAGATGTTATGGACTGATAACGGACCTCCCTTCATTCACTCCCCATCTAAGATTACCTCTAGAAAAAAAAAAACTAATACATTATAACCCTCCCAGCCATTTGTTAAAAAAAAAAATCAACAATATATTCTCCTCTTTAGCATTAAATGATTTTTTTCTTTCTTTCTCTTTAGATGCACACACTATATAAACATGAACATTTAACACATTTGTTGCATGGTTTTCGGTAGGCAAGACAAATCAGTGAAAGACAAGAATGTAATGATTTAATTGAATTACGGGCAGATCAGATTTAGAGTTGATGACTCCTGTCCCCATTATATTTGAAAGATGCTCTTTGCCTTTGGTGACAGACAGATGCCCTGTGTGCACAAGCTCATTTTAAATGAGGGTTTCTTTAATTCTGAAAAATCGAAGTAAGAGAGCTCAGCTAAGGGACTTAAGGGGAGAATAAAATCTGAATTAAGTTGAATGCATTTCTTAACTAATCATTAGAGTCTGCTCTTCAGTTGGGAAACTGGAGGATTTGAGTACATTTAACACAAAGAGGGCTGAACATTGATTAAAGATCACACAGGGGACAGTGAGGACTGACCACTGCTTAAAGACCATGCAGGAGGAGAGTGGGGACTTGCCATTGCTTAAAGATCATGACAAGCACAGGGAAAAATGGCCATTGCTTAAAGAACATGCCGGGGCAGTGAGGACTGGCCATTGCTTTAAAAAGTGAACACTTCTTGTAACCAGAATGCCTTAAGGAAACTGGGCATTAAAAACGAATAGACATATACAAACAACCTGTACATTAGATGAAAAAAAGGCTTTGTAAATGAAAACCATTACTCCACTGCGTGTGTTGCGGGAAAGTAAGGGGTGGAAACGTGTCTCAGGTAAAACTGCAGGTCATCTGTGGCATTTCATCATGAGTCACTGTTCCAGACCTTCAAGATTGCACCTTCAGGCAATTGTTTCCATCATTTTTTTCCTGCAGCCTTTTGACATAAAGGTAGACTCTCAATGACAACTGCCTGCTACAGAATTTAGTATATGCACACAGACACATCTGGCCACTGAGACCCATGCCGCTGAGATGCTCATGCTGTTTGGACCCATCCCATCTGCAGACACCAAACCCAGACACTATTACTGATGCCAAGAAGTGCTTGCTGAGAGGGGCCTGGAGTAGCTGTCTCCTGTAAGGCTCAGCCATAGCCTGACCAATACAGAAGCAGATGCTCATAGCCAAACATCGGATTGAGCACAGGGATCCCAATGGAGAAGTTAGGACAAGGACGGAAGAAGCTGAAGGGGTTTGCAGCCCCATAGGAAGAATAACAATATCAACTAATCAGACCCCCTCCCCTCAAGACCTCCCAGGGACTAACCCACAAACCAAAAAGTATACACGGGGAACCCATGGTTCCAGCTGACCATGTAGCAGAGGATAGCCTATCTGGCATCAATGGGAGAAGAGACCCTTGTTCCTGTGGAGGCTCCATGACTCAGCATAGGGTAATGCTAGGGCGCTGAGGCAGGGGTGAGTGGGAGGGTGAGAGAGCACCCTCATAGAGGCAGGGGGGGTATAGGGGGCTTCTGGAGGAGAAACTGGAAAGGGGGATAACATTTGTAATGTAAACAAACATAGCGATTTTTTTTCTTTTTTTTATTAGATATTTTCTTTATTTACACTTCAAATGCTATTCTTAAAGTTCCCTATACCCTCCCCCCCACCCCCCCACCCCGTCCTGCTCCCCTACCCACCCACTCCCACTTCTTGGCCTTGGAGTTCCCTTGAACTGGGGCATATAAAGTTTGCAAGACCAAGGGGCCTCTCTTCCCAATGATGGCCAACTAGGCCATCTTCTGCTACATATGCAGTTAGAGACGGGAGCTCTGGGGGTACTGGTTAGTTCATATTGTTTATAATAACCTTTTTTTTAAAAATCTTACTAGTGGGGGGAAAAAAGGAAAAAGAAAAGTGGGTTGTTTCAAATCTAGAAATGCATGGCCTGATGCTATAATTAGTAACTAAAATGTCCTCCATAAGTAAATAATTTTGATAATTTGGTGCCCAACGGGTGACTGTTTTGGAAGGTTAGAGAGTGTTTGGAAAATCAAACCTAGCTAGTGGAGATAGGTCACCACAGGTGTGTTTTGCCTGGTTTTCGTGATTCTGGTTCCCTTCCCTGCTTTCTGATGCTTTGCCACGAAGGAAGGCACATCCCACCTGCTCACCCTTCCATGAGCAAATCCTCTGAAATCAAAGAAAGGGATTCTGCCTTGTTGTATGCTTTGGGAATTAGAGGGCTAAATTAATACACTTGGTATTTATGGGGGGATTTTAAGATCCACTTCTAGTCTTGAGAAGAGATCATTCTGGGAACCTCACACAGGAGAACACCGTAGAAACAGAGGCCTTTTGTTATATTCCTATTGCTGTACCACTGGTTTCTGAGACTTCTGAATGAGAGCAGCATTTAGAAAAAAACAAGACCATGCATGTTCTCTAACGGCAGCATGGACACACCACACAGAGTAGAATTCTTCCCAATTCCGTAGCTGCACAAGTTTTCAGGCATCTGTTGAATAGGCTAGGTAGTACAACCTTCAAGTCTAGAAAGCAGCTGGACAATGGAGTGAGGAAAGGAAGGCAGATGTGTGTGAAAGATGTGTGTGATGATCTGGCCTGATGTAGTTTAAAACATAAATATCTCAGAATGGCTCCTGTTCCGGGGATCCAGGTTTACTGGGATGTTACAAACTGCGAAGGACAGGAATTTCTATGATTTTTCTCTTAAAATTAGGGAAAGTTGGTAAATAAAAGAGATACCCCATTGGTCAATAGCTGGATGCACTAACGGATTCTTTGCTCGTATTGAAAGTGTCAAGATACTTCCTCTTTTTTCAGATGGATACTGTTCATGCATCTACAGTTTGGTGTACTTGAAGTCAGGACATATCATACACACAAGTGGCTTCCCATTTTGAGAGTTGGTGATGTTTTTCTTAGTAATATAATTAATATAATGTTGTGTTGAGACTATTAGTGTTAACGAGCATGTTTTACTTTACTTTCAATGAAGACTGAAAATAAAGGATAGCTGTGAAATCAGAGCAGAGCATGAGCTCGGGTTGTTGGTTTTGATGAGAGAAGCATCACGATTCATTAACTATGAACATGCAGAATACCAGATCCACCAACGCTAGGAGATCCTGAAATGACTCAAAGAATCAAAGTACTTTCATCCCATTTAATTCCTAAAAATACCTGTGTGTCTGAGAAGTTCTATACTACATTGATTTAAAAAATAACATATGAGTTAAGAGAAAAGACTGAAGAAGCTGAAGGGGTTTGCAACCCCATGGGAAGAACAACAATATCAACCAACCAGACACCCCCCCCCCACACACACACACAGAGTTCCCAGGGACTAAACCACCAACAAAAGAGTACACATGGAGTGACCAGTGGCTCCAGCTGCATATGTAGCAGAGGATGGCCTTGTTGGGCATCAGTGGGAAGAGAGGACCTTGGTCCTGTGAAGTCTCGATGCTCCAGTGTAGGGAAATGCCAGGGTGGGGAGGCAGAACTGGTTGGGTGAGTGTGGGAGCATCCTCATAGAATAGGGGAAAGGGGAGGGAATGGCAGTTTCTGGAGGGGGGAACCAGGAAAGGGGTTAACATTTGAAATGTAAATAAAGAAAATATCTAAAAGAAAGAAAGAAAGAAAGAAAGAAAGAAAGAAAGAAAGAAAGAAAGAAAGAAAGAAAGAAAGAAAGGAAGGAAGGAAGGAAGGAAGGAAGGAAGGAAGGAAGGAAGGAAGAAAGAAAGAAAGAAAGAAAGAAAGAAAGAAAGAAAGAAAGAAAGAAAGAAAGAGAGAGAGAAAGAGAGAAAAAGAGAAAGAGAGAAAGAAAGAAAGTTTAAAATGTATTATTTAATACTGGTGAAATTTATCAGAGGATAAAGTCACTTGCCACCAAGCTTGCAAGCATGAGTCCAATCCCAATGACACACAGAAGGATAGAACTTCAAGCCATCCCCTAACCTCCAAATATATGCATAACATATGTGCATATGCACACACACACACACACACACACACACACACACACACATTTGCATGTGTTTATATGTATGCTCATGCATATACCTATGAAGGTCAGAAGTTAATATTAGAGTTCTCCCTTTATCAAATTTTGTGATGAGATAGGGTTTCTAAAAGGAATTCAGAGCTTGTCCTTTCTGTTAGGCTAGCTGGCTATTGAGCTCTGGTGGTCTTCCAATCCCCACATCTCTTTGGTGAAATTGCAGATACATGTGGCTATCCCTCGACTTTTATTTTTACAAGGATCTAGGGAAATAAAATAAGATTGCCATTATTGTGCAGAAAGTACTTTATTGATGGAGCTATTTCCCTAGCTTCTCCCCCCCCCAGATGTCTTTTTAAAAATGAACAAATATTGTTTATCTTTTTTATGTAACTGAATGGTAAGGTCAACATAAGCCTAATCTTAATGTACTAAGGAACATGATGACATCAAACTACTAAGTGGTCCCCTAGTCTTAGAGGTGATTTTAGGGTCATTATGTTTCAGCAAAATCACCAAGGAACAGCACTGTACTCTAGGACTGAAACACAATCATCATGGTTTTCAACTGGAAGACAGACATTCCATGTATGGTGCACTAAAGACCATCCTTTTCTCATTATTGAGCAGATGGGATGCTACGCTGACTCCTTCCTCATCAATCTTCAGACATCAAATTGTTATGCTTCCTCTCACTTGATGCTCCAATTCCAGAGAAATACAAACAACCTAACTTATATGGGTGATGCGGGAGCAAAAAATAATGATGAGGTAAGAGAAAGCAACTTACTTAAGGTTCTCAGTACTCTCATCTGGGAGAGCCTACTGACAAAACTCAAACAGTAGGTTACTTTGACTAAAAGTAAATCAATCAATCAAATAGAAATGTTCAGTGGTATACTTGTAAGCAACATGAAAAGCAAAATATGTCTTGAAAAATTATACAGATGATTATATTTCAGACCTCCAGTGGAAAGTGAAACTGACATGAGGTTATCTTCTTCACACACACACACACACACACACACACACACACACACACTGCATGCAAGTAAATTGAATTCTTGTCAACATTACTAAAAGAACATCAGGCATGTCCCTCCATTCATTGGTCCACCTCCCAGGATGGTTGCAGAGTGACTTACCACATTTGTAGAGAGAATGTCAAAGGCTGGATACCCTAGATTGGAATGGTGTTCAAGTGCTCACCCTACTGTAAATTCTGCCACACAGAATTGCTTGAGAAGGTATATTGAGCAGCAATATACAAAATGTGAAGATGATACAGGAAGGAGAAACAAGAAGGCTTGAGGTCACCTTGAAAATGTGGGTTCATTGACAGGTTACAAAAAAAAAAAAGTAAGCTTCCAGAATCCTCGCACAACAGAAAAATGTTCATGTTCAATGCCTGCGTTATCTCTCCATCTGCTGATGGAGTCTTTTCCAAACCTTCAGAGCATGACCACTAAAGAGCAGAATATTGTCTGTCTGTATGTCGGTCTGTCTGTCTGTCTTTCTGTCTTTCTGTCTCTGTCTCTCCACCTCTCTTTCTCTATCTCTGTCTCTCTGCGTGTATGCATATATACATACATACATATATATATATATATATATATATATATGTGTGTGTGTGTGTGTGTGTGTGTGTGTGTGTGTGTCCTCTATTCTAAATTTCTCTTCTTCCTTCTCTTCTCTTATTTTGTGGATGGTTAAGTGTGGAAAATACAAACATTAAAACCAAACCCCCAAATCCAAAGGCATATTTATGGTAGGTGGTAGATGGAGAAAGAAAAGTGTTTGAGTTTCCCTAAAAACAGACTTTTCTTCCTTTTCTGAAAATTGCTGTTGAAGCCACTCTTTGAAAAGAAAGTCTACTTTGGCTGCGGATCTGCAGTTTCTTTTCTGACATAACTATGCCGAGGTGCATTGTCAAGCTTGATAAAAGGTTGTTATTGGAACAAAAAAAATGTGTTTTTCCTTCCCATGTAATATGTAATAAAACTATTCTCAGAAGTCTCAATGAACTCTCTCAATTGAGAAAAATACAGACAATTTTCATTATAAGTGAATGTCTCCAATTCATTCCCTTTCTATGGAAGGAAGACATGCAACAGTAACTTACTGTAGGCCACATTTCAGAAGATATAATCTATTCCATTATTCTTGTGTATGTTTCATATGAAAAATGTTATGAAGTTTTTTTTTTTCTCCTCACAAAAATACATATTCCCTTATCTCATTAAGTCGCTATCTCATGCAACACCCACTACTGGGCTGTCACTGGCTCCCCGGCTTCTGCCGCCAGGGTCTCCCCAGACTCAATTGCTATTTCAAAAGTATAAAAGAAAGGCGCACGCAGCATTCACACACAGTCAGTCCATTATTCAATTTAAAATCTCTGGCAAATGTAGATGGCTTTCTGAAAATGAACTGAGCCTGGTTTTGGTTGACTGCGTCTATGAGACCCAGTATAATCTAAAAGACGCTATGGCTTACAGGCTTGGTTATACACAGAATGCGATACTTGTTTCCATAATGTGTAGTGTTTCATCCTCAGGGTTACTTTGTGTTGGTCAGAGGCACCCATGTGGGGAAGCTAGTCTAAGTGCGACAGCTCTGAACACCGTCGTTTGTCTAAGTCATTTAACAGTGAACATTCTTGATTTTCTTGCTTGTTTGACTAGAACAGTCATGTATAGTTATTTTTATTTTTACATTCCTTCATGATACATATGAACTAAAACTAAAAAGTTTTCTAATTCTTCACTTTCTTGACCAGGCAATCTACTGCTGGATATGTTCTGCCAAACTTGGACATAAAGCCTTTTCACATAGACACACAGACACACACATCACAATGTCACACATATAAGGATCTGTATGCTGTTTAGGGTCACTCTCAACTTTTTAATTTGTAAGGTAATGCTTTACACATTATTCTTTAAAGTGCCTTCTGCTAGGGAAGTCAAAATTGATCAGATGGTCAAGACACTTTTTATTAAGCTGACGACCCGAGTACGGTCAGGAATTCAGCAAATGAAAGGAGAAACTATCTTTCTTATGTTGTCTTCTGGCTTCCATATGGGCATCGAGGAATATTCAGGTCAATAAACACATGTTATACAGATATATAAATGGGAAATACCCTACATTTAAAATGAGACAAAAATGTTACCAACGTCAGTTATCTAAGTAACAACGGATATATGTCTTCTGAGACTCATAATACTAAAATATTCTCACCACATAAGGGTGTAATGTATGACAAATGAGGTGATAAATATATGTACATACACACAGCATTTCACAACCTTATGGAATGCTCACGACTGAAAGCTCACAAGCTATGATTGAACAATCTGAAAAGGCAACCATTGTGACACACAGACAGACTCTGATTTTTCTTGCCTACCATTATCTTGTGAGCTAGGGTTCAGTAAATAACTTTTAACAAAATGACCTGTATGTTATGAAAGTGATATAAATCACCATACTAGTGCTGGCTTACAGAAAAATGTAATAAAATCTTGAAACTGAAACAACTGAGGGTCATGTTGCATGAATGGTCACCTCTATTTTCACTCTTTAACAACGTTTTCTCCCTTGGCTACATCTCTTCTTTCACACTAATTTCATCAATAATTCACACACACACACATATATAATAGTATAATTTTATACTATATATAATACATGTAATACTATATATTATATATACTAGTATAGCATATACTAGCATATATATTTACACATATAATGTACATACATAAGTATATGTATATATTTATGTGTGTGTATGTGTATGTGTGTGTATGTGCATGTGCATTTGCATATGTATATGTATGTGTGCATTTTTCTGCTGTATTTTTAGTGCAAATTTCCTTTTTTAATTTTTAAATACATATACACTTATATCCCAAACACTGCCCCTTCCCGGTCCCCCACTCACAAATACTTTCCCTGCACTTCCCCCCCTTCTCTGGTAAGATGGGGCAACCCCTGTGTATCTCCCCACCTTGCACATAAATCTCTGTCTGAAAAGGTGCATCCTCTCCCACTGAGGCCAGACAAGGTAGCCATGTTGGGGAATGGCTACCACAATCAGGCTAGAGCTTTAGGGATAACCTCTGCTCCAGTTGTTGGGGGGGTCCACTTGGAGACTGAGCTGCACATTGGCTGTATATGTGCCAGGGGTCTCATTCTAGCCTGTGTATGTTCTTTGGTTGGTGGCTCATTCCCGAGAGCTCCCAGAGGTCTAGGTTAGTTGACTCTTTTGGTCCTCTTGTGGGTTCCCATCCCCTTCATGGGATGAATTGAAAAGTATAATCTATCCCCACCCCGCTCTTTCATAAGAGTCCTCGACCTCCTTCCAATGTTCGTCTGTGGGTATCTATGTCTCTTTCAGTCTGCTGCTGGGTAGAGCCTGTTAGAGGACAGTTATCCTAAGTTCCTATCTTCAAGCATCAGTAACAGTATCAGGGATTGGTGCTTTTCCAATGCATGGGATTTCAATTGGGCCAATTATTGGTTGGTCATTCCTTCAGTCTCTGCTCAATCTTTGTCCCTACATTTCTTTTAGAGAGGACAAATTTTGGGTCAAAAGTTTTGTGGGTTGATGTCCGTATCCCTCAACTGGGGGGTCCTGCCTGGCTATAGGAGGTGGCCTCTTCGGTTTCTATGTCTCTACAATTGGACACTTCAGCTAGGGTCATCTACAGTGATAACTAGGAGCCTCTTCCATCTCAGGTATCTAAGACTTTCTAATGATTCATCCCCCTCTCTCTACCTCCCCCTCCCCTTTGGCAACTGGAGATATTCATTAATTCCCCTGGCCCTCTGGGTCTCTTTCTCTGTCCCTCCACATGCCTGCTTCTGTCTCCCATTCCTGTACTACTCCCCTGTCCCACGCATTTCCCTCCCTCTGCTTCCTATGACTACTTTTCCCCTTCTAAGTGATTCAGACATCCTTGCTTGGATACTCCTTCTTTTTAGTTTCTTTGGGTCTGTGGGTATATCATGGGTATTTTGTACTTTACAGCTAATACCCACTTATCAGTGTACACATACCATGCATTTCCTTTTGTGCCTGGGTTACCTTACTCAGGATGGTATTTTCAAATTCCATTTGCTGCAAAATTCATGATGTCCTTGTTCTTAATGGCTGAGTAGTACTCCATTGACTAAATGAACCATAGTCTTTGTATCCATCCTTTGGTTGAAAGGCATCTGGGTTGTTTGCAGTTTCTGACTATTATGAATAAACCTGCTATGAACATAGTTGAGCAAATGTCCTTCTTGTATGGTGGAGCATCTTTTGAGTATGTGCCCAGGAGCAGTATAGCTGGGTCTTCAGGTAGAAATATTTCCAATTTTCTGAGAAACCATCAGATTGATTTCCAAAGAGTATGTGAAACTTTGCACTCCTACTGGTAAGGAAGGAGTGTTTCCCTTGTGCTATTGCTTGAAATTTTGATCTTGGACATTCTGATGGGTGTGTGGTGGAATCCCAGGGTCGTTTTGATTTGCATTTCCCTGATTGCTAAGGATGTTAAGCATGTCTTTCAGTGCTTCTCAATGTGTGCACTTTTCAATTCATATATGCAAAAAATTGGAACCCTTTGTTTGAAAAATCAATGTGACCAAAAACCTCATTTGTACAGGTGTACTACACACAATAGGCAAGAAACCTCACAGGTTTGAGAGCCTTTAACACTTCTATAATCATAATGACAATTCTCTTGTCACTTCAAGTCAAGTCACATACCAGGTCAGTAAGTATTAGTAGTTTATTCAATAAGTATTGTTACCTTTCTATATTTGAAATTAAAGATGCATTTTCTTACTATCTTTTGTTAGCTCTCCTCTTACCCATACATTTGTGTTGGAAAAATAAATCATATGTTTATCTTTGTGGTACTGGGAGTTGAACCCAGGATCTCATGCATGTCATATAAGTGCTCTACCACTGTTGTATTCCCATTCTGAACATACTTTAGTAAAAGTCTTCACGTTCATAAAAATAACAAAAAGGATTTTCATATCATGTACTATGAGTCAGATATTGACATCAGTCATGGACATCACATGCATTCATTCCTATAATATGATCAATGCCTCCTGAGAGTTTGAGGAAATGAGGCAGTGAAGGTAAACAATATTCATAATTTCAAGAAGGAAGTAGCACAGTCTGGATTACAACTGTAGAATGTAGTGTGAGCTCATGTACTAAGAAAGAAATTATGGATACCCTGGGATGGAGTGCTGGATTGAATTGTAAAGAAAAAATTTTAAAATACAGCTTGGAATCCCACAGTGTTATAATCCATTTGAAGAGATAAAGTTAATGTGCAGGAAAAAAAATGAGAAAATGAATGTACAACATGCAGAAATAACATGAACCAGAACAGACATATGTCACAGTTAGAAACAAAGTTATATATTATATTTAAAATAAACACTTACATTTAAAAACTTGTCATGACAATACCATCCAAGGTGGAGGAGTGCCCAGCAAGGCATTTGAGCAAGAAACCAAAGCTACATCTAGATTAGTGAATCTCAGATCTCTACACTAGTAAGAAGGTCACTATTAAGATTTTTTAAAATTACTTTCTCTCTGAAAGTAAAAACAAAACCTAACTAAAACAAATAAACAATAAATGATGACAGTTTAGATTTAAGTTCTTGATTCTTCTTCCTCTTAGAGACTGGAGATGCAAGGGGTAGACCTAGACCCTCTACACATATGTAGCAAAAGTGCAGCTTGCTCTTCATGTGGGTCTCCCATAAACTGGAGAAGGGAGAATGTCCTTGAATCAGTTGCCTGCCTGTAGGTTCTGTCCACCTAACTGGCCCACCTGGGCTGACCACAGTGGGAGAAGAATGAAATGCCTCGTCCTGCAGTAATTTTGTGAGCTGGGTGAGGGAAAGGAGGTTTGATCCTAGGAGGAGAGAGGGGGCTGATATTGGGATGTAAAGTGAATAAATAAAATAATTAATAAGGAAAAAGAAAGAAAGAAACCAGGGACAAGAAGCAAAACAAGAGAGGCAGTGTCCTTGATGAGCAACTCAGATGGTGCCAAACATCCCATCCCACCTGAGCCCCATTAGCCTTGCTATCTCCCTTGTCAACCAGTGTTCTCCGGTTCCTCCAACTCTCTATCACACTATATATTTCTTTTAAGTCAGATCATAATGCTCTTCTTATCTGCTCTCGCTTAATATAAAGCATAAATAAAACTCACACCTTAGCACACCTGGGAGAAACAATTACACAGTGCTAAGATACAGTCAAATTCAACCACCCCTCTTTATTTTCCATCTTAGGATTTATAACTGAACCTTGTGAATTGTTCTTAGAGTTTTTACAGGAATCATGTTTTCACTGCCTAACTTCATATATGCAAATCTGTATGACTACACATATATGTGTGTATTCATAAACATGAAAGAGGAAGACATTTGCTCATGTATATGGATGAGTTGATAGCAGTTATATGTTAAAAATAAAATCAATAAGTGACATATTTTATTAGATAACTCTTACTGAATTTGAAATGGTTAAGGAACTTGGGAGTGATGGAACAACAACATGAACTAACCAGTACCCCCAGAGCTCGGGTCTCTAGCTGCATATATATCAGAAGATAGCCTAGTCAGCCATCACTGGGAAGAGAGGCCCCTTGGTACTGCAAACTTTATATGCCCCAGTACAGGGAGATGCTAGGGCCAAGAAGTGGGAGTGGGTGGGTAGGGGAGCAGGGAGTGGGGAGGGTATAGGGAACTTTCGGTATAGCATTTGAAATGTATAAAAAGAAAATATCTAACAAAAAACTGTAAAAAAAAAGAATCCACTTTATCAACATGGGAACAAATAGTGTTTGAAAAATAAATGCTTTGAGAAAATATACTATATGGCTGATAGCATTTCGGAAAATTTTGTGTACTAGTAGAGAGCAACCTACAGATATCCATTTCTCCCCTAATACAAATGAAACATAACAGTATGCTCAAAAACATGTTTCTCCTTCTTTCATGTTCTCTGTTTTATTTTCTACGGTTGTTTACATCTTACTTGACAAATAAAATATGCTCTGAGCCATCCATGGAGTGTCCAGAAACAATGTCTACTCATCTATTCTTGTCTTCTAAGGTATGCAATTCAGTAGATACTTAATCAATATTTAGCAAAACTTTTAGAGCAGATTGAAGAATTAAACAGCTGCATAATTTATTTTTGTTTTAGGAAAACTCCATTAAAGGGTTTAAGAACAGAGACAGGAGTTTACAAGAGTCAAAACAACCATGTTTACTGAAACAACACACTGTGGACATTTGTCTGTCCCCCCTCTGTCTCTTCACATTTATGTTCCCCTGCCCTTGTGATTTCTTATCTTATACATGTTTCTGTACATGTAAAGTACTTTAAGGTTATCACCCATATTAATCGGTAGGATTTGTTGTACATATTTTACTGTCAACCATAGGCATGGAAAGAATGAATTTCATTCAACAAAACATTGCTCTTTTGTAGCCATTGAACACTTTCCCATTTATTAGCAACTAAGATAATTTCTCTGCTCACCTTAGATGGCATCACAAAAAGTTTTATATTTCCCACTTAATATTTTAAAAAAAATCCCATAATGGCCAGAGTCTCTCCCAATGGCAGAAAATATAGCCTGAAACTCCAGAGTTTCTGGGAACTTTGCTCCAGGACTCTTGTTCGGTAAGAGAATGGAAGGGTATAGATGCATGATACAGAACTGGGCCTAAATCAAGACTTCTGTGCATTTCTGTCCACTGTTAAGCTTCAAGGCACTTGGGACTCAGAGTTCAGTAGCAGCTTGATAAGCTTTGGCTACATGGGTGGTTTTGCTCAAATCCTCATAGCTTCTGAATGTCAGATGGAAGAAGGCTCAGTACTGATCTCATGCAAAACCACTTTACTCTTCAATGGGTGCAGCAGCTTCTCCTATTCATAACTATACTTTCCATGTGCTCTGAAATCACTCTGCAAACACCAGATTATAATTGACCTAGCTGACAATTTATAGCTCCTGTATGAACCCAAGAGTTCTCTCTTCCTCCTTCACTTTATCAAAACAGATGCCTGGTATCTATACTTTTATTTTAGTAATTAAGGAGAGTAAGATTGTTAAGGCCAGTACACTGTTATCTATGAATTATAAGGAAGGTAAGAATGTTAAGTTAGGGTGAACAATGCAATTCTCCATAGGACGCTAGTTCATATGCTATTAACAGTCCTATAGGTCATTCAGTTCTCAAAGATTAATGTTATCCCCATTAAAGCATTTGGTAAAATTTCTGGCTCTTTCCTTATCAATAAAAGTTTGTTTCCCTTTTTTCTGATAATTACCTGAGAATGACACATTTAATCCAATGTCCTAAGTTGCATTAGAACAAAGGCATGAGAAAAAAAAATACCCAGGTATCGTTCATCACATTGAAATTATAACTTTTCAAACATTTGGTGATGTTGCAATTCAATAGAACCAATTATATTTCATAATAAATAATACTCTTAGGATTTTAATGTTCAGTTCTCTTGAATAATTTAAAGATGAAGGTTTATTGTGCAATGAGTCCACTGTCATACAACTGACTAAAGACATTTTCATATATACATCATTTCTATTTGAACCCAGAATTACAATGTTTTTAAATAGTTCAAAGTAAATTGCTCAAGCAATCAACATAAGTGATATCAAATTTCACAAAATTTTAATATGAAATATCCTGATTTCTCAATTACTTGTCTAGTTTATGTTATCCACACTAAGTTCACACCCTGTTTATTTTGTGCCACATAAAAACAATTAGCATTTAATATTTGTGTAATATCAGGTTGAGACATTGTAATAATTTTAGAAAAAATTCTAATTGTTTTAAGAATTAATAACTAAATTATTCAGACCAATTACCAACTTCCTGCTCTTTAAATGATAATAAGTCTCAGCATATCTAGCATATCGGTACTTGTTTTTTACAAAGTCATAATTTACTTGTGTATTATTTAAATATGTTATGGGATTTTAAAATGCGTTCTGTGGGAAGACATTAATCTTGCTTCTGATGGCACAAGATAAGTATGTTTATTAACAGATTCAGTTTTGCGTCTCTGTACAAACATATTTAGACTTTGAAACATAGCTATCGTTACTTCTGAGTTAGCAAAACATGCTTGAGCTTTCTCTAAAATCTTTAAGTGGTTGACTTTCCTTGTTCACTATATTATAATCTTTGTTTATTCTCTTAGAAATTAAGTCTATTTTACTAGTTTGGCATAGCTTAACATGATAGAAAGCACTATATATTTTGAATTAATACTTTTCCTGTCTTCAATATACTTTTAGAACTATGCAAATGAATGAAGCAGTATTAATAGAATGATATATAATGAGAAGATTTTAATTGTCAGTTGAAGTCAGGAACCAAATAGAGTTAGAACAAGGAGAGAGGTCTACCAATGGAAGAACATATTATTCCTTTCATTTCAAGTTTCTGGTCATACATGTCCATTAATGTGGTTGGTAATCTACTGTCTATTAATCAAGGAATTCCCACGTTTTTATAAGCCTAAGTTGTGATTAGGCTCCTATGTAAACATGAGAAATGGTGTGCAGGTCTACTTTAAACACAAGCAGGAAATGCTTATTTTCCATTAATGTTGCCTGGGCATCTCCTTTAGTTGCCATACATGCACAATAATCTTATTCTGATGAATAAAGATAAAATTCTCACTTCTTGAATTCATAGGTACCTCACTCTTTGAGTTATTTTGTCAACTATATAGTTTTATTATTAGATCCTAATTTTTGTGTTAATCTTATTTTTTTCTCCTTCTATAATTTTAAGACCATGTCTTCACATCGACCCATTTATAAAGCATTCCACTTTAGGAAACAATGAGATGGTGCAGAAATACTAGTGAATATGGATCCTATTTAAACAGAGGACAAATGTAACAACATACATGTAGTTAGAAAGATCAACATTTAAATATGTCCTTTCATTGTGGGGGCTACTCGTATTTTGGTGATAGGTTGTCTCATATGGTACTGCATATAGTACTCTTGTCCACGTTATTGTACAATGACTCCAATCTCCTCTCACTGGTGAAGCTGAAACCATGGGAACCTTAATGATTCAAAGCTCAGTGCTGGGGCAGGATATTAATAGTTGGGTCAAGCAGCTAGCATTTGGTATGCCTACAAAAGCTTATCAAATTACATCTAGGCACTTTGCCCTACAAGTTTGCTTTTAAATCTTGATGGAACAATCTTGCTCAAAGATTTTTGTTTCCTTTCTGACTTGCACAGAAAAATATTTACTCTGAGAATAGCCTTTCACATAATATTTTGATATATCTACCCGAGAAACCGATCTTTCTCCTAAATAAAAATCTAGTGTTAGTTAAAATTCAAAACGAAAGCCCATTATGTAGCTCATATATACTCATCCATTCAGTGGTAAATGAGCACCTACTACATGGTACTGGATAGCTAAAATATCTCCAAAAATATGTTCTCAACATCAAGAAGCTAAGTAGTATTGAAAAATCACATTATTAAACTATTCATAATAAACTGTGCTACAAAAGGCACTTGACATGAGCCCAGAGGAACTAGCCCCCATCTCTCACTAAATATAGTCCCGAACATTTATCGAGAAATTCGTTAATAATATTAATCACATATACCAGTTTGTGCCTTCTCATAGCCTCTTTGTCTTTGTGCCTCTAAGCAACACAGATGGACTTTATAATTATGATGGTTTAAAGTTCCTTTTGTTTCACTTTAAAGTTAAGTTTGATTTGAAGTAACATGTACACTTGCTAGCTCAGTCTACAAATCTCCTCTGTAAATGAGATTATATACACTGGTTGGTCTGTGGTTTGATATAACTAAGTTTTGATGAACATATAAAGGAATGGAGTCTTGGTTTTGCAAGCCTGCCTCAGTGATTCTGAAAAGCAATGGAAATGTTTTGAAAGCTGTATTTCATGTAACTGTTATTTCATGTTGATGGTAAAATTAGCATTTTTTTTATTGACAAATTTTGTTACTTGAAAATTTCAAATTTTTATTTAGTTGTTAAATCTTCATAGACTCTCCAAACAGGAAGCAGGAATTAAAAAGCAGTAAGCTTGTGGATGATTTACTCGATGCCAAGACTTGTTGATAAGAGTAAAATTCAAAATCCTAAGTCTTCGGAAAACTAAATGAAACTTTACAAATCCATAATGGTTTCTCTCAAATCTATTTTTTCATGTAATTATTTTAAATGTTTTAATGTTATGATTTCTTTTGCTCATTTGCTGTATTGATGGGGGTCTAAACACACCTTTCCTTAGTTAAGAAGATAACAGAGGCCTAGAAGCTGACACAGTGGCTTGGCATGATCTTTATCGCTGAAGCGGTAATATGATTCTGCTGTGTGACCAGGACCCAGGGAATGTTACCTCAAACCCACATCTCAACAAGATACTGGATCTTGAATAACAAATTAGGGGAATGGGAGTGAGGAACACAGAAAGCCTCTCTTCAGTTACAGAAAATACTAAGTTGAGATGGGTCTCTGGACATGGCTCTGTCTATGGAAACATTCTTGGGATCCTGAAGAAGATTAGTTGACTATTCCAGGGACAATGTTCTTTTAATTTTATTTTTTGTTTACAATTTCATACATGTATACCACATCTGCTGATCATTTATCTCCTCTTGGCCTCCTCAGTCTCTCGCTATTCCACTTCTTACGACCAAGCCCCAACCCTTTTGTGACCCACTTAACCAGGGTTGCTGTGCGGCTATGGCACAGATGGGGGATTATTTACAGGAGACTGGGCAACTTAGACACATTTCAGACTTAGCGAGGAGGAACACAACGTTGAGGTCTGTCTGGGCTCCCAAGTGACTTCACAATTGGCCTGAGCAATTTAATGAAGACCTGTTTAAAAGTGGAAACAAAGATAACATTAGAATAGAGGGGTAACATGCTTGTTTACCATGAACGGGGTTCTAGGTTAAATACAAAATTGAAAACAAACAAATAAATGGCAGTATAGTGTCCTCTTTTGTGCTTTTCTTAGTGAATAAGGGGTCATTCAAAAGCTCTACCAAGAGACAGGAAAGGTCACATCTGATGTAAAACCTCATAGAGCACCTTCTGTAAAGACCTTCTTACTGACTTCAGCTTTCATATCATCTCCAGCTTCCATATCATCTCCAGCTTCCATATCATATCCAGCTTCCATATCATCTCCAGCTTCCATATCATCTCCAGCTTCCATATCATCTCCAGCCCCTCTTCTGACACAACTCCTATCTAAGCTGGCACCAGAGTTTCCTATAACCCACCTCTCCAAAGAAAACATGTTCTATTCCTTTGCATTTTATTTATCCCCAGAGACAACAACATGATTCCTCATGTTTGGTCTCTCTTACCACCCACTCATATCAATAGCAGTCTCACTTTAATATTTAAGATATTGCTGCTGTGCTCTCTAGTTGCATAGACATATTTCAGAGAGAAACCATTTCTTGGTGCATTCCCTGTCTCTGGTCAGCTGTGATGAGAAGGCCTTCATGTCCATTATTCCATCTTCCTTCTCAAAATGTGTAGATCCTTTCTCTGACACTAAATAGTTGTTCAGCAAGTTCTTGTGCACTTATTGACATTTTAGAGAATGAGAGCCTGGGTCACAGAATGGAATTGTTTACCAAATTGTATTTAAAAAATGCTGATAGGGAAAGAGGAGAAGAGGAGAGAGATAGACAGACAAAGAGACAGACATAGAGACAGAGACACACACAGACACAGAGAGATAGAGACAAAGAGAGACACAGAGAGAGAGAGACATGGATACAGAAGGACAGACACACAGAGACAGAGACAAAGAGACTCAGAGAGACACGGAGACAGGCAGACAGACAGACACACATACACACACACACAGAAAGAGAGAGCAAGAGAGAGACAGAGACAGAGAGACACACAAAGAGACATGGAGATAGACACACACACAGACAGAGACACACACAGAGAGAGACAGACAGAGACAGACAGACAGAGACAGAGGTAAAGAGAGACATGGAGACAGACACACCTACACACACACAAACACACACACACACACACACACAGAGAGAGAGAGAGAGGGAGAGAGAGAGAGAGGAGAGAGAGAGAGACATAGCCCATTAAAATGATATAGTGTGCAGTGTGGTGCCACTTAAGCAAGGCTTTATGTTGCAAGAAAGCTTACTGGGTTTAAGGTTAGATAAACAAACTAAAGCCAAAGTCAGAATTATAATTAGGAATATATTTTTAAAATATCATATTATTATTTTTATTCCTGACTGTACCATGTGGATTGAATCATTGGAATCATCATGAGTAAGGAGAATAATCAGAAATAGAGAGTAAGTCACTTAGATGAGTTTTCCTTAAACCATTTTAAGAAGTTAAAGAAAAGTATTTCATAGCTGCCTTGTAATTGAGCACATCTGGATTTGTAAATGCTAAGGAATCAAGTTTGAAAATCTGACACATGAAATAAGCTGGTTCAACTCTTCAATTAATGGCTATAGATAGCATATGTGGCCTTCTATCTGGAGCCTGAGCGCCTGACATGAGAGCCACTCACATGAAACGCGATCTCTGACCCTGACATCTGATGGTAGCAGGCATTCTAGGAACTTGTTACAGTGTTTGGATCAAAGATTTTGTTTGTTTTGTTTTGTTTTGTTTTGTTTTGTTTTGTTTTTAACATAGGAAATAATTAACGAATAGTCTGACAATGTCAGATTTCAACGTCATTATTATTTTTTGTTACAAAATCATCACAACCTTTGTGGGTCACAAGTTAGAATCTGCTTTCCTTTCTCTGCTTCTGCCTACCCCTCCCCACCCCTCCACCACCTAACACCCTATTTCTTACATTGCCTTCTTATAAAAATCATCATTAAATCTTAGGTGTCATTTATCTTATTAACAGAGATTTCCCAAGGAAAAGATAATCTAATTCAGACACCTTTGCCATTTTGGGCAATTGATTATAATTTTATTTTAGAGAAATCATGAATATATAATCATAAAAATTTACAGATACTAGTAAATGATAAATTACTGTAAGAATAAGAATTCTCAAATAACTGAAATAAATATCATCAAGTCTTGTCAATCTAAATAAACATTTTTTAGACAGAACAGTGATGCTCATGGGAATTCACAGGGACTGTGATAGCATGCACCGGACCTGCATAGGTTCAAGCCAAATGAGCCTCAAGAATGGAGTCTCATTGGGTATATTAACTACACATAAAGGCAGGTTTCATGTCCATTTGGAGATGTCCAACACAAAATGAACTCAATGGTGTTTTTATAAATGCTGTGTCTCATAATGTTTTGTTGGACTTTTTTTCATTTTGGTTTTGACATCACTAGCTTTTTTACTTGTGTATTATGGTTTCTAACTTTGTGTTTTTATGGATTTTATGTATGTGACTTGCATTTTTAAATTGTGATTTATGTGCTTTTTTCCTGTTTGCTAGAGCGAGAGAGAGAAAGAGAGAGAGAGAGAGAGAGAGGGAGAGAGAGAGAGAGAGAGAGAGAGAGAGAGAGAGAGAGGACAGTGTTGTATGGGAAAACCTAGGAGTACTTGGCAGAGGGCAAACTGATCAGAATATATTGTATAAAATTTTTACAACAAAAATATACAATAAAAAATTGTCAAAACTTTTACTTTAGAATTCTCAAATTTCCTGTCTCATCAATGGTTTCCCTAGATTTTTCTTTTCTTTCTTATTTTATAGGTTGATTGATGTGTTGCCATTGCTGTTACTGTTTTTGGTGCTGGAGATTTAATCCAGGGTCTCGGTCATGGTAAGCAAACTCCCTACAATTCTATATAGTTGTGTATATTTGTAGAACATGGGGGACACAAGGATATTTTGGAAAAAATTATAAACTGTATATTGAGTATATTTCACTCAGAGGAAGGAAGGAAGGAAGGAAGGAAGGAAGGAAGGAAGGAAGGAAGGAAGGAAGGAAGGAAGGGTGATGTGGGATGGAGGACATTTATTTCATGAAGCTTTCAATGAGAATCCCAGGCAAGAATCATGGTTTGGAATGATTCTGTACTGACTTCTAATATGCTTTACACATTAAGGACAAACCATATTTGAATTCATGTGAATTGTTTTATATGCCACTGGTATTTTGTCCTTACTCTTGTTTTTCCCTGTTTGGATTTTGAGACAGGGGTTCCTGCAATCTGCTCTGGCTTTGAACCTCCCAGAATACCCAGCCTTCACTTCCCAAGGCCTGGGGTTATAGGCACTTGTCACCAAGGCCAGTTTTTTTGTGATAATTGTCGTCAATACTCATTTATATAATTTACCATGATGTTCATGCATACACATAATTCTTGGGTGTTGCTGAGATCTGTAGGATAGAGAATCTTTTGAAAAGTTTCATTTAAATTGCTTATTTAAGAAGCCCACAGGTTCAACTCAGATTTTTAGTGAATTGAAGGGTTAGCCCCATATTTCTTTCATGTTACATTTTGCTCATCTGAGGAACGAGTAACTTGCATAGAATTCTCTTGAACGATGGAAGTTATAATATGTGGAGAATTATTGAAATAAATGCTACCTCTTTAAACTGAGTTATTTAAAATGATTTGGACACTGGTATCTTTCTTAGCAATATGCAAATGATCAAGCTTATTACATCTGTATTTATTTGCTACATTTTATCCACATCTCTTTTCCTGCTCCCACTTTCTTCTGTCTCTGTAGCCTCTGTCTTGCTCTTTCTTTTAAATTAACTGATCATGACTCTCTTTACCAATTAGCTTATCAGCTTTAACACTGTTGTTTTTGTTGGTTGTAATTACAGTGTACATTTTATATTAGTCAGTTTTACTTCAAGGAAACTGTTTCACTTAATATATAAGGACATTATACAATAAATAGGTAGTCCTTCCTTTGCTATTTGTGAATTAGTGAATGATACAATGAAGCCTGTGTTTTGCATGTCACACGAACATTGTAGTTATTTTTGTTACAAGCAGTCAGCTATCATTTAAGTTATTTTAAAGATAAGGAATCTCTTAGAATTGATTTCCTTTTCTTTTCTACCTTTTAAAGAATACCCTACATCTAAGGTATGTTTGCTCACTGGCTTCTTGGAAGACAGTAATTTCCCAGAGCCTGAATCCTTCATACATGTGTTTTCTTACTGCCTTATTCTGTGACATTTAATAATAACAACAATTTCATTGTACACACAAAAAATGTCGAGAATAATAACACTATAACTTTAACTTATTTCATTTGTGCATCTTCTTACAAACTGTAGGGCAATATAGCCATGGTTCTGATAATTAGAATACAGACTTTGGGGAGCGACGATTTCCAGGCTAGATATGACTCCTTGTGCATCTTACCACTTGGTTTTTCTGTGTCACTTGCTTCATTATTAGACAGGTCCAACCTTTTCTAACCATCCTTATACATTGTAAATATAGTTGTATGGTTGGAAAATAAACATCATGATTGTGTTTTTATATCTTTCAATATTTGTGCTTTGTTTTGTTTGTTTTATTTTTCCCTAACCTTGTATGAATTTCACCCCTCTCCTGGCATGTGATCTATCATCTGTCCTCAGGACAAGGATGAAAGGAAATGGTATATACAGTCGAAGAACTGTTTCTGGGTGGTTCTCTTCTTCTCCACTCTTTCTGGAACCTGGATTGTCTTTCCCTACTTTGTTTCCTGATTTATTCCATCCCTACAGAAGTCCGTGTGAGTCACCTGGATTCCCCATTCCCCACCCTCCTACCCCTCACCCCCCTCTGCACTGTTGCTTGGAAACCCTCACAAGCTGGAAAACCAAGGCTGTAATCTCGAGGTTTACTTTATTTTATTGCCTTCTCTGGAATCACTGACCAATGTGGCCATCTGCTACATGCATGCTAATCTTCACGCTCAGTTTTTTATTTTGCTATGCCTGCTATGTAAAATGGCTGGCACAGGGACATATCCTGAATACTTGCAGTTGGATGGTGGAGTTCTTTGGTGAGCTGTAGAACAATTGTTGCAGAGAGCATGACTCTCTGGAGGTGGGGTCATTAAGAGCTCACCTTTGAGGACTGTAGCCCTACTCTGCTCCTATGTCAGCTCTCTGCTTCCTGTATGGTAAAGCAATGTGACAAAACTCCTCCTAAGCCATGGACTTGGCTAATCCAGCCACTATGTCTTCCCCTATGATTTACCATATATCCTTAAACAATAAGCCAAACTAAAATGACCTTTTCTTTAATTTACCTGCATAGTGAAAGGAAAAGTAACAAATGAATATTTATTTCTAATTTCAGTAATGAAGGAAGATAAACTCAATCTGTGATTCTACCTTGTGTGTAAATGGTGATCTTTTCTTTCAACCCAGTATGAGAGAACCAATTAGATATACTACTGACAGGCCACATCCGAGGAGCACACCAAGGAAAGGAAAACACGTAGATCCTACTAGGTGTCCTAGAAAGACTTTATTCCCCACGTAGCATCAATTTAATAATTTTATGTGTTGACTGATACTTCTTCCTTAGGACTTAAATTCACTCTAAGGTGGCCTATAAGGGGGATAAGGGCCTGGAGAGCAGTGTGTGCGAAGGAAGTATTTTTGTTAGATGTTTTAATGCTGTTGCTTTAAAGAGAAACAATGAAGTTGACCTTCTTGGCATTCAGGAAAGAGAAAGGAGGGCTGCTGGGAGAGCAAAGCCCAAGTGATCTGGGAATAGGACCGATGCTCTCTTTGTTTAAGCTGCCACAGCATGAGACCCTCTCACAAATCATGCAAAGTTGCAAAGTTCATGGTCTTCATGTTACAGCCAAGGATTCCTGCAGGCAGAGAGGTAGAGAGAAAACAGAGAGAGAGAGAGAGAGAGAGAGAGAGAGAGAGAGAGAGAGAGAGAGAGAGAGAGAGGTTGAGAGAGAGAATACATTTTTGCATGGGTGTGTGCCTAAAGACACAGATTCACACACTGCTGCAAGGCTTGGCCAGGACTTTGTAGCTGCTAAGTCATGTGAAAAGAGAACATAGCTGATATCACACACCACTGAGCCTCGTGGCCTAAGGGAAGTGGACAGTTGCAATTTCCCAGAAGTATTAGGGAAATGTATCACCTATGACAACCAGCTGTTTTGCCCCGACACATCTCAAAAACCCACTCATAGGATGTGACTTTTTCCAACCATACCAGAACGTGCCAAAGCTTATTGATCACCCCTCTAATTACTATTGCTCTCCCATCCTCCCACACATTCAACACAGCTGATTGCTTGCTTTCTCTATCCCTTCATTGCTTTCTCTTTCTCTCCTTCTCTTTCTTTTCTCCACTTCTCACCCCTGGTATTTCCTGTTCAGAAGCGTTATCTGCCCAATCAAATCAACTGCTCCAGGAAGATAAGGAGTCTCTGTAACACATATTGGAAGCCAACACATTTTGACTCTCCCTGATCCTGTGCATCCCCCTTCAATGCCAGGTGCTTGGCTGTGTCCCAGGGGGTATCTTCCTTCCCTGTATTCTATTTGTGAATATGGGGGTGACCCTTGCCTAATACCACCACCACCACCATCATCATCATCATCACAGTTAAGATGCTAGGGTGAAAGCGAAGGAAATTATGGAGAGCCACAAATAAACACTTTTCTTACTTTCTGCTCTTGTCAGGCTCTGAATCAGACAGCAGTGATGGGAAAACTCAACTCAAACTTACTCTTTAAATTCGTTTCTGCTACACGTGCTTTTAAGCTAGATAAGAGTTTTATGGGCATAGGTATCAGAGAATCCTTATTATCTGGGCTTGAGACCATTTCCCTGTCTAGTTCTCCTTGCAGTACCAGTTAAAACAATCCACCTTGGAAAAGGGGGCCAGAACAAAGCATGTGACTTTATGTTGTTATCTAGGCCTGTATAATAAATAAAAGACAATTTAAAATTAGGAGTTTCATTTGGTTGAAGATAAGATTGATGATCTATGGACAAGAACATTGGGAAGAAAGCTGTCATGTTTTCAAAACTGGAAAGATAGAGCCTTACAATTTTACATACATAGAGAGAGGGGGAGGGAGAGGAAGAGGGAGGAATGGAGTTTATCTTTGGTGAATAGAAAATTTGAGTTAGAGTTAGGTCAGATGAATAAATTCTATCAAACTCCAGCATAATGTAGCATCTGTAGCTAACAATATTATACCATTAACTAATTTTTTTTACTAAAGTTTATATTGATAGTAAGTCACTGCATACACAAACAAGGCACCAAAAGCTTTAAGTATTGTAGACATTTCTATTTAATTGGTTGTTGGTATGCACATGTATAAATCCAAACACATTAAATTTTACACATTGGCGGCTGATTATGGGATGGATCCCTAGATATGGTAGTCTCTAGATGGTTCATCCTTTTGTCGAAGCTCCAAACTTTGTCTCTGTAACTCCTTCCATGGGTGTTTTGTTCCCAATTCTAAGAAGGGGCAAAGTGTCCACACTTTGATCTTTGTTCTTCTTGAGTTTCAAGTGCTTTGTATCTTGTATCTTGGGTATTCTAAGTTTCTGGGCTAATATCCACTTATCAGTGAGTGTACATATCATGTGAGTTCTTTTGTGATTGGGTTACCTCACTCAGGATGAGGACCTCTAGGTCAATCCATTTGCCTAGGAATTTCATAAATTCATTCTTTTTAATAGCTGAGTAGTACTCCATTGTGTAGATGTACCACATTTTCTGTATCCATTCCTCTGTTGAGGGGCATCTGGGTTCTTTCCAGCTACTGGCTATTATAAATAAGGCTGCTATGAACATAGTGGAGCATGTATAGGTGGAACAACAATATGAACTAACCAGTACCCCCTGGAGCTCATGTCTCTAGCTGCATATATGTCAGAAGATTGCCTAGCCGGCCATCAGTGGAATGAGAGGCCCATTGGTCATGCAAACTTTATATGCCTCAGTATAGGGGAACACCAGAGTCAAGAAGTAGGAGTGGGTGGGTAGGGGATGGGGGGAGGGGATGGGGGACTTTTGGGATAGCATTGGAAATGTAAATGAGGAAAATACCTAATTAAAAAAATTTTAAAAAAGAGAACAATACAAAAAAATTTCACATTGAATATATGGAAGGCTTTATACCTTAATAGGCTGATTTTATGAAGTTGTGAATATACATACAGAAAAATGTGAAAGTGGTTTTGTCTACAAAGAAGTTGGTATATAATATATTTTGAGAAGCAATAATATTTTGCATAGTAATAATGAAAATTCCACTGCCTAGAAGCATTAACATTTATCACTTTCAAAGTTGTTTGGTATTTATTTGTGAATGTTTGAATGTGTGTATGCATATTTATATATGAACATGTGTGTATATTGTGTGTATCTGTTTTTATGTGTGTGTTCGTGTGTGTTAGATGCAGATTGAGTCCAGAAGAAGGTATTGCCTCCCCTGGAGCTGGAGTTGCCAGTCTTTATGGATATGGTTGCTGGAAGTAAATTTCTTTCCTTTGAAAAGAACAGCCAGTGCTCTTAACCACTGAAACATAGTTCCACATCCTGGAAGCTTTGACTTTCCTTGTTATATAAAATCTAAGGTGAGCCATTTCTACTCCAACAGTCTTTTGCCTAGTTGGAAGTTTGGCTATCTTCTATGTATAGCGAATTGTGTCATAACTACACTAATAACATGTAACGTTTAGTAATGGGTGAAGAATGGATAGAGTGAGAAGAGAAAGTAAAGTCATTTTGAAATGTTCTTGTGACTTCTTACAAAACTGTTTTTGAGATGAAACTGAGCTGCTTTGCTCATCCATAACTTCACAACTCTGTTGTCTAAGCCTTTAACTCTCTCTCTGACAGCACTACCTTCTCAGCTCCTTAGCCCATCTGTGGTTCAGTGGTGGTAGCATAAGTGACTAGATTTCTGTTCTTCTGAAGTATGAAGGAGTCAACACTGGTCATCCATGCATCCCCTTCAACATGCAAGCACATATGGTGGATGATGCCACTCTATTGTCATACACAGTTGCAGTCACAAATGCTTTTATGAAGGAAAACAGCTGCTGAGAACACAGCCTCAAGAGTCACCCTGTTGGTCCTGAAGTCAAGAAACCCACAATATCATTTTCTAATTAAATCATGAGCTTACTTCACTTACTGAAAAAAATCATACCAAAAGTACTGGGATGAATTCATGCAACTTTTGCAAAACTCTTGAAGTTATACCATCTCTAGTTTAAGTCATTTCTTTCTCTTTTACAATAAAAGCAAGCACAATGTTTTTATTGGAGATAAGTCTTTGGACACTTTTTATTCTCTTCAAAGGAGGAAAAAAGCTTAGTCAAGTCATTTTTCTACTAAAACCTGACTTGATCCTTTTAAAAGTGAATTAGTAGATATATAATTTTTCATAAAAGTGTCCATGAAGGAAATATATTATGTTGACCTAATATTGCTTCAGTAAAGTCTTGTTTTCACAATTCATTCTCATATTTTCATTTGTATTCTCAACCTATTTGTTCACAAGCATGACATCCACAAGTGGAACTACTTACCAAGGTCCAAACAGACTTCTATGACAACCATAAATCTAGTATCTACCCCTTTAAACTAAAGAACTCCTTTATTCATTTACTGTGGGAAGGGGTAAGCCTGGCACAATGCTCCCCATGGTCCGAGATCACGGTAAAGTGGCTGATGTGCTCCTTTCTGTCCCTGTGCTCTAGGGATTCAATCAGCTCCTTAGCTTTGCTGGTAACAAACAAAGAAACTTTGTTAAGAAACTGGGAACAACCCAGATGTTCCTCAACTGAAAAATATAGATAAAGAAATTGTAGTACATCTACACAACGGAATACTATTTAGCCATTAAAAACAAAGACATCATGGATTTTGCAGGTAAATGAATGGAACTTGAGAATATCATTCTGAGAGAGGTAACCCAGACCCAAAAGGACATGCATGGTATGTTCTCGTTTATAAGTTGATATTAGCATAAAATACAGGTACCATGTTACACTCCACAGACCCAAAGAAGCTAAACAAGAAGGAAGGCCCAAATGATGAAGCTTGAATCTCATTTAGAAGGGGAATAAAACAGCTATAAGAGGCAGATGGAGAGAGGGAGGGGGCATGAAGAGGGAAATGGAGGATTTAGGATCATGAGGAGGTATGGCCAGATGGCCATGAAAATAAATGACAATCTATGATTGATGGAGAGGTAGGAAGCATTTCTAGGATGAGACAGAGTTCTGGGATAAGGGAGGTGTCCAAGAATCAATGGGTGTGACCCACACTGGGGATATGGCACCTGGCAGGAACCCTAGTGGAGTGATATAGACACCAACCCACCCACAAAATTTATCCTATCTACCAGTAATGCAGGCCTGGAGGAAGAGAGCAGGGACTGAGGGAATGGCCAACAAGAATCAGCCCAAATTAAGACCCACCCCACAGGCAAATAGTATCCATGATATTACTAATGATACTGCTTGAAAACAGGAACATGGTAAACTCTGAGGGGTCAATCCAGCAGCTGACTCAGAGAAATTCAGACACCCACATTCAAACTGTGTATAGAACTTGGGGACTCTCGGGGAAGAATAGGAGGAAGGGTTGTGGGTCTCTAAGAGGATAGGAACTCCACAGGAAGAACAACAAAGTCAACTAACATGGATCCTTGTGGCTCTCAGAGTCTACACCATCAACCAAAGAACATATATGGGCTGAAACAAGGCCTCCCTGTTCATATGTATCAGATCTGCAGTTTAATCTTCATGTGGGTCCTGAGCAACTGGAACAGGGACTATTCGAGAAGATGTTGCCTGCCATATTACCCAAATATTATCTTAGATAATGTTGTGAAAGATGGACTGCACTTATTGCATTATAAAGACTTACCTTCAGTCAGAGGGCAGAAACTGTTAGAAATAAAGATAAATTCAATGATAAGGATGTCAGAAGGGAGGAGCCTGGCATAGCTGTCCTCTGAGAGGCTCTACCAGCAGCTGACTCAGACAAATGCAGACACTCACAGCCAACCATTGAACTGAGGTCAGGGCCACCCAAGCAAGAATTAAGGGAAGGATTAAAGGAGCTGAAGGGGATGGCAACCCCATAGAAATACCAATAGTATCAACTAACCCAGACTCCTGGGATACTAAGCCACCAACCAAAGAGCACATATGGATTGGTCTGTGGCCTCTGCCACATATGTGACAGAGGACTGCTTAGTCTTGCCTCAGTGGGAAGGCTGTGCCTAATCCTAAAGAGAATTGCTGCCCGAGGGGAGGGGGATGCAGGGCAGGGGGAAGTGAGAAGGGGGCTGGGGGCATATGTGAAGTGGGGTTGTGTGGATGGGTGATGTGGTCAGGTGGGGGAGCATCCTCTCTGAAGGAAAGGGGAGGAGAGGTGGAGTAAAGAACTCTTGAAAGGGGGACTGAGAAGGTGGGCAACATTTGGAATGTAAATAAATAAAAACAATTAAACTTTTTTTGTTCTTCCATAGAATATATATTTTAAATTTAATTTTATTTGTAACTCATCTTTTTACACTCCATATTCCATTTCCCACCCCTCCCTTTCCCTACCACCCTCGAACTGCTCCACATTCCACACCCCCTCCTGACCACACCTCCTCTTCTCCTCATGGATGCCCCCACCCTCCACACCATCTGACTTCTAAACACCCTGGGGCCCCCAGTCTCTTAAGGGCTAGGTGCATCATCTCTAAATGAACACAGACCTGGAAGTCTTCTACTCTATGTGTGTTGGGGGCCTCATATCAGCTGGTGTATGCTGTCTGTTTGGTAGTCCAGTGTTTGAAAGATCTCGGGGGTCCAGATTAATTGAGACTGCTGGTCCTCCTACAGAATTGCCCTTCTCTCAGCTTTTTTCAGCCTTCCCTAATTCAACCACAAGGGGCAGCTGCTTCTGTCCATTGGTTGGGTACAAATATCTGCATCTGACTCTTTCAGCTGCTTGTTGGGTCTTTCAGAGGGCAGTGATGACAGTGTCCTTTGTCTTACAGAAGCTTTCCAGTTTCATGAGGTCTCATTTATCAATTCTTGATTTAGGAGCAAGAGCCATTGGAGTTCTCTTTAGGAAATTTCCCCCTGTACCAATGAGTTCAAGCCTCTTTCCCACTTTCTCTTCTATGAGATTCAGTGTATCTGGTTTTATGTTGAGGTCCTTGATCCACTTGAACTTTGTACAAGGTGACAAATATGGGTCTATTTTCATTTTTCTACATACAAACAGCCAGTTAGACCAGCACCATTTATTGAAGATGCTTTCTCTTTTCCATTGTATATTTTTAATGCCTTTGTCAAAAATCAAGTGACAGTAAGTGTGTAGTTCACTTCCCTCCCTAGAAAACATAGGGTTTGAAAGTCAGAAATTTGGGGGAAAATGTCAGAAGAAATGGGTTGGATCAAAATGTTTATGAAATGGTGAGTATTAACCAAAGCTGAATGAGCTGGAAAACTTGCTTTTATTAAAAGTAGAGTTTAGTCTTTATTTATGTTTATGAGTGTCTGTCTATACTGCCTCAATTGTGCAGGTGCCCATAGAGACCTGAAGAAAGCATCAAATCCTCTGGAGCTGGTATTAATGTGGTGTCAAACGTCCTATGGTAGATATTGGAAACTGAACTTGCATCCTCTGGAAGAACAGCTTGCACTTCTTTTTTTTTTTTTTTAATTAGGTATTTATTTCATTTACATTTCCCATGCTATCCCAAAAGTCCCCCACCCACCCACTGTGGGAAGCCACATGTGCCATTGCAGAGTGGTGCTGGCTACTGCTGGCCACCACACATAAGTCTGGACAAACAACCAATGTGTACATATGCAGTAAAGCTTTTTGCCAAGTCACTGCCTGGCCCGGGCATGTTAATGAGGTACTGAGAATATAACCAATCAGATGTGAGACATGCAAATGGGGAATGTTAATGAGGTTCTGTGAGGTACTGAGAGAGAGAGTAGCCAATCAGATGAGGAACATGCAAATGAGGCATAGTGCATAACCAATCTGGGTGTGAGACACGCCTCTACTAGGCCTATATAAGCAGCACCAGTTCTGGGCTCAGTGTCTCTTCACCTCTGCAATCAAGCTCTCCCAATAAACGTGTGCAGAAGGATCCTGTTGCAGCGTCATTACTGCTGGCCAGTCCGGCGTGCACAAGAACCCACTTCCACTTCTTGGTCCTGGCGTTCTCCTGTACTGAGGCATATAAAGTTTGCACTATCTACTCCTAATCCTCTTCCCAGAGTTCTACAGTGAAACTGCACCTTATCAAGGCATGCTATGGGGAGACTATCACAGGCAGGTTAATGGTGTGTCTTACTGTGTCACCACGTATTACACAGGGAAAGCTAAATGTGTAAGAAAAGGAGGTCTATTCTCATGCAGTACACAGGGTTACCAGATAATTTCAGTATATAATGTGTCTCAAAGCGCTAATATAACTAAATTCCTAGATCATTTTACTTCAATAGGAAAAATCCTATTGAATCTTACAAAAGTGATTAATAGTGTGATGTCCATATATTTACAGATATGAATGTAATAAAACAGTGGTTCCTATTTCTCATTCATAATCACTAAAGTTTTCATATACATGCATTTTATTCAAAATAAAAAAGCCATTAAACACATTTTTGTCACATATGTACAACATGCATCATAAGACTGAAAGTAGATTTTATGTATTTTTTGTATTTCTTTTTAAGACATTTATTTTTATTTTTATGTGGATTAATGCCTTTTCTGCATTTATGTCTAATAACCACACTCATGCTGTAAGAGGCCGTCACATCTAGAAGTGGAGTTACAGATGGTTGTGAGCCATCTTGTGGGTTCTGCAATTGAACCAGGGTCCTCTGCAAGAGCAACAAGTCCTCCAAAGTACTGAGTCATCTCGTGATTCCCTTTGTTGGTGGTGCTGGTAGTTGTGGTGGAATTAGTTTCACTTTTTGTTTGTTTCCTTTTGTTTATGTTTTGTTTTGTTTTGCTTTTGTTTTTATTTTTTGAGACAAAATTTCTCTGTATAGTTATCACGATGGCCATCCTGGACAACATTGTAGACTACAAAATCTGTCTGACTGTCTCTTGAGTGCTGGGATTAAAGGTTTGTGCCACCATGCCCAGCTCACAACCAAACTTTAATAATTACTGTCTTTGTCAAGGTTTATATTCCTGTACAAAACATTATGATCAAGAAGCAAGTTGGGGGAGGAAAGGGTTTATTCAGCTTATATTTCCACATTGCTGTTGATCACCAAAGCAAGTGAGGACTGGAACTCAAGCAGGTCACAAAGCAAGAGCTGATGGAGAGGCCATAGAGAGATGCTACTTATTGGTTTGCTTCTGTGGCTTGCTCAACGTGCTTTCTTATAGAACCCAAGACTACCAGCCCAGGGATGGCACCACCCACAATGGGCTCTCCCACCCTTGATCACTAATTGAGAAAATGCCTTACAGCTGGATCTCATGGATGCATTTCCTCAAGGGAGGCTCCTTTCTCTGTGATAACTCCAGCTTGTCTCAAGTTGACACACAAAAACAGTCAGTACAATTATCTAAAAGTATGTTGGGAAACTGTTTCTTTTGTAAAATGAAATGAATAGCAATCCATGCTCTAATCTGGTGACTTCAGAAGTAAATGAGCTAGCATGTACAAACTATTCAAAAACCATCTTCCACAGCATTACCACCCATTAAACTTTAAGTTTTTTATATATGTTGGATATTAGCCCCCTATCTGATTTAGGATAGGTAAAGATCCTTTCCCAATCTGTTGGTGGTCTTTTTGTCTTGTTGATGGTGTCTTTTGCCTTGCAGAAACTTTGGAGTTTCATTAGGTCCCATTTGTCAATTCTCGATCTTACAGCACATGCCATTGCTGTTCTGTTCAGGAATTTTTCCCCTGTGCCCATATCTTCAAGGCTTTTCCCCACTTTCTCCTCTATAAGTTTCAGTGTCTCTGGTTTTATGTGAAGTTCTTTGATCCACTTAGATTTGACCTTAGTACAAGGAGATAAGTATGGATCGATTCGCATTCTTCTACATGATAACAACCAGTTGTGCCAGCACCAATTGTTGAAAATGCTGTCTTTCTTCCACTGGATAGTTTTAGCTCCCTTGTCGAAGATCAAGTGACCATAGGTGTGTGGGTTCATTTCTGGGTCTTCAATTCTATTCCATTAGTCTACTTGTCTGTTTCTATACCAGTACCATGCAGTTTTTATCACAATTGCTCTGTAGTAAAGCTTTAGGTCAGGCATGGTGATTCCACCAGAGGTTCTTTTATCCTTGAGAAGACTTTTTGCTATCCTAGGTTTTTTGTTATTCCAGATGAATTTGCAAATTGCTCCTTCTAATTCGTTGAAGAATTGAGTTGGAATTTTGATGGGGATTGCATTGAATCTGTAGATTGCTTTTGGCAAGATAGCCATTTTTACAATGTTGATCCTGCCAATCCAGAACTCAAGAAGGTGGACTTCAGAAAATCGAACAACCCCATTAAAAAATGGGGCTCAGAACTGAACAAAGAATTCTCACCTAAGGAATACTGAATGGCAGAGAAGCACCTGAAGAAATGTTCAACATCCTTAATCATCAGGGAAATGCAAATCAAAACAACCCTGAGATTCCACCTCACACCAGTCAGAATGGCTAAGATCAAAAATTCAGGTGACAGCAGATGCTGGCGTGGATGTGGAGAAAGAGGAACACTCCTCCATTGTTGGTGGGATTGCAGGCTTGTACAACCACTCTGGAAATCAGTCTGGCGGTTCCTCAGAAAATTGGACATAGTACTACCGGAGGATCCAGCAATACCTCTCCTGGGCATTTATCCAGAAGATGCCCCAACTGGTAAGAAGGACACATGCTCCACTATGTTCATAGCAGCCTTATTTATAATAGCCAGAAGCTGGAAAGAACCGAGATGCCCCTCAACAGAGGAATGGATACAGAAAATGTGGTACATCTACACAATGGAGTACTACTCAGCTATTAAAAAGAATGAATTTATGAAATTCCTAGCCAAATGGATGGACCTGGATGGCATCATCCTGAGTGAGGTAACACATTCACAAAGGAACTCACACAATATGTACTCACTGATAAGTGGATATTAGCCCCAAACCTAGGATTTCCAAGATATAAGGTACAATTTGCTAAACACATGAAACTCAAGAAGAATGAAGACTGAAGTGTGGACACTATGCCCCTCCTTAGAATTGGGAACAAAACACCCATGGAAGGAGTTACAGAGACAAAGTTTGGAGCTGAGATGAAAGGATGGACCATGTAGAGACTGCCATATCCAGGGATCCACCCCATAATCAGCATCCAAACGCTGACACCATTGCATACCCTAGCAAGATTTTATTGAAAGGACCCAGATGTAGCTATCTCTTGTGAGACTATGCCAGGGCCTAGCAAACACAGAAGTGGATGCTCACAGTCAGCTAATGGATGGATCACAGGGCCCCCAATTGAAGAGCTAGAGAAAGTAATCAAGGAGCTAAAGAGATCTGCAACCCTGTAGGTGCAACAGCGTTATGAACTGACCAGTACCCTGGAGCTCTTGACTCTAGCTGCATATGTAACAAAAGATGGCCTAGTCGGCCATCACTGGAAAGAGAGGCCCATTGGACACGTAAACTTTGTATGCCCCAGTACAGGGGAACGCCAGGGCCAAAAAGGGGGAGTGGGTGGGTAGGGGAGTGGGGGTGGGTGGGTATGGGGGACTTTTGGTATAGCATTGGAAATGTAAATGAGCTAAATACCTAATAAAAAATGGAAAAAAAACTTTAAGTTTTACTTGGACACTAAAACTGGATCTGAAGAGATGGCTCAGGACATGAATACCTGCTGTAGAAACATGAGGACCCGAGTTGAAACCCAAACATCCATGTAATAAGCTGAGTGAGGCCATTTCTGGGCATGTTAGCCCAGTTTTGTGGAGGATGGAGACTGGGGAATGACTGGGGTTTGCTGGCTGACTGTATGTCTTCAAGCTTGACAAGCAAGCCTGTTGTCTGAGAGGAGCAAAACAGACGGCATAGATGAGCACATTCAGCATTCTCCTCTGGCCTTGTTAGTAGTCTATCACACACACACACACACACACACACACACACACACACACACACACACACACACACACACACACGACAGAAAGAGAAAAAGAAACAGAGAGACAGAGACAGACAGAGAGAGACAGACAGAGCACTGAGTCTCTATTTTTGAGAATAGATGTTGCTGAAAACCAAAAAGTAATTTAATAGCTTTCCTACCCATTTTTGCTTTTTGCTTGCGTCCTTAATTCACTAGGTCACTTGATTTCTTTTGCAAGAATGTGTGTGAGCATGCATATCAAAGGACAATGATTATTGAGTCAGTTCTTCCTCCTCAACATGTGGACCCAGGATTCCTCTATAGTTGTCAGGCTTTCTGAAAAGCAGTTCAACTACTGAGCTATCCCACTAGCCTATTTTAATATCTACAGAGAAATATAAGTAGAATAGCTGAAAATTGCTTGCTAACACAGCACAAGGTTGTGTCCTGCATAGCATTGGGCAGACTGGTTTTACTTTTTGAGTTAAGTTTTTGTTTTTGTTTTGTTTGTTTTTTTTTCACTATACCATTCACTTTAAAACATAGAGATGGTGAGGTAAAATCACTTTCCTGATGATTTGCTCCTGATGTGGTGGATTTCTTGTCTATGAACTTTAACAGACACTGAGGAAACACCTATGAAATAGCTGATTATACAGAATTACACAGATTCTTAATGACCTATTTCCCTAACTGACCTCTTGTGTTGATAAGACATCTCCACCTATGTAGAGAGACTGGATTAGTGGAATTTGTAATAACTGTCATAAGTTGTCTTCTTTTTTATTTCAGCCATCAAAATATTGTCTGGGAATAATGAAAATATTGGCTCATTTCAGTCAACATGTTTTCTGTTTCGGAGTTGAAATTACCCAGCAGGTCTGTAAGATCTTAGAAATCTTTCTGAGAAAGATGTGGAGTCTCATGACTGGCAGTTTAGAAATTCTGCCAAAACCTGGCTCTGGCTTTCTAGTTTATCAATATGTCACTCAACCGTTTCTACACCTGACTTGGAAGTGACAGTGATCATTCTTCTGATGGATCATTTTATAATAGAGGAGGGGACTATAGAACAGACCTTAGTATGAGAGTGACTGAGGTAGATATTGCCTCTTCCTCTCACTGAATTATCTACAAGTCATATGAACCATCTAAGATATAGTATCTTCCTTTTAAATTACTGGTGCAGATACAAATAGTACATTTGCTATGCAATTATATCATGATGACAGCATAAATTAACATGTACAAACAAATTGGAAACTGCTAAGTAAAACATTTTGTACCCACATTTATAACAGGCTGGAAAGCAATGCTAATTACTATTGTGCTAACGGGGTAGTAAGCCTTTTAAATGTTATAAAGAATAATATCACTCACCAGGCAGTATCATGCCTAGAAAATTTAGTATGTCATCTGTTCTGAAACAATATAAAGTACCTTTGAGTTTGATTTTTGAAAGTTTTAGCAAACTTGTTTCAGTTACCACTGTCATATGTTTTGATTGCCTACACCAATTCTTTCCAGGAAAACAGAAAGGTGTTATTCGATTAGATTGGAAAGAAAATATTGAACACAAAATAAAAGTGTTTTGGGACACATCTAGTGATTCTTGTGTTATAAAGAAAACTCATTAAATAAACTTAAACATGCCTGTTTGTTCTTGTCATATTTCTATGTGCTACATTGTACCGTAACAAAATGTATCTTTGAAAACGGCAGTTTGTAGACAGTATTTGTAGAGAGAAAATAAACCATGCCAGTAACCTTAGTGAAGATATATTCTAAGAAAAGGTCTGGTAGAAGAAACTTAAAAGATAAAATGAATAAAGTTTGTAAAAAAAAAAAAAAAAAAAAAAACCCACAGCATGCTGCTCCTCTGGTCCAGAAGAGAAGGGAAATTCACTGCCGTTATGTAAACTATATCTTAGATTTTTTTTTTTCTGAACGATAGCCTGCCTTTTGCTGCAAAGCCCTTCAAATCAAACTTTAACTATTTACAACACCCCTTCTTAGAAATCACAACTATTTTCCTGGGGGTAGGAGAGAAGAGTTCTACTATAAAAGCTATCTTCAAAATGAACGGTTTATTTATGCTACTTTTCTTGAGCCAAGGAAAGGTTGGAAGTGTTGAAAAGTATTCAGGACTTTGTGCCATCTGCCCTGATTTCATATGTTGCCTCATATGAGTTGGAACAAAGAGGTGGGCTGGATGGAATTAAAGAATGTATATATATATTTATATATATATATATATAAAGAAAGTGGTGATCAAAAGCTGCTGATAAGAAAAGCCAGTGTGCTCCCGGGTGATGTGTGTATTCAACTCCAGGCTGACTCCTCTTATGCTAATACAGCCAATTTCCTCTTTTATTTCATTTCTGGAGCCTGAATCTACGATCTCTGATAAGGTTCCCAAGGATACCGCCTTCACTCACAAATGGGGAGGTGGAAGGGGGAGTTCGTGATGGAGATGTGTAACTCCGAGAGAGCACTAGAGGATGAATAATTTAAAACTCCGCCCGGAGATTTGAGGCAAAATGCAGAGATAAGAGACACCAGAGGGTGTTCTCTGTTTATTCAGAGCTTCATCTTCCAATGACAGCTGACCTCCAAGGTCAAGGGCATGATGGGAAATAGAACTGACGGTGGGAAAGGTAGTTGCAATCCACAAGAAAGTAATGATTTACTTTGTGTCAAATGGCACATTGATCCTTTTTTCTTTCTTCTTTTTTTTTTTCTTTTTTCTTTTTATAAATTTAACTACTCCTTTCTGTGTGTGGTTCTTCCTCAATGGAAATCCTGTGATGGGGGCAAGTTTGCATTAGCCATAATCTATTTCCATGCTTGTGAATTTCCCATAAGCTATTTCTTAGCAACTTGATCTTGGCATATTTTTTTCATAATACTTTTCTTAAGGAAATGAAGGTCAGGATTCATTGTGACTGAGCATCGGGAGTGTGCATGACTTCAGACCTCAAGGTATCTGGTTGACAGACACAGAGGTCTTCAGTTTCTCTAAGCAAAGGCTTCGTGCTGCTGCTCCAGCTTCTGTCTTTAAGACTGTAAAAAGAGTGCTTAACAATTGCCCCTCGTTTCTTTTTTTTTTTTTTTTGAACCTTCTCTAATCCCTTTTACAGCAAAACACAAAATTATATACATTTATCCTAACCAAATCTTCGTGTTTTCTCTAGTTGACTGTCTCAGTGCATAACCCTTTGCCTAAGAGAATTCTAAGCCATTTGTCCCACATAGAAATGTGTTGTTAGCTTGAGCAACTTACAAATTCTGACAGTAAGACATACACCTAGGATAGCTTTGGTTCCCATGATCAAAACCGTCTGCCCAGTCGATCCTATTGGTTTCAATAGAATAAAAGCATGACCTCTGCAGAGAGAGAGGGGGCTAATGTCAGTGCTTCTCAAGGCTGGTTTACATTTCCCTCATCGTCTTAAACTGCTGTTTCTGCTTTCCTCCGTCTGAATGTTAACCCTGTTTTCATTCCTGAGCAATCATACCTTTTATCTTTCTTTAGATAAACATGAAAACATACCAAGGTCATTGCCAGGTGAGAGGTAAGATGTGCGTGACTGCCACCCAGCCTTGCCAACTCCGCTTCCCCCTCCCTCTCTTCCTTGACAAACACTTCTTGCCAGTTTCACTGGACTGAGGCACTTTAGAGGATGAGTCACAGCCCTGCCACTCTGAGTGCCCATACAGGTTGTCCGTCCAAGGGCCCGGCTCCTGGGCGCCAGCCTGCTTGCGTTTTAGTACACACTTGCACGCTGTGTCCCTTCTTCCTCCCCCACCCAACATTCTCGTGCTTGTATTGACAGTTTGTCAAAGCAAATGCATGGTACACTGCATTCATTCCCTGCTGAGGGCATAAGTGCACATTTTGTACAGATTTAAAACAAAACCACCCCAATTGGTCTTTTCTTTGCTCATGATTTTTTTTTTCTCTTCTGAGTAGTAAGAGGGAAGATGGAGAAATAAGAAACAAATAAGGGGGAAGATGGAGAATAGAGAGGGAGGAGCAAAGAGAAGAAAGAGAAGGAAGGAAGAAGGCAGGGAGGGAGGGAGGGAGGGAGGGAGGGAGGGAGGGAGGGAGGGAGGGAGGGAGGGAAGGAGAAAGGGAGGAAGGGAGGGAAGGAGAGAGAAAAAGACAGAGAGAGACAGAGACACAAAGACACACACACACACACACACAGACATACACACACACACACACACACACACACACACACACACACACACACACAGAGAGAGAATATGAAACACAAAGTTAGCAGATAAAAATACCCTAGCTAGTGACTGTTAAATTTTAACTTTTTGATAGTAATGAATCATGATTTTATTACAATGTTCTTTAAAAAATCAGAAATCAAGATAGTTTAATTCTGTTTCCAAAACAATACACTGTACTTCTGATTGACTGCTACTAAGAACAGTGACAAATGCCACAGGAGTCACCGTCTCCATATAGACTGCCCTTTGTCTGCATTACTTGGCTATGGAGTCCCTTATCAGATGGTTGGCAGCAATGAAAAGTGTACCTGTTTGATTAGATGGAGTTCACTAACTCAAGCTTTTAAAATGTAAAGCTCAATATCCAAATAGTTTGACTATTACACACAGCAGAGATGAGAGCATTGCTTATTTAGAAAGAAATTCTGATATTTAAATTATTTTCCATTCCAAGGATGCACTTCTTTTCCTTTTTCTCCAAAATTATTACTGCATATGCTTATATTTTGATGCTTCCTTTTCCTCCCCCAAGTTTTCAGGTAATTTTTGCTGATGTGAAAAAATTCAAATGCCAATCATCACTTGTGGAAATAAATCTATGAATGGGGCAGAACCCATGCGTGTTCTGTGATCTTAAAAGTCTCCAAACTTTGGATGCTTTTGCCTAGAAATATGCCAGCTGCCACACTGAAAGGATTACTTCATGATGTAATTTCACCTAAACCATATCTTTCCATTTTCACTATTTAGGCACAGAGAGTTTAAATTCTGAAGTATTAAGTTCAAAAATTTAAAAACTGTTTCTTACACTACAGTAAAAATCAATATTTCTTAAGACTGTGAGGACAATCATGTATGAAAAAAACAGATGTGTAGTCACATGTTTGTTACTTAACTACCACTGTAATTTACTCTAGGAACTCCTAATTAACATAATTCAGTCATGATAAAATGAAATCAAATGACGTTGATGTGGCAAAAGATACACCTATAGGAAAGCAATGAATGATTTCTGCATGGATTAGCTCAATTTAACAAGATGAGTTAGAAGGTTGAACATCTAGAGCAGATGGAATCTGTGGGCATCACTTGAAATTTCAGATGCCTTGGGGTGATTTCCCTAGTCATCTCTGCTGGTTACAGGAAGGGTCAAGCGCTAACTCCTTCCCTTCCGAGTACAAACCCGGAGAACAGGAACTGTTATGTAGAATGATTCTCTTGAAGATCTTCCTTTTACTCCAAAGTATTTTTGAAAGTGGAGATGAACACACTTTCCTACAATTATTATACAATTATTATTATTATTTTCTTTTCTTTATACTCCAGATTTTATTCCCCTCCCGGTCCACCCTCTAACTGTTCCACATCCCATACCTCCTCCTTGCACCTCTGTCTCCATGAGAATATCCCCATCCCAGCCATCAGACCTCTAAACTTCCCGGGGCCTCCAGTCTCTTGAGGGTTAGGTGCATCTTCTCTGAGTGAACCCAGAGACGGCAGTCCTCCACTGTTTATATGTTGGGGACCCCATATCATCTGGTGTCTGAGAGACCTTGGGGGTCTGGGTTAATTGAGACTGCTGGTCCTCCTACAGGGTCCCCCTCCTCAGTTTCTTCCAGCTTTTCTCTAATTCAACCACAGGGGTCAGCAGCTCAGAAGAGGTAACTTATAGTGCCCACCTCCAGCAGAAAGACAGGGCATCAAGGGAGAGATGGGGTTGCTATTCCAAAGTTAAAACTCCGACCTATAATTGTTCCTGTCTGAAAGAACTGCAGGGATGGAAATGGAGAGAAGCCTGAGGAAAAGAAGGTCCATGGACAGGCCCAAAGTGAGATACAGCTCAAGGGAAGGCCCCAAGGCCTGACACTATTACTGAGGCTATGGAGCGCTCACAAATCGGGACCTAGCATGTCTGCCCTCTGAAAGACCCAAAAAGTGCCGGAAAGAGTCAAATGCAGATATTGTCACACATACAATGGACTGACTTAGCCTTTAAAGGCCTTGAAATGTGTATTCAGAGTCCATTGGACCTGATTATCTATGTGTGACTCCAATCCGTACTTACTTTTCTTCTAACTCAAAGGGTTTG
Source organism: Mus musculus (assembly GCF_000001635.26). Lineage (NCBI taxonomy): Eukaryota > Metazoa > Chordata > Mammalia > Rodentia > Muridae > Mus > Mus musculus. The sequence goes on from NC_000068.7 coordinate 8,732,130, forward strand.
ATTGCAGAACCAGCAAAGACAGAACTTTCTATCACAGTGTATATTCCCCTATAGGAGAGCACAAAAATGCCATACAGAGTCTGTGAATTTATTTGTCGTATACTTTGGGTACAACTTAATTTAAAAGCATTGGAAATGAAGCAAGTGTACACGGGGCCAATATTCTTTATTTGGAATATGTATCTATGTACAAATATACACCCTTGAGTTCTGATAACACAGTGTCATGTTTCAGACTTGGGTTTAGGTTTACTTGGTGTTGTGGCCTGATGAACAGATGATTCTTGGCTTCTAAGAAATTGAAAGATTTTAAGAATTGGAAGAGAGGAAGAGACCCATGAAATAAATTTGCTGGGGATGGAAAGATGAGGTGGTTCAGTGGTAAAGAGCACTATTTGCTGTTCCAGAGGACCTAGGTTCAACTCCCAGCTCCCACATGGAAACTTAAAAAGTTTCCTAAGGAAACCCGACACACACATGGTATACAGACACACATGTAGGCAGAACATCTATTACATAAAATAAAGGTTAAAAGCATTGAAACAGAAAGAGAAAAGAAATGAGACCTTCTGATTAAGATATGGCTGACATAATCAGAAATACATAACAGCTATGGCTCCCAGCACATGATAGGCATTTTTACAGAGCTCAGTTGTACTAAGAATTTTCTGACCTTGAGAATATTTGCAGGAAAGTGCTTAGTTAGCAAATTCAGGAGACCTACTTTCCTCTTGCCACTCTTCCATAAAAGTCAGCGTGCTTGAGTGTGACACACTGTTTTGACTTCCTTAGCTGAATTAATTCAGGTATAAGCCAACGTCTCAAGGTGTTTTCCCATTTAAGACTACAACTTAGCATTTGTTTCATAATCAGTAAATGAGTTTGATCTTAGAGTTTATGATTCAAAGCTATTTTTTCTCTAAACTTCAATACTGTTAAAATAACATATTTTATTCCAGCAGAAAAAACCCTGGTTGGGGAAGGTTTCCAACTGGGGCAGTGTTTTTGAGGTCTTTTCAAATAGTAAATAAGTTCACATGACTCTCACCTGTATTCTGTGGTCAGTACTTATGTTTAGTCTTCTGACTCAAGCTCACCTGCCCTTCACACTCACATTCCTATGTCTTAGACTATGCATTTTTCACACACAGATACCAAACATTTAAACAATGTACACACTAATAGTGGAGCTTGAATCGTCTTGCAAATTGTCTGTTATCTTGTTAGCTGTGAAAACACTTATTAGATTTGGAAAAGTTGTAAACATAGTACTGAATTCACTGATGATGTAAATATTACTAGTTTCTACATTATTTTAATATATCTTCAAACATATCCTTAACAAAGAGCAGGAAGAGATTTGTAAATCTGTGTCCTGGTGTTTGTCTTAAGGCTGTCAAGGTATTGCTAAAATGAATATATAAGCTTTTAGAAGCTGGATGTCTGTAAAAATAGCCAATTCTGAAACAACAAATATGATTGTGGAGCTCCATTAATGGAAAGGTTATAGAATTACCCTAAAAATTTGCAAGTGAATAACTATAACAACCATTTTAATAAAATAAAACCATTTGATAATATCTTTTAAATGCTCTATAACTTAGCTGTATAAACTTGTCTTAATTTTTTTGCAAAACAAAAATCATGAAATTTTCAAGTGATGCATTTATGAATAATAAATCTACTATATGCAAATACCAAACTGTATAGTGAAACAATTGCTCTCACAGTAAAATTACAAACTAAAATATTTTTCAGTACTGAAAATTGACACAGTGACAAAAATTATTGTCTTTGTTTTTAAACGTTCATAAATATAAAATAAAGTATCATTACAGTATTGAATTCTACATAAAAATATGGAATTTATTGAGAGACACCTCTGCCTATTCTTTCATAGCTAGGCACAGTTAAAACAATGTTATTTTATTTAATTTGTCTCCTTTAAAAAAAGGCAATCAACATCAAGCTGAATGCTTAGACAAATAATACATGGGAGAGAGACATATATAACTCAATGAAAAGAGAACAGTCAAAGGATACTATGCGAGTTTCTAATTCAGGATACTTTTAAATTTTACTGGCCATGAGTCATGGTCATGGCATAAAATCCTTCATATTAAAAAGAACACTAATAACAAGAGAATGTTAGCCAATATTACTTTCATCCTCTTTCCCTTTACAGTGATTTTTTTTTTCACACTTCAACGCCTTATTGAGTCTGTGTCATATCCTGTCTAACTGCAGGATACATTTATTTTTATTTGGTTCCTCGGAATGCAAGACTGGCAGTCAGATTTCACAGGGAAGATACGGAGTCATAACAAAGGGCTTAAAATTAGGGTGTCTTTCCCCCTATCTGGGTCGCAATTACAGATGACACTCTGTTTCCAGAACAAAATTATCTTTACTTTAATTTGATTTTGTAACAAGTTTAGAGGTTTGAAATTTTTTAAGTTCACCAGATAAAGTAACTTCTTGTGAATGGAACTCAAAAGATGAAGAGACAGATAAAGGAGTCAGGGCAGTGTCAATACAGAGAGGGTACAAATGGTACAGAGCTCAGGATGAAGCTGGAGAAGAGACAAGGAGCCTTTTCCAACTCTCACTCAGTCATATGCCCTTCTCTCTGCTTTATAATGGCCATGTCTTCTTGGTTATATGGTGATATATTTTATGTTTCAGGGGAAAAGAAGCAAAGATTTCCTTTCTGGTGAGGATTGAGCACATTTTGTTCTATTGATCACTAGAAGATGGGGAGTAAATTAGAAAAGGGGTGGCAGAGTGGTTAGGCACTAATGGTATCTTCAACCCCTGGACTTCAGGGTAGGTGAGAGAACAGCAAAGTGGGACATGGCTAGTGAAGGTTCCTGAAGAACTAGAATGTAGACTCTCTTCCTTCAGTCACTCGACTAGCTGATGGAAAGTCACAGAAATTGAGGCTCATTCAATAAAGTACTCCTCTAAGGTTTTAGAATAGAGTACAGCCATCAGGATTCTTGGAATCATGTGCTCAGCTTGGCACCATGAGGACATCAAACTGACCTGCTAAGGAAGAGCCACGTGCAGTCATACTGAATCTTCACTCTGGATTGAGTAACAAGTTTTTTTTTTTCCTTCTCTCTAAAATAAATACTGTCTGTCCTTTATAAATAGCAAGCACTGAATTTAAGCACTACTGTGCATCTTAGGATTCTTGGTAATTATATGTATTTAATGTGGTCGAAGAAATTTTATTTAAAAAAACCTCTAAATGGAAATTATTGTTAGCACAGGATGTTGAGTTCAGGTTTAAACAGCACTGTAGAGCATAAAGGTACACTGTGTTCATAATTGTTTCATTATTACAGTTTCACGGAGTCCTTCAAAGAAGGGGAGGCTGCTGCTGCTCAATTCTCCTGTAGGAAACGGAGGTTTAAGAAGTTGGCTAGTTTTCTCAAGAAGTCTTTCTCTCTCTAATACCTAGCATACTTCATATGTGTTTCTGGAATACAGTCCAGTCTTTCTTTGTTTTCTTCCTTATTTTATGTTCTATACTCTCCAAAATCCATAACTGAATATCTTGAACATCTTTAACTATTTAACTAGTTAACTTCCTGTGTCTCTAAGCTTTTCAGATGTTTGTCCAAGCAAACATGAAATCACATAGTTCATAACTTCTGTGCTTTATAAATAGTAGGCACTGTGCTTCAGTACGGAGTACATCTTAGATCTTCTTGATGAGCACATGCATTTATGTACTCCAAGAGGTTTGATTTAAGAAGAAAACCCTCAAAATAGGAATTATTGTCATCAGAACTTGTCTTTCGCAAGTAGTGATGAATGTAAAGTTGAAGGGATATATTCAGACTCGAGAAGCAACAAAGCTGTTTTTCACAGTGTAAGTCAGGCTCAGGGTAAATAATATAGGTAAATAAAAGCAAAAACTTTTGTGCTTCAGAAATTTTTAGGAAAAAATGACATGCACTTGATACTAAGTTGAGAGAGAGAGAGGGAGAGGGAGAGGGAGAGGGAGAGGGAGAGAGAGAGAGAGAGAGAGAGAGAGAGAGAGAGAGAGAGAGAGAGAGCATTGACCTCTGTAAAAGAAATGTAACTCACCACATTGCAGGGATTATAACCAAGATGTCTGCATCACCTTCTTTACCTCCTAAAGTAGTGATTCTGCTACACCTGTTGTGGCCAGTTTATGTTCTTACTCACATAATTCCTTCGGGTTTCTATATTTTTGTTTTATTCTGCCATTCAATTATGTTGCAATTCAATATAAGTCCATCTCCTCTGAGTGATGTTTTTCTTCTTAGGTGCAGCTCATAGGAAAATCTTCTCCTCTTGCATTCTCATAGTGCTGATGGATACCACTTACATAATAGTGTTGACTTGGTCTTCCATGTCTTTCCCACAGTATGCTCTGCTTTCCAGAGACCCAGCCTTCTGCCTCCCCTTTTCTTCCTCCCCTCCTCCCTCCCTCCCTGCCTTCTCCTCTCCCTCCCTCCTTCTCTCCCCCTCCCTCTCTCTCCTCTCTTTCTTCCCTCTTCCTTACTTCCTTTCCTCCCTCTATCCCTCTCTTCCTTCTTTCCACTTTCTCCTCTATATCCTTTCCGTCTGTCTCTTCTCTCCCTTCCCGCTCCTTCTTTCCCTCTCTACCTCCTTCTCTCCCCCTGCCCCCATCCCTCTCTCCTCCCATCCCCCTCCCCCTCTCTTTGTCTCTCCCTCCCTTTTTCCACTTTCTTTTCTACATCCTTTCCTCCCTCTCCATCTCTTCTCATCACCCTGCTACTCCTACTTTTTGTCTTTCTCTTCTTTCGTGACTCCTCACTTCATTCTTGAAGACTTGGGTCCTCTTAATGGCCAGATAAAGTAGCAAATGATTACTGGATGGATATGCATGCAAATGAATGAACCAGTAAGAAATAACTGGACTTAAGGATATTTGCAAACAGAAGAATAAGTAAAGAACGTAGTCTATGTAGGATCTGTGAGTGTTGTTCATTATCCCAGTGCTGACTGGGTTGCATTAGGATGAGAAGGCTGGGATGTGTTAGCATCTAGTAAAAGGTTGTTTCCTAATTCAATATGCACATCAGCAAACAAGCAAGGGGGTTGCTTAATTTGTGATGAAGTATAGAAAGGGACATTAATGGATGTCTAAAGAGAAGGAAAGCCCAGTTTATAAACTCAAAAAAACAAAACAAAACAACAACAAAAAAAACCAAAAAACAAAACCTGTCTATGTTTACTTACAGATGGTCATTTCTGTGGGGGAAGGAATATGGACAGGATGACCTTTCTATTTACATGAAAGAATTAAATGTAAAAATAAAATAATAAATTCTAGCTAAATGTAGAATTTTTCATCTCCTCCTTTTCACAAGTTAATTTTTAGTTAAAAGATGCATGCAAAATACTACTATTTTTGCCTCCCTGCCTGATACCATAAATGCATATCTCTTCTGTGAAAGCAAGCTGTATTATAGATGTAAGAGACTGCTAACTGGAAGAGCCACGTGTCAACCATGAGAACAGCAATATTACTAAGACCATCAACCCCCTTCAAGAGTATCCAAAAATGTTCATCTGTTAGCATCTCATTATCAGGTACTCTACAAAAACAGTTTTGAAGCCATGATACCCAGCTTGTAATTAGTATAAAACCCAATACTGAAAAGCTTCCAGGAAGGCTGGAAAGATAGCACAATTGCTGTAAATTGCTTAACATGCAAAAATGAAGACCTGGTTTTAATGCATGTACTTGCTTATAAAATCCTTGCAGGGAAGGTGCATACAGATGGATCCCTGATGTTTGTATATTAGTCAGCTAAGCCTTGTTGGTGAGTCTAGGTCAAAGAAAGTCATAAAAATAATAGTTACATTAACTTTATTTCTGAAGAATTCATAGCAGTGCATAGACAAAGGTAGAATGCTGTTTTGTTTTGTTTTTTGTTTGTTTGTTTTGTTTTGTTTTGTTTTGTTTTGTTGTTGTTTTTGGTTTTTCCAGACAGGGTTTCTCTGTGTAGCCCTGGCTGTCCTGGAACTCACTTTGTAGACCCAGGCCTCGAACTCAGAAATCTGCCTGCCTCTGCCTCCTGAATGCTGGGATTAAAGGCATGTGCCACCACACCCAGCTACGTTTTCTTTTTTTTAAGTTGACCAAAAATAATTTCTAAGTGAAGCTGAAAACCTCCTCCATGAAAGATAGTCAAGACCTTCCTGTCTTTACCCAAAACTGTGTTGTCATTACAAATCAATTTTATCTGTACCAAATAAGTTTCATGTCAATCTAGGTATGAAATCCTATTAGTTTTTGGAAGACATGAAGACAATTCTGGTTTTCATGAAAAACTGAATTAAATATTACAAAATGTTCATTTTTAACTACTACTCAAGAAAAAACACAAAATCTCTAGTCCTTAGAACTTAATGAATAAAAGCATAATTTCTCTGAGCTACACTCGTGCTCCCTTTTAGTTCACATGCTACGATTTCTTATTTTGTTCCAGATGGTGTAAAAAAAAAAAAATTAAAGAGGCAGACTGGGAACAAGCCATATCAGTAAATAGATGCCATGGATATCTGCAGATAAAAACAATCAAGGCTATTAAATTCATTAAAGTAGATCAAAGGGAATCATAGTAGAAAGGGATCAAGAAAAACAATATTTCCAAGGACAAATAAGTTCAGAGTGAGTCATGTTAAGCCCAGATGGAGATGAATGCACAGCTGCATGATAAAAAACGTCAACCCTGACAAATCTCACAGAAATGAGTATCAGATATTTCCACTTAAAATTTTACTGGTTTCGATGTTGCTTGTTTCCCTTAACAGGTACACACACACAGACACACACACGCACACACACACACACCATATACACTCACACAACATACCCATACCACATACATAAACACACACACACAAACATACACACTACATATTCAGACTCAATACTGTCAATGTGTTCACCATAAGAGACCATTCTGTACTTAACTTCAAAAGGACCATCTCTGTCACTCCTTCCACTACTCAGAGGACATGGAAAGGAACGGGAATGCTGTACTGTGGGAGGTGGAGGGGAGACCAAAGTGTCTTCTAGATATGATGTGGCTATCACGGTCTTGAACACATAACAATGTTGGCCAGCTGCATTAGACCAAACAAACAAGACAAAACAAAAACCAGAAGGACACATTGGGAAGTGTGAAGGGTCACTAGGAGCAAGAGCAAGATATGAAAGGGAAACAAAACAAAGGTGATCACAATATATTATGGTACATGTGTGTTCATAGACCAAATTGTCAATTAAAAAAAATTAATGCAAAAAAACCCCAAGTGTATCAATTTCCATTGAATTAGTATTTACTAAGGTGACTATTGTTGGTTAATGCTCAATTGTATGAATTTGTAGCAAATGTCCAAGAAAAGCTGTGTGAAGAACAGTGTGAGACATAAGATTGATGTCTTGAGTTGGATCTGTGCCTACATGGCAATGTTCTTCCTTTTCTATTCTTTGTTCTCTAAGCAAAGTCCCTCGGGCACCTGGCTGTGACCTTGTGGTTATTAATCTGTTCTGTGGGAACCATATTCACTACCTTTATAGATCGCTCATGTGCCCTACAGCTTTCCATTTGGTTGGATTTTGGCTTTCTAATGAAACTAGGATTGAATTATAGACTTAAAGCTTTATGGTCAGATAAAGGAGGAGAACTGGAGAGGAACAGTCAGGCCACTTGGTGGGGTGCATTTAAATGAGTAGAATCATGGCAGGCAACAGTTGTCTTTCAGATATACTGTTCTGAGAAATTAATTTAGAGTTCATGGTTTTTTATTATTTGTCTCATCTAAGCACAAAGCACATTTCTTTGTACCAAATGAAGTTATAGATATTGTCAGTGTTCAGTGTAGAGATAGAAATAATTAGGGTCAGTTCAACAGAGTCTTGGTTAATTATTTTATAACTTTGACCACTTTGTCCTAAGACATAGCTTTTAGACATGCGCAAACTACCTTAAAGTACTTACCCAACACACATATCAGTATTTTAAAAGAGTTTGCTTTCAGAACTGGGGAGGTAGCTCAATTGGAAGAGTGCTTTCCTTGCATGCATGAGGGTCTGAGTTAAACCTTGAGCACCTCACAAAACTTTGAAAGCACATGCTTTTAATCCCAGCATTCCATAGAAGATAGGAAGATTAGAATTTCAAGGTAAAGACCTTGTCTTGAATTCCTTAATCTGTCTACATTGTGGTTTTCATGTGCATACATTGTTAAATTTCGCTATTATTAATTTTTTCCTCCAACTCATTTATTGACCAAAAAAATGCTTGGAAAGATCCAAATAAAGAATGGTCAAGATTGACACTAAGTTTTATTTTATTCAGGTTTAAGATTAACAAACAACCCCTCTGCCTATGGTGGTGTGAAAGAACTCACAGAAATGCCAGCATGAGTTATTTTTCCATAAACAAATATTCTGTTTCAGTTTGAAGGAACAAATTCCACTTCCTCCCTTCTCCCCACTGTACTATTGTTACATAGTACAAGCAAGCTACACCTCCTTCTGTATAGTCCTCCCTAGTTTTCCTGGGACGTATTCCTCTATTTTGTACCTTTTTCTGTAGCCATAAACATCCATTGGCATTTAGACATGCAATGGTGGATCTAGCAATGGTAGATTATTTGGTAGTGTAAAGACTACAACTTCTGAGAGTTAATATTTGAGTTTGTAGATAGAGTATTCAGTCCCTATGCCTTTCTTCAAGTACCTGTAATGTCGATAATGTCTCCAATGATCATCATTAATTTGTATTTTATACTTTTGGACAAGATCTCGGTATTTAATTCAGATCCTTAGGTTTGATGGAAAGTACCCACACCCATCTAGAAATCCTGCTGACTATATAGTTGTTTTTATCATTCCTGTATGTGGGACTGTCTCTACTAGATATCAGGAGCCATTGTGCCAAAGAATTGCTTGAGCTTCTCTCTTATCACTGTATCCACAATGCCTAATTTAGCTTGTGATAATCCTGAGTTTTCAATTACTGTTAATTAAATAAGCAATGTGTGAGTGAATAAATCCATGAATGACTTTTAGATGTTCAAGAGGTTTTTTTGAATGAGTTGAAAAAATTAGTATAACATTTTTCTTTTTAATATTGTTATGGAATAATTATCTTTATTTGCCATATCACAGAACTATGTACTATAGGAATGAATCATTCGTTTAAATAGAGTAAACAGTGACAATATCTTAGATAGAAATAACATGAAGTATCATCTACTGCTCTAAGACAGCTTTGGAAGGTCATGCTGGTGAATGCAGCTGGTTTCTACCAATAGGCATCCTCCATCCCCTAGTCAGAGAATAGTGGATTTAGTAAGGAGGCAGAATTGTATTTCTTAAATATTCAAATTATCTACTCAGTAACAAAGGTCATGATGCAGCTTCCTGGTCAGCATGACATGGGCCAACATGTGTGCAAAGATTAATACTTGAGGAATCAGAACTCCATAGATTAGAAGAAATCTGCTCCATCATGCAGCCATGACACGGAAATACAGAGGAAGATCACCGAACATTGCCCAAATCAGGGGATGAAGATGGAAAAGTCCTGGAGATCTGGTGACACTAAGGGACCATGGAACAGTCTTTTGACTCCCACTCCCATATTTATTATCTTTGACACAATATAACTCTTTCTCTAAATGTTACTGTTCCTGAATTTTTGTGTAATTAAATAAAGGTACAAAAAACATGGTCAGTTTGGAATTTATTTAGAAGTGTTAATTGTAAGAAATTTCACTTACTCAAAGAAGTATTAAATTAAAAAGAATTATTTTTTCATAACTGTGAAAAAGACAATGTGTTTTGACCAAACCCATCCCTCTATACCCACCCTCCCATTCATCCTCTAGTCTCCTTGACTATGTTTCCTCCCAGTACCATAGGCTCTGTCTTCCTTTGAATGCTCACTGAGCTCTTTAAGTGCTAACTCTACTTCTCATGCTAATTCTAAATACATTTTCAAACATAAATGTACACAGAGATCTTTGAACTATGTATCTTTTAAAAATACTGTGTTTCCAATTTCTCTTCTGCCTACTCATTCGAATACCATTTTAGTAATAGATGAGATGTTCACTTCATATTTCTTAACTGTAGGATCTAGCAATATACAATCTTCAGATGCAATACATTACACGAGCAAACTCTGACAGCTTTATATATAATATGGAAGATAGGTGTGCTTGCTTGATGTCCCTGTAGATGTGAATTTACAAAAGAGCTATCTCTATAATTATGAAGCTCCGATGAGGACTACTGCTTTCCATCAGTAAGTTTCATTTGTATGAAGAAACTTTTAGACTCCCGAGATAACCAAATCTGGATCAGAAATGAAAGGAAACACATGAACTGCACTCTTATCTGAAACAGGATGCAGACAGCTACAAAGTGCACAATCAGATTAGCAATAATCTCTAGGAAATAAATGAAGAAGCCCGTAAAAACAGTGGAAACACAGAGCGATTGCTCTGCTTGCCCACACTCATTTCCCTGTCATCCTCACCCACACAGCTTCCCCCTTCTCTTCTGCACATTCCCATCCCAGTGTCTACCTCCAGCCATCCAGAGATGAAGCACAGTGCATGACTCAGAAGGCTATCTGGCTGTGAGAAAGCCAAAGTCAGTGTCAGAACCTACAAGTATTCATAAATTTAGAGCGCACTTGGTCAGGAGGTCTTTATGATGCACAGGGTCAATTTCAGAGAATCCAGAATTGCCTGAGACAAGCCTCTGGGCTTGTAGAGGATTTTTTTTGACTGTGTTAATTGATTAAAGAAGGCTCAGATTTACTCACCAGGGCATCATAGAGTTCTGTAATGTGGAAAAAACAAACAAACTGAAAACTAGAAAAGCATCCAGTGCTGTTGGACTTCTGACTGTGGATGCCATGTGACCAGTTGCTTCACGTTCCTGCTCCCTTACCTTCCCCCTTGATAGACTTACCTTCTACTATGAGCAAAACCAGCCCTTCCTTCCCTGTTACTTTTGCCAAATATTTATTTACCACAGCAACAGGAAAAATACCGAAGACCTTATCTAGAAGAAGGAACACAATGCACCATAAACTTGGTACAGTGCACTATGGGAATGTCAATGGTAGCCCTTGGTTTCCTCCTTCTCTACACTCATCTCTCATTTTAAACTTTAACATTTTATCCTCTGTTCCTCTCTTGAAACCTGTCAACATGGGTAGTTTCTGTCACCCTGGGAGTCACTTCTTCACTAAGGAGGGTTGTGGGTACTTACACACTTTCCTTGACACACACATGTATTCTTCCACTCACTTCTTATTATCTGAAGGTGTTTGTGATAACAAGTTTCTCATCTCTGTGAGGGAAGATTTGATAAAAAAAAAAAACTGTGCAGTTCTTAAGATTTAAGTACCAATTTGTTTGATGGACTATCCCAAAGAACATACATCAATGTGAATATATTCAGGTGTGTGTGTGTGTGTGTGTGTGTGTGTGTGTGTGTGTGTGTGTATGAAAGAGAGAGAGAGAGAGAGAGAGAGAGAGAGAGAGAGAGAGAGAGAGAGAGAGAGAGAGATTCAGGTCTTTGAGTTTTAAACATGCATCTCCAAGTTTTACAATTATAATTCTTTTTAATTACTGCTAGGAACTCTCTTTCCTTGCCTTTCTATGAACTTGGAATTCCAAACATGTCAAGAACAGCCATGACTTATGGAGTATGTAGCAGTTCACTGTGGCTTTATGCCGACTAATAGAAATATTTCCTATCTATGAAGCCATTTCTCAGCAAGAAAAAAAGGAGCTGATGTTTCCTGGGGTTCTCCTGGCTCAGGTACTAGGGCTCTCTGGGCAAGAGTCTGTCTCTTTAGAATCCAGCACAGAAAATAACTTGTGTATTTGGTAAGCAAATAATTTAGATGAAGGAGACTCCTCTGCTAAGAATTTCTATTCTTAGAAGATGAGGCCATGGCAGGGCAAGAGGTAAAACTGGCATTGCTTAGTTCTGGAAAAGCACTCGCTCCCCACCAAGTAGCAAGCGTCACAGACACTCTGAGTCAGTACAAACTTGCAACTTGCCCTTGACTGTTGTTTGCTTTATTACCAGGGCAAAAGTGTTCCTTTTCAATGTTGATCCTTTCAGGATTTTGATCAGGCCACCTGTAAGCAGGATCTCCACTGCCTCCCAACTTCCATATCTTCTTCAGGCTAGAAGCAAGCAGAACATTTTTCATCAAGAGATGAAACCTCTTGGTTATTGAAATTGTGCAAATCATTCCCTAGATTTGTCACTTCAAGGGGGTTTTTACCTGAAAATGCCTGCAGTTTGGTTTCCACTGCCTAGTTTGTTCCCTAATTAGCAGAGTTCTCCTGCAGGCAAACACCTGCATGAGCTCCCCTGCTGGCCCAGGCACGTGTGGGAACCTCCAGGTCCTCTGTAGGGAAACCTTCAAACCCCTTCTTATTGTTTTCAGAGCTTCAGGCTCAGGTTTATTAGTGGCAAATGTGCTCAAGCTTTCTTAAACACCTTTTCCTGCAAAAAGGCTACTTTACCAGAAAGTAAAAATAAACACAATAAATAAATAAACAAACAAACGAAACGAATGGAATTTTCCCTTTTGTCAGCTTATCTAGCATTGATATATTTATATATCCATCTTTCATAGTGTATGCCAGCAATGATAACCATGTGTATAATTCATACAGGAAAACAGATTTCAGTAAGTCTGCTCAGTAGCTCTGTGTGCAGAAATAAAACACACTAGTTTCTTCCCAGCTGAGCCTGCAGTCATTTTTCAGTCTCCCAGCTCCTCCACTATATATTGTATTTTTGTGTGTGTGTTTTGAATCATAAAATAATTTGTTTCCAAATGTATATCTTAAAAAAGCCCACTCAGAGGGACACAGAAAAACACCATAAGTGAACTGGAGCATAGCATTTTCATGTAAATCACGTTTGATAAATATTTAAATTACTCTTTTGCAGAATAAAAGTGTAGGAATACCCTTGACATCTAAGTCTCAGATTATACTAAAGGAGTTATTCTTCTAGAGTTACTCTTCCCAACCATCTGTATTATTATTATTTTCTGTTCTTACATAATTCTTCAAGACAGTTTACTGAGTAAGATGAGTGTGGAGCTATCTGTATTTGATTAAACTATCACTTGCACACAGAAGATGAACAACTTTCCCTTACCCTTAAGTTACCTTAAAAATTTAATGCAGAGAGAAAATGAATGCTCCCTTTAATTTGAACACTTGTCATGTCACCTGAGTTTTGATCCTGCTAATTGAGATGTTGCTGTTGCTTAACACGTTAGAGATAGCGTTTTGAAAGCAAACATGCAGTCCTGTTCTCCTAAGCTGACTCTCTACTGGCTGCTACTTGTTGGGATTTGAATGCAGTCAGGATGTGGTTTCTATTACTATCTAGATGTTTCAAGCTAGGCATAATGACACACACTGGTAATCCCAAAACTTGAGAGGTAGAGGTCTGAGGATCAGGAGGTCAAGGGCTATGTGAGACTCCTTGAAAACCTATGAAAACACAGAAATACACAAGCACACTGGAGAAAATCAAACATTTAAAAGAGTAATCGTATTCAAAGTTTTAAAATAATGAAACCAGAGACTAAGGAAGTTAGCTGTTGTCTCCATGGTTACATAGGTGTAAAATTAGCAATCAAAGCAAACGCAGATCTGTAGGAAAACAATGTACATTTTCAACATTTCTTTTATTTTTGGAGATCATAATAAAGTTACACTATTTCCCCTCCCTTTTCTTCTCTCTTGCCCCGCCCATTTACACCTCTTTCTATTCTTGCAAATTCATGGGCTTGTTTATCATTCATTGTTCTTATATAGATATAAGTGGAAGAATTCGCTTTCCAGGGATGAGCACATTGATCTGTCGAATATCAAATGGTCAGCCCTGAAACATACACAAGTAACATACAGACTGAGAAGGTTGTATTTAGGAATATATATTTTATACACATACATGTATGTCACAAATGATATTTCAAGTAAAAAAGCTATTTTACTAAATTTTCACTTTCTGTTTTGAACAAACAAACTTCCTTATGGAAAATGACTTTTCTATGAGCAGTTTACTAATTGACACCATTGTAAATATAAGTATAATTTTTATTATATATATTCCAGGTTATATTACCAATATAAATTATGTACTTTTATATCTTTTCTGGTAATATAAAGCTTCTTAAAACTATAAAACAAAAATATTTTAATTTCCCTTTTGAGTTCAATAATTAAGTTTTTAGCAACACACTGAAGCTGTATTTCTAAATTTTGTTTTAGAGGCAGAAGAGTTACTTAATAATTGTCTTAATCTAAAATCCTGAAAAAGTTGGGTCCACCAGTACCTAAAATAAGGTAAATCTGTATCAAAATTTGTAAAAAGGCCATTTTGTTTGAGTGCACACAGCTATGCTCTGTGGAGTATGTATTGAGTTCCCTTTAAATGATAAAATAAGTGACGTCAGGCAGATACATTGTCACACAGCTTCAGAATGATTGAGTTGTAGTGTGTAAACAACGTGTAGAGTTGTAGAACTGTGTCTTCGTTTTTCATTTACAAACAGTGTCTTACTGCATGTTCTCTGAATTCTCTCTTTTGTTTCTAATTTCACTAATATTCTTTTTTTTGATGATTTATATCTGTATAACTTAAACATTGGAAAAAGTGTTTTAATAATAAACAAATTGTCTATTTTTCAAATCTGGATCACTGTTCTTTAATATAGGAAGACTTTCCGTCTGTTTAACAGGTTTCACGGGACATCTTAGAGAGTGTGTTTCAGAAATATGAATGTAAGATCAGTCCTAGCACATAGAGAAATAGATCTTGAATGATTACATTTTGAACATATATTTAAGTAATTATTTGTTTGATAATTTTTATATATCTCATTTGCTATTGATTTAATTTTCATATCATAAACACAGTAAAGTAAAATTATTTACATTAAAAACAAACCTAATAGAAAAATTAAAGCTTTTTAATGGTACTAAATTTCTAAGACTATGGCATTTTTGTGCAAGATAGTTTTTATTGTGAATTGATTTGTTCAATTATTAAATGCCACAAAATTTATAACAATCAAGCTTACTATTGAAGAATACATTATACTTTGACTCAATTTCAGTATGGATCTAACTCAATTTACTAATAATCAACTTGCTAATAATCTAATCGTTCAGTTTGTAAATGGTAGATATAGAAGCTAAACTAATTCATCAGTCAATTTGGAATTTTAATATTATTTTTAAGAGTTTCATGTAAATAAATGGCTCAATATTTTAGCGGGGATCTAGCTAGAGCCTGGGTGCAAGAAGGCCTATGTCTGCTCTGTTATATGATTAACCAAGGATGCAGATTAGGTTCTCAAGGAAGTACATCATGGAATAAAGATGAACAATCTGGTAATGTTTTAGAAATTACTCTTGTACTATGTAGGTGAAGGTTAGGAAGAAATACAAGAGAAACAAGGCATAAAGAAGATGCAGTAATCAGGGAATGCCACATTCTCCAGAGAGCTCCAAAATTGGATGTCCCTTAAAAGTAGTCAAGAGTCCTGGATACTGTGACTGCATCACCTTGTCATAGCACCTCCATGAGGGGATGTTGTCTCCTACAAAAATGAGGTCCCAAGCTGAGATCATTTCCTCTACAAAACTCAGTGCTGAAAGAAGAGCTGTTGGAATCCTTGGTTCTTTACCTCAAAGGACAGACTTAGTAGAGACACACAGCATCAAGGGAATGTGGTTTTCTATGGATAAACCAAAAGTTTCAAGATGAAAATGCACAGTTGTCCCCATGTAGCTGTTTGGGGACCTCATGGCTTCTTCAAGAACAGATGCTGAGGACAGCAAAAAAGCCTTCATAAATGACAGCATAGTAAGATACTTTGACAAACAGCATAATTTTTAATATCAAAATCTTAAGGGAATGATCATATTCCATTTATGTTATAGTCATTGTATTCAAAAGCTTATTTCTTAGTTATTAAAACTTTTCAGGGAGAAGCCTTTTACAAACTAATATACATATATTACTTTATATTTAACTAATTCATTGATTTTTCCAGTAAATAATATTTTAGTGATGAGCAACTAAATAGTATCAGGAAAAAGACTCCTTAATAATAGCAGCTTTAATAGAATAGGAGTTTATGTCTCTCACATATTAACTCAAGCTGATGAGGCAATGCCTGACATACTAGAGAATCTGAGGCCAAAGCTTCTATCTTCTGGTCTATGTAAACATTTGCTAATTTCATTGTCGGGCTCGTGTGGTTCAATTCCAGGACTAATGCCAACCTACAAGTTGGAAAATGCAGAATCATTGTGTTCCTCATTAAATGTCATGGCTTAGAGGTTGTATCTATAGCTATCTCAGAAATCCTATTTGTCAGAACTAAGTCCTAAGACTCTACCTCCAGGGTAGTTTGTGGAATGCTTTAAATGTATACACCATTTCTAACAGGCTTATTATTATTATTATTATCATTATTATTATTATTATTAAAGACAAGTCAATGCATCCGTTAATTCTGAATATTGTCTGGCTCATACAGTGTTTCTAATGAACAAAGAACTCCAGCAGTTGAAATGTGCATTCTCTATTTGTATTGTTACAATATAGTTACTGTATGAAAAGTCCCATTGATTACAGTTTCAAAATTAGCTATTATTAGTTTAATACTTTGCAGTTTGTTTCCTGTCTAAGCCAAAAAAAAAACCCACAGTAGTGTCTTATTTATGTCTCCTTTGATTTTGCCATCATGCATTCTGGAGTATGGACTTAATATTTCCAAATGGCATGGGCAAAATCAAAGGGAATTTTCACTCTGGCTCCAACCTATTCTCTGCATTAGTTACTGCTATGTACAGCAGCCAATGATATATGCCATCCACTTGAGCTCAGCCTCCAGAACTCTCAAAGAACAGCTCTCTAACATAACTCCAAGTGAGCATGGTTTTGTGAATGATTTTCCCTTGGCCTCCTAGTATGTGTTGTCTAATTGGTGCCTAATGCCATGGCAGAAGAACCAACTTCACCATCCTTGGACCCCAGTGAGGTTTATATATCAGTTCTAGGGTCATTATATCCTCTATTATATGTTATATGTTATTTTAGTGGGTGCATGACCTTAACTTTAAAGATAGTATTGCTCTTTTAAATTCTTTAGAGTTATTGTCTCAGTATCAAAATCATCCCTTCTTTAAATAAGAAAATACGAAGATATAGACATAGGAACTTGCAAACGTCATCAACAAATACATATATATGAACATCTAGGTGTTATTTCCCAATGAAACCACTATAAAGAAATTTTGTATGGTCTTTAAGAGTTCCTTATAGCCAAGTTAATAAAATAAAAATAACTATTTTATTTACTTAAAAACCAAATCTTATACTACCAAAAATGTATTTGAAACTTTTCCCACATCAACAACATGAATGCTTTCAATATTATAGTCATCTTTTCTTCTTTTTTTGTCAGTTATTGGTTAAAGACAAAGTCATTACAAATGAGCATCAAGACTTCAACTTGAACAATAAAGTCATAATAAAAACTGTTATTTACTTAAGAACTTGGGACAGTAGAGCCTTTAGAAGATGAAATCTACAGTGTCATCTTAAGTTGATTGAGGAATATATTTGAAGGGATTTTCTTTAAGTAATTGGGGAATACCTTTGAAGACAGTTATGAGACCCAGGCCTTCTCTTGATCTTTACAACATTTCTTCCTGTCGATGAGATGGATAATTTTGCTCTACAATACACTTCTACAGTGATGTACCATGAGTCCCAAAACAATGGGGTCAGTTGATCACAGACTAGAGCCTCTAAAAAATAGCCTCGGATGTGCTTTTTTTCTCTTAAAAATATTTTTTCAATTTTCTATTATGTGTTTTGCTGAATTTACTAGATAGATAATTTCTTTATTGGGTCTAGTTCAATATAATGGTGAGGCTAGCCATAATAAGCCAGTCACAAATGCTTCTCTATCTAGTAAAATAAAGGCTATATGTGGTGCCTTGCTGCTTCAATTTGACATCTAGTGCTAATGGTAAGGATTCTGTCCCCTAAGGGTAGCTGGAACAAATGCTACACACATCAAAAAGACAAAAATTAATTGCCTTTGTGGGACAAGTTTTCATGTTTGAAGTACTGAATATTCGTGGGAATAGAATTGCTGTGGGTGTTTTAAAAGATCCAGTCATTATTGTGCTGGGGATTTTCATTCTTTATCAACATCAGATAAAAGGCAAGCCTTTAGAGTCTCTCCAAATGTTCTGATCTTCTTTACTCTACACTTTTAGGAAAGACTATTCCCATTACATAGAAGGAAAGATGTTTGGCTTTTGATAGGAAATTGCGTTGTGTTCTGGATGGCACTGGAGCATTGGTGCACATCTGTCTCCTCAGCTGTCCAAAACTCGAGAACTGTAGTCTGGAAATTCAGTTAACTATAAGTGTTCAGTTTGAAAAATGCTCTTTAACTAGAATTTAATGCCAAGAAATGATGGCAGTAATTGAGTTTGAATCTGTTTTAAGCTGATGAGGCAGAGGTGCTACAGGAGAGGCTCACATTTAAAGAAAGCAGCTTTGCTATGCCCTGGTACCAATATGCCTGGTCGTTGTTACCTGTGAGGGTCAGCAGAGTTTAGACAAAAATCATGATTTTATATTTTCTAGAAAATTTTAAAGTAATTATTACTGCAACTAAAATAACAGTTAATTAAGAAATAATATTGGTTTCAAGAACAGCTCCTGCTGTTTTTGTTGTTGACAAAGTCCTTTCACTGTTGATTCCCTTATACATGTTAAATGCTATGAAACAGATGATTTGAGAGCTCTTGTAAGCCTCAGAATGGCTGTTTGAAAGTTCATGTTGAGAGACTCTTTCAATCTCAATGAGGCTTACTTCCAAGTTTCAAGTTATATATATATATTCTTTTTTTTTCTTCATTTTGGAGCAGATGCCCTTTGTAGTCCTTTATGGTTTCTTTTACCTTTTCTACTGAGATCAAGTTTAGCAATACAAAACATTGTGTTAACCCAAGGACATCATGCTCAAATGCTACCCAATCTTTGTATAATGGGCAGAGTGATATTCCATAGACCTGCAAAGCACATTGTTAGAACCTGTAACCAATGGAAAGGGATAT
Organism: Mus musculus; assembly: GCF_000001635.26. Lineage (NCBI taxonomy): Eukaryota > Metazoa > Chordata > Mammalia > Rodentia > Muridae > Mus > Mus musculus. The sequence continues at coordinate 8,751,363 of NC_000068.7, forward strand.
CATAATTATAACACTTTTACAAAATGAGTTTTTTTTCTAATTTTTCACCAGCGAACTAATTGTCTTGAATGTAAATTTGTATTGTAAATTCTTCTCTGCATGCACATCACTTCAGTCACTGAAGTGATTATATGTCATAGATAGTTCTAGGCAACTACTACCTCAAATGGAGATACAAAGTGAGACTCCAGAAAGAGGCCTTTCGATCTCCAAGTCCCTATATCTTCAAAGCATTATTTCTAAGGAGAAGTGTTCTACATATTCTTTTCTGTATATGAATACACTGTAGCTGTCCTCAGACACACCAGAAGAGGGAATCAGATCTCATTAAAGATGGTTGTGAGCCATCATGTGGTTGCTGGGAATTGAATTCAGGACTTCTGGAAGAACAATCAGTGGTCCAGTGGCTCTTAACCACTGAGCCATCTGTCCAGCCTGTTTTATATATTCTTTACGTAAAATCTTGCAATTAGTATGTTCTTAACATGTAGTTACAAATTGGAAAATCTAATCTGTATTCAAATGTACTGTGTGGCTAATGGTTTAGTCAGTGAGGGAGGGTGGAAAGAAGGGGTTTCAGAGTGAAGTGAAGGACATTAGATGGCAATGGAGGTGCCCAAAAGAAAAGAGAATAATAAAATAAATGATAATAGAGTTCTAAACTGAGTCCTATGTGTAAACTGTCAAGATGTCAGACATTGAAGAAATTTTCAGTGGCATAAGTTTAAAATGGCTTATTTCAATACTTGAAATTCAGGTTAGAATTATTTAAAAATCTCTGCTCAATAGTCAATACTAAGTTTAAGAAAGTAGTTCGTGGTGCACACAACTGAGATCTGCTTTATTCTCTGACTCTTTAAATCCTTCTTTCCTTGCTTCGGATAAGCTGTCACTCCTGTATCTCTCTACCAGTGGCAAAAATGTCACAGAATTGATTTGTGACACATGATCACAATCTGTAATAAGAACACTTTATAAATTCAAAGGCCAGGCCAAAAGTAAGTGAAGAGGAGAACTGTAAACCACATACTTGTATTTTTTTACACGATTAACAGTAAAAGGGTCAGCACATTAAGTTGGCTACATATATTGCTGTATACAGAAAACCCAGTTTTCAGCCTCAAGGCGTAAAGCACACATGGTAACTACACCACATCCAAGGAGGAGATAAGTGGAGGCTGTACCACATTCGTATGGATACTTAACAATGTGCCAATTCATTATCTTAATTTGGATGGATTTCTTTCTGGATGAAAGTGTTTGCCTGTAAGTCACGCAAATCTAGGAGAAAAATGGGAAGGCAAAGAAAAGATGTTTTCCTTTTAAAGAAAAAATTTTCTAAGTGTTTTAACTAATGAATATGCAAGAAGATATTCCATTCACTTCTAAATTTGATTTGATTCTGCTATATGCTTTTAAAATAAAGGTGTCATTGTGTGTTAAACAGTTAATGTACACATTCTTTATGCATACCTTTTTATATTATTTTGCTCTACTTTGCATGTTGTTGGCAGATCCTGGGTTGTTGAAAATGGCTTAGACCACTGAGTCCAAAGTAAATGAATATATATTCCAATGAAAGCCTACTGACTGATGAGCAAGACATACAGCAAACAAATCTCAGTTACTTACTTTTCATTTTAGCTGTTGATTGCGTTCAATGTCTTGTGTATATATATATATATATATATATATATATATATATATATATATATCCCACATCAAAAATATAAATGCATTTTTCACTCTCTTGAGTAACAACCCCACTCATATCAAGCATATTAACTCCAGTCTTTTATAGACTATCTGTGATCCATTTTTCTCTGTACTGCCTTGCTCTGTGAGAGGACAGCAGACAATCCTGCTGTTTGCAGACTCGAGACCTAACTATGTCTACAGAGTTTTAAGATGAAGGAGCAAGAGTTAGTTATACAGAATGGGAGGCCAAGGTTGGAGAACTCTGAATATGTCCTATCTCTTCAGGTTAAGATTCTTTTAAAGTCTAGTAGAAAGGCAGAGGGATAGGCAGCTGGCAGCTGCACAATGTAGCCCTTTGAATGATCTGTGTGTTACAGGAGAAAATAAACACCATTGTAATAGAAGCTGCTTTAAAAAGGAAGACAATTTGAATTGCTAGTGAATTCAAAACTTAAATGAGACTAACATCAGCTCTTACACAGAAGGTAGTAGAAATATTCTTCTTTATGTAGAATACTAAAATGTAAGACCAGGGCTGGTAAGGTAGTTCTGTGGGTAAAGATAGCACTGCAATTACTATGCAAGTCTGGGAACCTGAGTTTCATTCATCAAATCAGTATAAATTAAGGAGGAGAAGACTAAATTCACAAAGATATTCTGTGAACTTCCCATATAAGCCACGATATGAACCAATCCACAAATGTGAGCCCCCTTCCATGAATACACTCGCAAATAATAAATAAATAAATAAATAAATAAATAAATATATTATCACAAGATTGTCACAAGATAAGTGTCTCTTATGTCTGGCTCTTTACTAGTTTGTATAACTAATCACACAGGTGGGAACTGTTGTCTCCTATAAATTGTCAGTGTGTTCAAAGCACTGGCAAAAATGAGCACTTGTATATCTGAAATTTAGTGCTGAACATTTTAGTAAGTGGAAACCCCATGATAATATGTATGTATCCGTGGTCCACTTAAGATCTTTCCACGTAGTTCTTAAATATTGATAGATATTATCTGTATAGAATGATTCATTCTTTTAAACCTAGGGAAAACTTCCCTGTAAAGGTAGAGACAAGGAGAAATCAAACAAATTAGCGATATAAGAGAGGTGGTTTGGCCATTACAGGCTAGACTCACAACCAAAATATACAAGGTACTTTCTAGTCCTTTAAAAATGCATTAACACCTTGCCAGTCTCCATATGGGTCTCTGGCAAAGCAAATGGGATTTACATGAACATGCAATAATTCATGTTGCCACTGGGTGGCAATGGCAGCTTTTCTCTCCAAACTATGCATGGTGCCCATAATGCAATTTGGTGCCCATAATGCAATTTAGTGCCAAAGCTCTTGGTCCCCAAGTTTCTCAGGATAATCAGGTGCAAACTACACTTGTGTTATGTTCATGACACAACATATGTCCTCTTTACATTTCTTGCTTTTGGACTTATTCCAAAGCTAAGACAGTTACTAATGTTCCCTTATACCCAGCCAATCATGAACTGTATGGTACCAAGTGCATGAGGAAGAAAAGGCAAAATAAAATGTAGTAGAAAATAAAGCAGGTACCAGCAGAATTGCCTTAATGCCTTCTGCTAGTGAAAGCTTGCAGAGAACCTAAGTATCCTTTAGACTGTTGTCTGTCACACAGCAGTAGTGCTATCCTTCATTCTCTTTAGCACCTCGTTGCCTAAAACATCTTCCCCTGGCCCATAGATAACTTGCAATAATATGGACACACACTTCAGAAGTGCAGTTCAGACAGTGAGCTAAGAATGCTTCCATTTCCCAGGATCCATTTGTTGTAAATGGACAAAGAGAAGAGAAAATATTTTGGAAAATTGTTAAAATATGTATGGTAATGAAGGCTTTGCAACAAATTTTGAGGGGAGATAAATGTGTAGACACTTGAATTCTAACAAATTCAAAGTTTAAAAATGATAACAAGGTTTGAGACCTTACCACAGGCTAGAATAATAACTTTTTTTCATGGAAATACAGGTTTAAGTGTATCCATCCGAATAGAAGTCATCTAAGTGTAAATAGCTTTTCTAGTTCATATGAAGGGGTGATCTTAGATTATTATTTTCATTACTACAGTAAGGTGGTTATATCAATAAAGTGAGATAATATTCTACAAATGTGAACAACAAAACAATGAAGACATATCTTTTATTTCTCTTGGGAAATGTACTCCTACTTTAACTTCCAGAAACCTTGGTCAGTTTCATGGGCTTTTCTTAGTAAATAGAACTCAAGTACAAAATTCTCATAACTAATGGGTATATATGACTAAAAACGTAACTATTGCATCTTTTTATTATCCTAGGCCTCTCTGACAGAGGAAACATACATAGATACCATTTTAGATCTATAGATAAACTAGACAGGATAAAGCCAACTTTTAAATCTTTTCCATGTTTCCTTCCTACAGTGCCTTAATTAATCATATACATTTGGGAAAAGATATTCTTCATAACCAAAGAGAATACATTCACTTCTTCCCCATGGGACTTTGTCTAAGAGCTTCAAGGCCTGGACTGAGTTGAAATTTTGCACAGTTGAAAGCAAGACTTAGGTACCTTGTGTACTGTTGTCCACTCTATTCTTGTTATGTATGAGACCTGTTAAATGCATTAGGTCAAAAAAAAAAAACATTACAGTTACAAATAGAAATTTGAAAACTAATTAGAGATATAAGAGAGCAAAAAACTATTTCAAAATCTTCAAATACTTATTATGATTTGAAAACACAAATAAATCCAGTTGTTATGATCTTGTGTCCAGACACATGTGTTCATACACAGACAACAGAGACACACTCATGGAGGAACTGGAGTGCCAGATTGACGAACGGAAGTAGAGCTGAATGTATTTTTAACTTGGAAGAAAATGGGAGGTGGCGTTGTGTGCATGTTTACTAAAATTGCATGTGAATTGGGGCTTTCCTGATATCTTTGTATTTGCAAATTAATGTACAACACTGACTAAGTGTGGCACTTCATGTAAGTCATTTAGGAAAAGGCTCGTTAAGAATGTGTGACCACAGAGAGACACGACCGGGCACACCTGTGAGGCATGGGGCTCAGGAACTACAAGCCATCCTCAACAACATAGACAGTTTGAGTCCAGCCTGGTCTACATTTAAAAGTTAAACTCAAGAATAAATGTAGACAAATTAAAAAACATCAATGCCTCCCTATGGAGAATTTTGTGGCTTACCCACACATCTTGGTAGCCTGCTCATGGATTATGTGACAAGAACACTTGCTGCTAATGAGATATGCACACTAGAGAATGACTGAGCAAAGCTCTTCTAGAACAAAGATACACGTAGTTTAACATCCAGGGTTACACTTATTTAATTTTAATGTAAAGTTCATCCATGGATTTATACATCAGTTACAAAAAGTTAGAATTCTGATGCAGATGCTGTGTCTTCCAGCCTTTAATACAAAAACAATACTCAACATATGTCTCGCCACATGATAGTTGCACATACATCTGGTTATCTTCTCCCTTTCTAGCCTATGTGTTTCCCTAGGCATTGCCAAAGAGGAATTCTTATTACGATAAAATGTATGCATTCTGTAACTTGCCTCTGCTTCCACTCTGGCTCCAGCAGGCTGCCTTCACTTGGTTAATATTTGTTCTTAGCTGCTTCCTCATTCTCTGGGCCGAGCCAGCCTTCCTGGAAGTCTGTGTTCCCCATGGCTCTCGAAGCTACATAAATAAAAATGTTTTTTAACTGAGGTCATTAAAAGGTTCACAGAATTTTTTCAAGATTTAAAGAGTAGCTGAGGATGCAGGCATACAAACCAACAGGACACAGCTTCCAAGTGGAAAGGAAAGGTCCCCAGGAACATTTTTGTCCCTGCCTTCCCGTGAATTCTATGCTCTGACAGATCCCCAGGAGGGGCATTTAATATTTGAAGGCTAAAAAGAGATAGAATCCTGTTAAAATATTAATAAAAAATCTATGAATTCAAGATAAATACATTGCAGACAAACATGGACTCTTAAATATGTAAGAGAGCATTCAAATACTTTCAGATGAAATTTGAAATTTTATATTTTGAAAACACAAATGAGATTTTCTTAAAATATAACTCAAGAAAAAAGATGGGAAAATAAAAACAGGCAAAGTTAAAAAAAAATACACTTTCAAAAAAGTTTATTCATGGCAGTGAACATGCTTTTCCAAGGACAAAGGTGCTACATTTGAAATCAGTATTTCGTATTAGCAGTTTCTACACCACATTCTACACTGCATCATAATTTTTTTGCGGGCAGTGGTGCTTTTCTAATTTTCTCTTATGTTTATTTATTAATTGATTAATTGATTCTCTCTCTTTCTCCTTGTGTGTGTGTGTGGGGGGGTGCGGGTGCACGCGCATGCATGTGTGAGCACATGTGCACGTGTGCATGTGTGCGTGTGTGCTTTTATGGAGTGTACATGCATATGGAGATAGAAGAATAGCTCTTGGGAGTCAGTTCTTTTCTTCCACTATGCGACTTCTGGGGATGGAATTCAGATCATCAGGCCTGGCAGCATGCACCTTTGCCCTATAAACCAACTCATTGGTCCAACTCTGTTTTGTTGTCGTTTCTTTTCTTAGTTTGTCGTGCAATGTATTATCATCAAATATTCAGGCATCTGACAATGGTCTATTTAATTCTAATTGTCAGCCAGTGTATGCCAACTCAAGGAGAAGCAGAGTAGAGAAAAACTGATCCAAATCTATGCCATTTGTTGCCTATGGTGGAGCAACCTCAGAAGCTGCCTGAGGGAATTTAGTAGTCTTGCTTGCAGATGGTCTCAGTTCTACCCTAGCTTTAAAACATCACAAGTGGTATCATTCAGCAACTGAATCCCTCACTATAATTTATTCTTCTATGAGAAATATGCATAACTCACTATAGGAGATGTTAGTGCTCTGTGTGGTTATTTAAGTAAAATTTGAAGCTACTGTGCTGAGACAATACAGTATTTATAAAAACTGTGCCCTCAATAATCTATCAGTAACCTCTTGAAAGTGCATGCTTACAGAAGAGTGACACATAACACATGTCTAAAATCCATCTAGCAAATCATCTGTCTCATTAGTACAAACTGAGCTGTGTATCTGCTTATTGATCCTAGTGAAAAAAGACAACACAGGTTTTGTTTTCTGAAAGAACCCTGAAATACAGAATTATCACTTCATGAATTCTAAATTTTCAGAGTGTTTCAAGAACAGATCTGTTGTTTATCTTGAATCTATTCTTTAGAGTATTTGTTTTTAAAAACTCTGTTGTATTTTATCTTAAATTTGAATAAGCTAAAATTAAGACAAAATTCTACTATATAAATTATTTGTCAATGAGTATTATGTTTTCTTGTTAGAAATTTATCACATATTCATAATCCCACTTTACATTTTATGACTACCAGTGATACAGCCATTTATAAAGTTAATTGTTTTTGTCTTTATGTATTGTCTTTCTATTGTAGTTCTGCTTTGCTTTCTGGCTTTTCTCTGAAGGATCCTTTCCAGTGAGTTTCAAAGGATCAGAGTAATTTATGCTTATTTTAAGTCAGTAAAATTAAATATCAGAGTAATGTCTAATATATTAATTTTACATATCTTAATATATTTATCTCCTAGCCAACTGAAAAAATCTGTAGGTGCAAATTTCAAAGCATCTCTTCATAGTTAATATTATCAATCATCTATCTGAACATAAGGTTTATTATTATATTCTAGCATATAGATCACTTTAATCTTGATTAAAATACTCCTGGTTGGATATCTTTATGTCAAAATCTAAATCTATTTATAACAGAATGCTTTGATACTTTGCATTATATAAAACTTGAAGACAGTAAACTTAAATTTATTTTGAGCCTGTTACATGAATGATTGTAATTTTTTCTTTAAAATTGAAATTGAATGTCTTAACTTTATTATAAATTACATCACTTTTTAAAGAATTAGTGAGTCCTTTTCATCTTTGTTCTCAAACAATGCCCTTATTTTGTTTTCCTTTGGTTTTTAAACAGTAGTGTTGCCATTTATTTGTGATCCTTTGATTTTATTTGTTGTTATTCAACTGAAGATGATAATATTTTTAATATTATTTTTATAAGACATTGTTATTGTCATTATGATTAGATATATTCTTGATTCCTAAGAGAACACCTGCCTTTGCTATTGATTTTCCTTCAATTTTGGTTATGGGTTTTGTTATACTTGGAGCTAACTTTAGTATTTCTAGTGCAGATCTTTTCTTTCACATTTTCTGTCAGCATTGCTTATAATTCATTCTCTCTCTTTTATTCTCCCTTAGTTTTCTCATTTTGGATTTACTGAACAGTGCTTTCCTTTACATAAGGAATAGGCATTTCTGTTACTAACATTTCTCATTGCTCTGACCAAATGTCTGACAGGAAGCAACTTAACCGAGGAAGGGATAATACCAGCTTGTGATGGTCCACCACGGAGAGAAGGGCATGGTGTCAGGGGACAGAAAGATGGCTGGGCTTTGCCTCTGGGATGCTACACTTCAGTAGTTGATGAGTCAGAAAGCATAGAGGCCAGAGGAAGTTGTGTGGGCCATTAAACTGCAAGACTTGCTCCCAGGAAACCCCTTTCTTCAGCAAGGCTCCAACTCATGGAACTTCTACAGCCTTCCTAATCGGGCCATCATCTGGGAGGGACCTAGTGTTTAAATAGGTGAATCTATGGATGTATTTCTCCTTCAAATATAATTTACTCAATGGTACTTCTGTTTTCTTTCAGCACTAGGAAGTAAAACAATGGACTCTTGAATGTTCCATCACTGAACTGCAGTGCTATTGGTAATTTTCAGTTCTTTCTGGTTGGTGTTTGTACCTAGCGCTACAAATACAGTAAGTAATACATCTCCTATTTCCAATCGATTTCTCTGCTTCTATGTTTAGAAATAAAAAAAAAACCAATACATTATGTGTTTACTTGGTTGGATTCGGATACAAGGTTTGACTCTAGTTACTTACTATGTAGACCAAGTTTTAAGTCACAAAGCTGATTTTTGGCTAGCTTGTCATACGTAGAATCTTCCAAAGCTTCCTCTCTCTGGATGAAAAGCTCCCCAAAATCTATTATAGCATGAAACAATTAAAACATCTCACTGTATATATTTATGGTAGATAGCATTGCATTATAGAAGGGTGTTTTTATACTAGACAATATTGCATGTTGGTGTATGTTCACATACTGCCAATTCTCAACCTCCTATGACCACTAATCTCCTTAGTTTCCATAAACAGTTTGTGTCTTTATATATGGCTATATACAGATACACACACACACACACACACACACACACACACACACACCACACAGTCTCTGTATAAAATCTATGAATCACATAGAAGCAAAATGACATGGTATCTTCCTAAGAATGCCATAATTTGATTAATATAATTATCTTCACAAATAACTTGGTTCTGCAAAAGTTAAGCAGAATATCAACCCATGTCTGTTGACCTGTACTTTGAGTATGAGTCAAATTTGTCTCTAGAAAATTTAAAAAACAGAATATGTGGCTTTCTTCCTCATGATATGTCTGATATTGCAATGTTGCCCCACTCAATCTTGATGCAGTTCTGTTTAAGAGTTTGTGGGCTTTCAAAGGGTAGGGAAGCTGATCAGATAAGGCCAAGATGAGAGCTAAATGGTCCTAATCTGTGCAAACTGACAGTTTAAAATGATCTCGATTATTCTCATTGATGACTTGAACTGTTATCTCTATTGGGTAATTTGTTGATATAGAGATATTTCAACTTCTTATTATAGTATACATGTTTCAGTTATCCAGAAATGGATTGACTGTGCATAACTTATTAAATAGCTTTATATGTTTTTGAGTCTTGAGACTTAGAAGCCTTTTATCATTCTGGGCATCATCTGCAGTTATAATTTATAATATTTTCATCGCTATTTCTAATGCCTGCACAGCCAGGTAGCTTTATCATAACCATAAAGTTATACCATTACTTTTCAACCTGAACGTGAATACTTTAATTACAGTTGGTAATGATCTTCACTGCCTGTTGATACATTTGCTTTTATGATTAAGACTTATCATGATATTTAAAACTCTCAAATAATGAAAAATTTAATGAAACCATCTTTTTGGAAAGTTCACATGAATTGAATAGTTGATCATATGCCTTTAAAAAAGTCTGAGAAAATATTTTTTTGCACTTCAGAAAATTGTAGTTCCAAAGGAAAGTAGACTTTTGTTTTAAAATTCATATTTTTATAATTATGGTACAAATTTTGTGCAACTATATAGAAAAATAGGAAATTCCAATTTAGAATTCCATCATGAAACTACACCATTCTAATTTCTCCAGGCCACGGTTTGTTAATATTCCACAGAGTCCCAGGATGCAACTCTAAGACTGCATTCAAATCTATGAACACGAGGTAATCATGCTCAGCAGAGTATAACAATAATTATAATAGAGATTAAATAAAAATAATTAGAAAAAGTTCATCTAGTTTTGATGTATTAATTATTCTGACCCTGTTCTATTCAGAGTCTAATTATCTGGTTCACTGAAAATGCCGAGATTTCTACGACTCATAAAAATTACATTCAAGTAATTATGTCAGCAAACTAAACAGTATTCATTTACCATGGCTTTTTATGCACACATTTGAATATGCTTTTTTAACTGTTTTAGCTCTTTGTTCCTATTCATGGGAAATAATACCTGTAGAGAAATTTGAAAGTCAGTTGCCCTCTGAGTGTCGTGTGCAATTCTTGCTGATATTCGTCTTTTGTAAGGCTGCTGTAAGTCTCATATAACCTTTGTTTAAAAAACATGAATTAAAGTTCACTCTTCAGTTGTTTCAAAGAAATCTTCAAAGCCTTTGCTGTAGTTTAAAAAAAAAGTTTAAAGCAGTCTTACGAATCATTTTTAGAAAGTTTCTTACTTGGACAACTAAGTAGTTTCTTCCTGGTTTACTTCATATGGTCATATTTTCCTGAGAGACATAGTATAGCATCGTGCTATGAGAAAGACTGGACTTAGAAGATGTGTTTATATACTCATGTGAACATAGAAAATTTAAGCTTTTTCAAAAGTGATGAGAGAACTTAAATGTGTAAAACACAGGAAATCTAATTTTGAAATTAATGAGAATTGTGAAATTCTTGTGGCATAATAAGATCATTAGTAATAAAAGTACAAACGTCTCAATGGAGAAGTTAGGGCAAGGACTACAGGAACTGAAGGGGTTTGCAAACTCATAGGAAGAACAGCAGTATCAACCAACCAGAGCCTCCCCCCAAAAGCTCCCAGAGTAACAGAGTACTAACCAGAGTAAACAGGGGGTACCCATGGCTCCAGCTGCATATGTAGCAGAGGATTGCCTTATCTGGCATCACTGAGGGGGAGCCCCTTGTTCCTGTGGAGGCTTGATGACCCAGGATAGGGGACCCCTAGGGTGCTGAGGCAGGAGTAGGTGAGTGAGTGGGGGAGCACCCTCACAGAGGCAGCAGGGAGGGAGGAGGGGATAGGGGGCTTGTGGAGGAGAAACTGGGAAGGGGGATACCATTTGAAACTAAGAAAGGGGATAACATTTGAAATGTAAATAAAGAAAATATCTAATAAAAAAGAAATGTAAATCAATAAAATAACCAAAAGAAATGTAAAAGGAGTACAAACTTTTTTAAACAATTGGTGGAGTTAAAGAACGCTTAAAGAGACAAAAGTCTATCTGCTTTAAACACAAATATATAATACACCCCCATCTTACTTTTACATGAAAATGTATTATTTATATTAAACACAAACCATAGTTGCTGGCTAGATTATTCAGGTTGCCTTTCTAAACTATTTTTGTCACAAATAAGTGAGGATTCCTCATGGGGGCCATGAACACATTATAGTCTTTCTGCCTAACAAAATTTAAATGGGACTGTAGGTGGAGTTGTGGGAAAAGATGCCTGAGTCTAGTGCGGATTCATTTTTGTTTCATATCCATAGAATGAGTTCTACTCTCTCTATTTCTGAGCTCATTTAAGTCACCCATCAAAGTTTTCTAAGTGTCCCAAGAAGTCAAAGTTTTATGGATAAACTGTGTTTGGATTACCTAGCAGGATTTGTTACCTTTAATCTCTTTAGTCATCAGATGTGATGAAAGTGCTATCATGATATGAGCAGAAAAACAGCATCGGGATTTTCTAAAACTCTTGTGATTGGGTACAGAGAAGATAAGAGAGGGGATAATTGGTTTTGTATTTGCCACACCATATCATTTTAATATCTGTTCTCTAGTCCTTTATATCCCTATGCCTTTGTTTCCTACTGATGGCACGTGTCATCTAACTATAGGAACACATGCTCATGGCTCATTATCCACACAAACACCATTTACACACAAGGCTATGAAGACCTGACAATGGCTTCACTGGGGTCTAATTTGCCCAACTTTAATCGAACAGCATTTAGATTTAACCATTATCATTCATGGGATAGCCATGAGAGAGTAAGATGAAAGCACTTTGCCAATATTCAATACTTCAAATAGATATTGATATTTAGTTTAGTTTAGTCTTAGTGTGAAAAAACAACGAAAGGCAGAATAATTCATAGTAAAATATTTTATATATCTCTAAAAATATATATACGATGAATTCTAACTGAGATCTATATTGTGAGTAGAATTTCAAGTTACCTCTCCAAGAACTGAGAAATATAGAGTGTTCACTGAAGTCTATATTGGTTTGTTCTTGTTTTTTGTTTTGATTTTTTTATGCTTAAATGTTTACTTGCTTGACTTTTAACATTAAAAGAGCACATTTTTTATTATTTCACAAAAGGAATATTACGAATACACACCCTCATTCAAAGGACTACCATATGCAGGGTTTGCTCCTCCTGACTTCTTCACGAAAAATTGTATCTTAAAGGTGGAATGCATTGCAAGAGAGTTTATTTTTGGAAGTCTTCTAAACTGCTCTACAATGCCGTGTCTACTGATGTATGACTAGCATTAACCCACAGCAGTATTTGCATTTTAAATTACTTTGTGTACACTGGATATTTGCTCGGACTCAGATCATAAGAAGTCTATTGCCTTGGGCAGGCCATAGGAGCAATTATTCTGCAATCCTAATTAAGTCATGATTAAAAATTATATATTATCCTGGAAAATAAAGAAACTTTGTTGACCATACTTTATTTTCACCAGACAGTAGAAAATTCTTGGAAAAAAATCCTAGTTTTCAGAAATAATTTTTATTACATTCTTAAACCAAATATTTGTTATTGTTGTAGTATGTACTCACTAGTAAGTGGATATTAGCCCAAAAAAGTACACAGTACTCAGGATTCAATCCACAGAATTCAAGAAGACTAGCAAGCTAAAGGGCCCAAGTGAGGATGCTTCATTCCAACTTGGAAAGGAAAAGAAATCAATTGGGGGGGGGGTGCATAGGGAAAGAGGGACCTGGGTGGGAGAAGGGAGGGAGGGGGAAAAGGGAACATGATCAGGTATTGAAGAAAGGACAGAAGTGAAGCCCTGAGGGCTAGCAGAATGAAGAAAAACAGGCAACCTTGGGAGGTGGGAGAAAAAAATAAAATAAAAAGTACATTCTCAATTATTACATTGACTTTGTAGTTTTTTGATCATATACATGGCGACCCAGTAGTTCTGTGAGAATTCATCTGTTTCCTAACTTTGTTACAACATTGTTAACACTCAAAGCCTGAAGTTAGGGTAGGAGGTTCCAGTAAGACTAGCTGGGCTTTTTTTTTTTTCTTTTTTTTGGGGGGGGGTATTTTTTTATTGGTTTTTTTTTTTTTAATCACTCTTTTTTTTTTTTTTTTTTTTCTGAGACAAAGTATAGCTTGGGAGATGATCTAAGATGGTCTGTAACTGTCAGGGTAGCACATGTGGCATTGAATTTGCTCTTCCAGAACCAGCATTCCAAATGTTGGGCTTGTAACTATATAGTAACACAACCAGTTCCTAAACTATTACAACTTACTCCCTGGAAGCAATGTATTTTAGGTTGTAAATTATTATCTAGTTGCCCCACTGTCCTTTTCCTGAAAATTAATATATGAAACCCAAGTTCATGAAATGGAACTACCTGTTGTATGTTCTAGATAAAGCCCAGAAATATAAGCATTGTTTTTCATATTTAAAATAGTCACCTGTGATGACAAATACTGATGGTCAATCTGACAAGACCTAGCAAAGGGCATGACGTACACGTGGGGAGAATTTTTCTGACCAGGTTATTAGATGTGGGAAGTCTTACCTTCAATATGTGTGCTGATTTTTTGCCAGCAGCCCCGATATAAAGAAGTCCAAGAGCTCTTGATGGTTGTCTACTTGCTTTTGCATCTAACTGGTGGTTCATCTGTCTCATAGATCTCGCTCCTAATGCTGTTGTTGCTGCTGTTGGCATCCTTTGCTGACACAAAGCACAGCTTCTTCTACTTTTCTAGATGGACAACAGACCATCCATGAACCCTGCAGGCCTTCACTATACAGGGACTGCTGGAGCATCCAGTGCCCGAGACTGAGTGGTGGCTGAGTTCTAAGTCTCTTAGGGATCAATGTAGACATGGTTAGACTACCCAGACCCTAACATAAACTGTCCTAGTAAATCCTATTTTGAAATGTATTTGTTTTCTTTTTGTTTGCTCTAGAGAGCCCTGAGAATACAGAAACCTATGCCGAGTGTCATAAAATTAAAATATATTTATAAAATATACACATACGTATGGTCTAAATAATGATAGTAATTTTATAAAGATAGAATGAAATAATTTTGTAAACACCACAAAGTATTCATATCATGGCATATAAAATAAATGTTTTGTATCTGGGCACATATTAAAGAAGATGTGATTTAAAATGATGAGGAAACATCACTTCAATTCATGTGCTTCACAATGTCAAGATAAAGGAACTCAGTGCAGACGCCTTTGTGATTGATTTTCCATTTACACGGTTAATGTACAAGCAAATATAAATTCAAATCATAGCCTGGAACAAGAGACTATCCTATTAAATATTAAAGTTTTAAAATTGAATTTTATTATACTTCACATTCATTTTTGAATCAGATTTATTCTGGATTCTATAGTACCAGCTATCACGTTGCTATGCCTTTAGTATTTTACTAAAAGTAACCAGGTATCTTTTAGAAAAAGAATGTGTGCATGTACAGTGTGTGTGTCCATGTTTGTGTGTGTGTTTATATTCATGTGTATGTGGGCATAAGTGTGTTTATGCATTCATGTGTACATGTGTGCTTATAGAGGCCGGGGACAACCTCAGCTTCTGAGACCTACTTTTCCTAGGTTTGTTTGTTTGCTTGTTTCTTTGTTTTTGCTTTTTGTTGTTTTTTATTTTGTTTTGAGATAGTGTTTCTCATTGGCTTGGCACTTGTCAGCTAAGCTTGCAGAACACATAAATCCATCTGTCTGGGCCTTCCCAGGACTGGGATTATAATTGCTTCCTTCCTTACTTGGCTTTGTTTTTAATGCTAGTTCTGAAGAGTCAGTTTAGGTGTTTGCAAGGCCCTCTAAGCTATCCTCTAGGTCTAGTATGAAATATCAAGCCAGTTGAGTTTCGCAGATGCCTGTCTTTCTTTAAATAGTCAAAGGATTATGTGTTTTTCCAATGAGTAATGCATTTGCTAAAATAAGAAAAATAAACACTCACTTTTAAGAAAAATCCTTTGTCTATACACATAAAAATAAACACTCTCTTTTGGGTAAGGTCATGATGTTCATTTCTCAAGGAATCAAGTAAAAAAAAAAAAACCAAAAAACAAACAAAAAAAACCCAAGCAAACAAAAATAAAACACAGGAGCAAACATATTCCAGTCAATTGAATGCATATCCCCATTCAGGCTTGGAGGAAATTCACAATCAGTGACTAAATCTCCAGATTCTTAGGTCACAGTAACCCCATTAAATTAGAATACATGCAAAGAGCAATTGCTCTAGAAGTGAATGTGCTATGGGCTGTGGGGTTTGCCCGGTCAAGAAAAGGCCTGCCGTGCAAGCATGAGAACTGAGTTTAATCCCCAGTATCCATGAAAAGTGCCAGGCATGGCAGAACACACTTGTAATGCCAGTACAGAAGAGCCAGTGACAATCATATCCTTGGGTTTGGAGATTAGCTGATCTAGCAAAATTGATGACAAGAGAGACCCCAAGGTAATAAATTAGGTAGAGGCCCAGTGATGGAAACACTTAAAGTTGGCCTTTAACTTCTACATGCATCTATGAATAGATGCAAAGTATACATACACACGAACACACACACACACACACACACACACACACATTCAAAGAAGGCCCACATGCTAAAATGTAAGAGCCTTGAAGGGACATGATTTTTTTTTCCCAGTGATACACCTAAAATTGATAGGCTTTTAGAAGAAGCCCAACTTTAGAAATGAAGGCATTGATTTATACAAATACTGCATTGCTGAGAAGGAGGTAAAGCTATCTGAGACTACACAGGGAAAGTAATTCAGAACACTCTTTGACCAAGCCAATTCCTTTCTTCTAGGATTAGGGTTTGAATATTTCCCATTGGCTCATGTTTTGAGCTCTTGATCCTGGAAGTGTAGCATTATTTTAGGAAGTTCTGAACCTTTAGAAATTGAACACAGCTGGCAGAAATGGGCTGCTGCCAGAAGGCTTTTGAAGGTTCTATCCATCCTGAGTTACTTACTTCATGTGACCAACCATGTTATGCACCTGCCAGGTCAAGGGAGCTGATCTCACTGTTCAGCCTCCCCAGACACCAAAACCTCTATAAAAACTGTGAACCCTGTTAAACTTTTCCTCTATTAACTCTTTTTCTTTCAAAAGAGTTACATGTTATAGTTATTTTGTGTTGCATGAATATATGCTGAAACATGCATACTATAAACTAATACATAAGAGAAAGTGTTCTGTTATGCTGAAGGGAAGGGTTTTTAGTCTGGCAACTACATTCCTACTAACAAGCAATCAATGGGAACACAGAAAGAATGTTACAATGTTTAATGTGTTAACTCAGCATGGCATTCTGTTACACTCTAGGACAATTGCATTGATGTGCTAACTGGGTATTACTTGAGTTACTCTCACAATTTCATAGTACACTAAAAGGAGTGTTAAGATGATTTCATCGTTTCTTGTTCTAAACTATGTTTGGAGCAAATGAGATAGTTCCTTCCTTAATGCTTTACAAGAAAACACACTGCACTGATTACCATTAATTATGGTATTTGCACACGAGATTTCCGAAGCATCACTTGATAAGCTGACAATAGTATTTCCTATAGTGCATTTCTGCTTTATGTAAGTGATGCTTGTGTGGGCACTCAGCACTGAACACTGAGGAATGCCGCATCTGAAACAGCTTCTTACTACAGTGAAAAGAAAATGTGGTTTTGAATATCTTTCTACTGAGGAGCAATTCATATTTACTGATAGTTTACTAGCTTAGAATTGAGCCCGCCTGCATGCATTTGAAATGTTTTTCAGCAAGAATATCTTCAGCTAATGTGATACAGGGTCAGAGAGGAAGTTGATATGTTTGTTGTAGAGTTCATTTAGAGTGAATTTTGAGTTTTGGCTTAATGATTTGCTCTTGTCTTCCAACTGGATCTGATGTGATTCTCTGTATGCTAAAATGGTCATGCAAAAAAACCTGTGGCTAAGCCTTCTAAAGACACAGGGCTTGTAAAGAAAATGAAAGGACATAAAAGGAAGAATCTTGACCTGACACCTTCCTGTCTTGTTGTCAACTCTTGTTTTGTTTGTTTGTTGTTTGTTTTTTGTTTTTGTTTTTTATTAAAAGAAAATGAGAATAGCAAAGACAATTTCTCTTTATGCTAACTGTTGAAATTGTGTCAGCTTAGGCACTGGATTCCTAATTATTTTTAATTATTTGCAGTTCTTAGTGACAAGAGGTGGAGGGGTAAAAACTGATATCAAGATCACACCCCACAACTAATGGGGCTGTTCTATTGCTTTGCTTGTTTTTTTGCTTTGAGTCATCCAGAAAATAAAGATGTATAGTAAGGACCTGGAAGAACTTTCATAGACAGGCGTGGTTCCGGAGTGAGGAAGACTCTATTGTTTTTCAGTTCTTGCTATGATGTTAACTGCCAAGTTTCCAATGAGACAACGATGATGAATTCTCTTCTGTTAGTCCAGAACTTAACCCCTATAGCTCTAAAGATGAAGACGTTCATTAACATGCTTGGCCTATTTGAATTATGGTCTAGTGGAAATTAAAAGGAAATTAGACTCAGTTCTCAGAAGTCATTACTATACAAAGTACATCTTTCCCTTTCTTCTAAGAGTGATATCTAGGCCTTATAGTTGACTTTGTGTTACATGAAATAGTACAACTTTTATTTATTTTCTAATTACTCTGAAAGCACTGATCACCTCATATGTTACAGATAAGTTTGATATAAGACACTTCATATCCCAAAGGTTTAATCATCTTAAACATTATTCATCAACAAATACTCATATAAATTTAGATGATTAAACATCTAGACACCCTTCACAAGTACAGTCAGAGATACCTTTGTCTCCTTCAGGAATAATAGTTACTCTTTGTGACAAAAGTTCAGAGAATCTTAATAGCTAGTCACATGCAAAGTTTCTTATATCCCATTAAAATCTGAAAGGAAATGAAAACTCTTAGCACCTTATAACATTAACTGATAACTATGTCTAGTAAATGACAGTCTCATCTCCTCATCTAAGGTCTTACTTCTCATCCACACACATTCTTGACTGCTATGCATCACCATAGTCCTTCAGTGTCTACAAGACCAGTTGGTTTACTCCACCAGGACTTGCCACCCAGACAGTCTACATTATAGCTTTTGTTACCCATGCACTGCATTTATATTATCTTTCAAACAAGTTCGCTCAAAATATAAAATCAAGTGAGCACACAAGAGACTCAATAGTTTATTTCCTATTTAAATAGGTTGCTCTTCTGACTAAAAGAAAAATAATAGTGCTTATATCTAAATATACTTTCACATATTAAAGTTTCTTTTATAAAATCAATAAGAATTGAATAGATTTTTAAGCCACAGTTGTCTTGGTTATTAAAATGATGTCTCTTTCCTTTCTGAGAAAGGACTATAGTTACTTTGCAATTGCTAAGATGCTAACTTAGGACAAAAGTCGAGAATAATTTAAATAAATTATTCAAACTTGAATAATAAACGATTTGGGAACAGTCCCCCAATGTTCTTTGCCTTTCCTGTGTGGACTGTCTCTCATCACGTTGAGAGTGGTTACAGCTCTCTGATGTGATCATAGAAATTATGACCAAGTTGATAGTAGGGCTTCTGTCTCCAGAGATATAATAGTAGTTCTGATCCTTTTTGGCAGCCAAATTTTGCTATCCACAAAAATTTCTATTCTTCCTCAATGTCTTTGTGATCCATTATTCATCATAGGAACCTGGCAGATGCTGACTCCATGAACTCAAGAAGCTTCATTTAATTATGTGCTACTAGAAAGCGTGGGTATTTCATAGTGGCATAATAATAACTTCATTCATATGTTTCCCTTCGGGAAGCCATTCCTAAACAAAAGTGTCATGTTAGCTTTCCTACTACAGTGACACCAGACCACCTTGAACTGAAATTCTCATTATTTGAGTCACAAAAGCATGAGATTGCAAAGCTGAGTCATTGTCTCCTAAAGTTACCGTTGTGAGGCACAGAGGAAATACACAGGAACTAGAAGGTTCTTGGGAAAATGCCAGAAGGAAACTGTTCTTGGGTAAGAGACAGGGCAGGAAAGGAGTCTAATCATTAGACTGGCCAAATGTAGAGGCAGGGGGGAAATGCTCAATTAATTCTTCTGTAGAGCGATACATATCCGTTACCAATCTTCTTCTTTTATACTTAATAACTCTCCTACATTTTCAGTTGAAACACAAACCAAGAATCCTCTGTACTTTGATTTTTGTCCTTGGTATATTTACTACTTTTCTGTGCCTTAAAGTGTTTCTATTATTTTAGAAGTCAATGACCATCTAATAAGGATAGTTAACAGCAATACAATAACCAGTAGTGAATATTTTTTCATTGTTTTCCTTGTGTTTGGGGATAGACATTAGGCACATGATTTTGGTCATGAACTAATTTTAAGGCAACTGCTGGGATCTTTTGTGACGTAGCATACATAAGAGAATGTTAACTACCCCTTTTCACACAGTTATCTTATTTTGTTAAATTCTTAGTGAGAAGAGCATGTGTGAAGCCACAGCTCACAACTAAATCTTTCGTGCTATAGTTTAATTTCACCTACCTCTGCTATGTGCTTAGCTAATCTGGGAGTATTCTAGTGACAGTTCTGCAATCAAGACTATTAAAATTGCTAATCATGAGGTGACATCTGAAAGACACTGGAATTCCGAAGTGTTTACTAATAGATTGACTTAATATGCATAAAGCTTTAGCTTGTTAATATGTTTTTATTATTTTTGGAATGATAGAATAACTATTATCACTTTCTCCTTCCCTTTGCTTCCTCCAATGCTCGCTCTCAAATTCATGGTATTTTTGCTTTAATTCTTGTTACACACACACACATTACTACTACTATTACTACTGCTGCTGCTGCTGCTGCTGCTTAGTGCATAGATACAACTGGATCTGATTCAGTACATATAATGTTATCTATATGTATATGTTTTCTCAGAGATGAGAACTCATCATTAGATGAGAGCATTGGGGACATTGTTTCTCCCAGCCTCATTATGCCTCAGGTGGCCAGAGGCCTCTGTCTAAGATTGAGCCCCTTTTTGTATTCTCCCTTCGATGTCAGCATTTCCAATTGATGCTGTTACTGCTCAGGTCATGTTTAGGCAGGCATATGGATGAGACTTCATGGGTTAGCTTCTCTGAGATCTCTAGGAGACATAATCTCACAGAACACTTCATATTCTTCTGGCTCTTGTAACTGTTCCCCTCTCTCTATTGCAGAGACCTCTGAGTCTTAGGTGCAGGAATTCTATTTGGATGTTTCAGTTGACATCACATGATCTTTTATCCTATGTGTTTGATTAGATATAGTTTTCTATAGTGGTCTCCTTTGGATGGAAAGATACATCTCTTTGAAGAGAGATGAGAACTACTCTTACATGTGGGTTTAAACATAGACATTTAGAATACAGCTATGAATAGCTTTCATACTACCAGAAAGCACTATGTGTCTTAGTCACTATTTTACGGCTGTGAAGAGACACTATGACCAAGGCAACTCTTATAAGAGAAAGGATTTCATTGGAGCTTGCTTACACTTTCAGAGTGTCAGTTCATTAGGATTATGGTGCCAGGTACGATGCTGGAGACCTATCTTAGAGCAACATCCTAGCCCATGGGACAAGAAAAGGAGATACACTAGACCTGCTTTGGGTTTTTGAAACATTGAAGTCCATTGGCAGGGGCACATTTCTTCCAACAAAGTCATAACTACTCCAAGCAGGCCACCACTCTTAATTATTATGTCTTTCAAAACATGTCACTCCCTATTGACTGAGCATGCAAATATCTGATACTGGTTGGGCATCATTCTTATTCAAAGCACCACAGTGTGCAAGTTTTAGCTTTTACCAACTGGGATCAACTAAGAGAAAAAGAATTACCACTTCTAATTTGGGGGTTCTTTTTTCTTTGCACTTGTATATTGCTTCCTTGGGGGTTGAGGACTTTTTCTTTTCATTTCTTTTTGTATGTGTTTTGTTGTTGTTTTGTTTTGTTTTTGAACTCTTTGATTGCAAGACTTGTTTGTAGGTCATTTGAACCCAGGTTACAGTTTCTTTTTATGTAGTGAACCAGGATATTTAGCCAATTACATGCATGTTAACCTTGAGTGCACCTCACAGTAGGGTTGCTAGTCTTTGCTTTATTCCTATTACTGCAGTGAATTGTGTTGTAAGGATCATACTTCTTCTTCTACCTTCATTTGGAACCTGTCTTTGTTTTGCAATGCCTAACACCGGACTTTGTAAGAGGTTCATTTAACCAATTATTCCAATTTGTTTGAAGCTAAAATCTTTAATCTATCTAGCCCTCCCCTTAATCTTTCTAGGGAACAGTTTTCATTCCATTTACTGACCATTTTGATTTGAGAAAGTAGAGAAAACAAATTTGACTACATATGTGTGCAAATGCACAATCTTTTTCTGAAAAATAGCATGTAAATATAATATTAAAGAATATTCTTTTCATTTATAGGAAATAATCTTTTTTTTGCACTTGTCAACATCCTTGAAATGATGAAAAGAATCCAAATGCAGATCTATGCCTCTTATGGAACTGCCATTCTAAAACTTTATTAACATTGATCTTTTCAATGAAATGAATCTTTGAATATTTTGTGTATATATTCTTTTGACTAGTACACTAAAAGAACTCAAAATAGCTGGAGAAATAGTTTAGGGAATTGATGAAGAAGTCAAAATATTGAGTGCTAAGTTTAGAAAGATTGAGGCAAAAGAAATAACAAATAAAATTTTAGAGAAATCTATCCATTCATTAAAATGTTGCAATACCAATTATAGTTTTGTATAGGTATCTAGATAAATATGAGATTATTCTGTTGGAGGTTGGTGTGGTGCTGCTATATATTCAAATGATAAATACTGACCTTCAAAATCTGGTTGTCCCTGTGGGGACATTCTCACATACACCAAGTGATGTTATGAAAACCTTGACACCTAATTTAAAGTTAACTGGTTAAAAAAAGGCTAGAGCCACTGATTGGGCAGCTGACAGAAAATGTGGGATATGAGATATAAGGAAAGATGTGAGGTGAGAAAGAGAGAGAGAGAGAGAGAGAGAGAGAGAGAGAGAGAGAGAGAGAGAGAGAGAGAGAGCAGGAGAAAGGAGAGGGAGGGAAGATGGAGCCACGAGAAGGGGAGATGGAACATTCCAGGAAGAAATGACATATTCTAGAAGGATCTTGGTGGAACCTAACAAGTGATTGCAGCAAACTTGAAGAGCTGTACTAAAATGGATTTTGAGGTTGTTAGGTAGAAAAAAGAGGTGAGGTATACTAGAAATTCATGGATCAGGTTAGGATACTGGACTGTCATAAACTGTACTTCAAGTCTCTTCTGCAGAAGAAAGTTACTACCAAGTTAAATCAACAACTCACAAACCACCTCTTCTCCACAGGATCATTAACTTGTCCCGACCTTTGTCACATATAAGTTCTTGAATTATATACAACACTCATAACTCCTCTTTGCATTCTTATCAGCTCATGTACTTAACAATAGATGTGCCTGATGGATGCCCTAGAACTTTAATGGAAGTTACTGGTGATTGTGAGCCAGCATGAAGTTGCTGAAAATTCAACCTGGATGCTCTGCAAGAGTAACAACTTCTCTTAACAACTGAGACATCTCTCCAGCCCCAAGAATAATTTTAATTACAAATATTTTCCCCAAACATCTTTTTTAGAGTGCTTCTGTTGAGTCCAACAGAAGTTGATCGTTATTTTCTTTCAATGTGATAAGCCAGTTTCTATCCTGACTTCCTTTGGAGATTTTTAGTTTGGAAGCTGATTGTGCAAAAATGCACACGTTTCCTTTTATCAGTAACCACTCTGTGGTTTGCTCTTTTGAATTTCCTTCACTTCTGACTAAGCACTATATCAATTTCTTCCTCTTCCAACAAGGCCATTTCCTCTCCTCTGGCTCAGTTACTGTCTGTGTGATCAAATAACCTAAGATAGAATGTTTAGCACATGCATTCTTCAAACCCAAAGTGATTTATATGTACATTTTTGAAAGAGGAGATCAACTGTCAGGCAGCAGGTACAACCTCATGGGAGTTCTAACCAATGGAATCTGACAAGGAGACAATGGACAAGAAATTAATGTGGAAGTCCTCAAGAAGGATGCTAAAAGATGCAAACAGCTTTGTCAGGATGCCACAAAAGCACAGTAGAGCTTTAAGTATGCCCCAGTACAGGGGAATGCCAGGGCCAAAAAGGGGGAGTGGGTGGGTAAGGGATTGGGGGGGTGGGTATGGGGGACCTTTGGGATAGCATTGAAAATGTAAATGAGGAAAATACCTAATAAAAAAATAAAAATTAAAAAAAAAAGAAAGAAAAAAAATGTTTTGACAGTCCAAACAGAGGTATCTGGTCTTAGTACAAAACTGAAGGACTCTGTTTGATGTAAAGAAAAAAAAAATGTAAGTTTAGTTCATCAAAGTTAAGAAACCTTCACTTGTGGTAAACTGCACCCTGTTTTCACATATTAATGCTTAAAACAGTCTAACAATATCCACAAGAACATAATAAATAATTATATCTCATGAGAATCAGTATACAATGATATGTTCTAACCGAACAGGGTATGTAGTCCCTCAGGGCTTATATACCAGTGAAAGGGTGTTGTGTCTGAACTTAGTCTTGAAGTCTCTCTGGGTGAAACACAGAAGAAGTACAGACAACAGAACTTTCTACATCTGTGCTTATGCTGATGATATGACATATTCTGCTAATGCAAAATGTACTGGAAAGAACTAGGACAGCAATTAGCCAAAGAGGAAAAGTTTACACTAGTCAGCACTAATGCTAGAAAAAAAATTCATAGGATCCGACATTCCTGTTGTCCTATGAGTTCAGCCATCAAGCTATCATTAAATAGATGAATGAAAGTTTTTGCATTTATTAAGAAAAAGTGTAAAACCAAGCCTAATCATATTGGGTCCAGGAATTTTTTAAAACATTTCTAATGCTAATTAATCTATAAAAATACCTGACTGAGATATAACTTTGGTTTTAGAATTACTTATTAGGAAAGCTAATTAGAAGTGCATTGTGTACCTCCTGAAATCCGAAGCAGTAAATGTATCTCAATCACACAAAGGTGAACTTAGTAATCTTTTTCTGTTATTATTTTGAGATTGCAGAATAAATTTTTAAAAATGCTCAGCCTTTGACTCAACTTAGTGCAGTTTAGCAGTCCCCACATTTAGAAACATCTCAACTTTTATATCTAAGCCAAAAATAATAGAATCCAACAAGTTCAGTCAAAGACACTGAAATTGCCAGGCATGTAAGAACAATATTTAATATAATGCATGGAATTTGTATTATAAATAATGCTATGCTGATTTGTGTCATTTGTAAGAATGCTTATATGTCTTAATATAAGTTCTGTGGCATTTATATGATATAGTAAATGTGTTTTAAAACTCGTGCTTCATATTACATAGATTTGTAAACATCGCATGCTGGGCATCACTGTAATAAAACACCTACAGAAGTCAAACCGAAGAGTAAGATTTATTTTGGATCACTGGTTCAGAAGTCTCTATGCACAATCCCTCCTCAGTTTTCATGTTTCTGGCCCAAGGTACAGCATAGCCGCATGATAAGGAAAGAGATACAGAAAGCAGCTCATAACATGGCGGCCCGAAAGGATTGGAGAAAAGGAAGAAAGGCGAGAGAAGGAACTATTTCTTAGAAACTTGATCATGGAATCATAGCTCAAAGTAAATGTTGGAGATAACGGCCCGTTGATCCATTGCTGTTAGAGAGCACTACGGCTCACCAGCTACAATCATCTGTTGCTCACCTACATGCATTGTGAGATAGGTAGGTGGCTGAACTCTGAGAACAGGCACGTGTAAAGAAGATGAATGTTCCAGTTCCCAGTCTGGCCCCTAAAAATCTACTGTGTGGTCTTAGTCAAGGATAATGTAGATGAATCCAAAGTTCTAATGGACAATGTCTTAACCAATAGTGAGCCATCTGATTAGTTTTGGGAGTGGGAAATTCTCTTCTGTGATAAGAGCCCACAAAGATCTAAGAGTTGTTGAATATGACAGCTGACCAGTCCTGGATGGTGAGTCATCTTTAGTCTATTCTCTCTCTTGAATATTCCATTACAAACAAACATTGGTTTGTTTTCTACATGTCAGAATTAGAACAAAAGGGAAATAAATTAATGAAGCTACACAATGGCGGAGACAACAATCTCTTCCTCCACATAGGTGATATATTGCTGTTAGCCTTCTCTTGATGTCAAAGAGGAAACATGTGTTCATTTCAATTAATAGAAAATTGGTGTCTAGAATGTGTTCTGTAAAGTTAATTCTGGTGACTGAAATAGATATACTGACCTTAGCTTCTTAAAAACATGACACATGGGGATAATTTATCCAAAGAAATGATCATTTCTTTGGAGCTTACATATATAAGACTACATACTCTATTTTCTTATCACCAGTTTATTAATTACTATATACTAATAAACATAAACATAAATAAATATGAATTTTAAATGGGCACTCATTAGCTCCCTCTAACTGAGTATGCAATGTCATTTTACATGATATGTATTATACATGATCAAATGTTTCTTTTTGCAATTTTGTGTTAATTATTAAACTTAGAATTAACCATGTTGAATAATTATTAACATATTCCATTCATTGCTAGTATCATTTATACTTTTATACCAAGGACTACATTCCAGAGTGAAAAACCTTATTACATTCAAATATCATTTATGTGCTTTGGGCTTCAACCATTTCAAGTATCAGAGAAATAATTAACATATTCAAAAGCAATTTTAAAACACTAATAAATGTAGTGAGAAAACAACAAAATTAACATTATTTTTCTTAGAACCTACATCATGCTGTATTTCTGGCCTTAGTTTTTAAGTACAAAGAAGAACCCAAATTTAGAGAACTACTTTTCTCTATAATAGTTATAAAATTAGTAAGTTTTGTTGCATTGTTGATGTAAAATATATTCCCAAAGTGAAATGCTGCCTTGCTGTTTTGTTATATACATTAATAAAAAACAAATTTTAATGAATAATATGAAAACATATATTTGATAAATAGTTTGATAAAAAAATAAATATTATGAATCTTTACCTAGGAATTTATAGCAGCAAAACTCTGTGCAGACTCCAGCTTTTCTATTAGCTTCTAGAAAGGATGCAGATGAGAAATGACTCAGAAAGACAATACTTCTTGTCATTATTCAGAATTGAAAGGTTAGCATTGAGGAACAATCATGAGTTGGGGTCAATCTATAGGAAGAAATTCCTAGACAGCGTAAAGCAGAAAAACAATTTAAACTATCTTTCAAATTTCAGCAGCATACCTCTTGATACAGCAGGTTAGCCTTGCATTGAAGACCCCTCAGGTTCTCTTGCATGGGAGACAATGATGAAGTTTAATGTGTTGTAAACATAGCCTAGGTGACAGAAGACCTACCCTGAAACACAGGCTAGATGCTTTTTACTTTCTATTGTTTATATGTCAGAACAATTCCCAAGTTGGTTTTGATGATATGAAGTCAATGTTAGTTGTTTTTATTTGACTTACCAATGAAAGAACTAATGATGGGAATACATGTGTTTATGGATAAAGTTTTAGAGAAATAAACACATGAGTGTTGCTTAATAGTATAGCTACACAGTCAAATCTACTTTAAAGAACCCAGTATCTCATAGCTAACTATATTTTGATAGCAATTGACCAGACTGGGGAGTGTTTAGTTCTTAGCCACAAGAAACTACAGTGAAATAATTACTCTACTAACTTTAATCTTTTGTGAAATTATAATATCATTACTTTATTCTTTCTTTGTTTCTCTCTGAATCTATCCATATATCCCTACATTTTCTCTTTCAAATGCATGGCCTTCTTTTTTATTAATTATTATTACATGCATATTTGTGTATTTTTATTGGATATTTTCTTTATTTACATTTCAAATGTTATCCACTCTCCTGGTTTCCCCGTCCTAAAAAGGCCCTATCTCTGACCTCCTTCCTGCTTCTATGAGGGTGTTTCCCCCCGACCCCCACCCATACCTACCTCCCTGCCCTCGAATTACCCTAAACTGGGGCATCAAGCTTTCACAAAACCAAGAGCCTCCCCTCCCATTGATGCCCAACAAGGCCATCTTCTGCTACATATGTGGCTAAAACCATTGATCTGTATTTTTTTACATATATAGTCGTAAATACAGCCTTCTTAGTCTGTACAATGTTATTTGTATGTATGTTTTCTTAAGGCTAACCATTTTGGTGTTGGATAACCAATTGCTATTCTCTTCCCTGGGAAGTGAGTCAGATAAGGCAGGCTTTCTTCCAACTAACTCTACTAAAGTTATGTCTCTCTGTCCTTTTCCAGCAGATGCTGACCCCAATAGGCATCTTATAATGCTAACCATACCTCATCTTCACCTTTAAACATAATGCTATTTAAATCTAAACCTGCCAAGCACCAAGTAGCTTCCTAAGTAGATGGATGCAACTTACACAAGTATGTTCAACTTCCAGAGAAACTGTGAAGGAAGTAGAAAGATCCAGACCTTAGTGAATATAGACAGTGTTTTAGCAAATGACTCCCTCACATGAAAATACAAAGGAACAAGCAGATATAAATTCAGGGGAATTTTGGAGTGGTTTGAACATTTATGTTCATTTCAAACTTATTTATAATAGCCAGAAGCTGGAAAGAAACCAGATGTCTGTCAACATCTGAATATAGGAATGGATACAGGAAATGTGGTACATTTAAAGGATGGATTTAAAAGTTAGTTTAAGGCCATTGCTAGTCTTGCTCATGAAAGTAAGGGAGATTGGAAAAGTTTGAATCTGTAGAAAGCATAATCTACTTTAAGAACTGGATGATGGGGCAAAAGAAGGTAATTAACTTATTGGTACTATCAGATTTGTCTTCAACCTTCTATAAAAATCTGAAACACTCACAAGAATCTTACTCGCAAGAATCTTTTGAGTATGTGGGTAAAACATGATGGGAAAAATAGTATCTCCCCCTGTTTGAAAACTTTTGAAGACAATTAGCTTAAATAGCAAATAAATGTCAATCTTCAAAGAGAGCTCCAAAATAGCCAAGAATCAAATGCTTCATTGGGAAGATTATAAATAGTCTCTCCAATACAAACATCTCAATTGTGGGGAACTGGGGGAAAACATGGGGAAACTGACATGATTATGGACTCCATGTAGATTTAATTTAATTTTAATATTTAATTACATTTAATTACTCAGTTTGTATATGCAGATATGCTATTTGTGTGTTCATGTGGGAGTACATGTTGCGCTCGATGTGTACAGAAGTCAGAGGGCAACAGAAACCTTGTCAGTTCTTTCCTGCCCGGATGTAGGTACCACGTTTTGAATCCTGGTTGTCAAGCTTGTGGTGAATGCCCTAGCCCACTGAGCCATCTTGAAGACCTGAGTTAATAAAAAATGGTAAGGACTGGGCAACTTTGCTAAACTTCAAATATCCAGAAATATAGATAATATTTAATGTATTATTTCACATTTATTAAGACATTTTTAGAAATAATGTGTAGAGATAACATATTGTGTGTGTGTGGGGGGGGGGGTATTACACTCACTGAGGTAATTCTTAAGATATGGATTCCAATTTCCATGCATACAGTTCTGTCAGACCATTTAGGTCATCAGAACAGTAACTGTCATTAAAATTGTATTCTCTTCTACAATGGAAAGAAATCAAAGGTGGGAGTTAAATCTTCCTGACTTCATGTCATTAAATCCTTGCACACTGATCAGTACACAGTTGGAATTTGGAGTACATAAACTAGAAAATAATAGACGGAAAAATGGCTGTCATTTCAGTTTTCAAGGTGCAAAGTACATTTGAATAAAGTGCGTGTTATGCCATTGCTCTATTAATTTAAAAGATGTAGAGATTATTATGAAAAGGATGGATAAATGATTCAGCAATTAAAGGTTAAGGCAAAGCAAAACAAAGAAGAAACAAGCAAACAAAAGCCACAGAGAATTACGCTAGTAAAAATTATAATGCGTATTAACTATACAGTCCTATATTATACTTACATATTTTTTTAAAATATGTTTAAACAGAACTTATAACAGACACAGCTTATTGTCCATAGCACTGTTTTCAGTAGCAGTAGTAATAGTCATAATAGTAACTGCAGAGGAGAAAACACAAATATTCACAACTGTAACTATGCCAAGTTTGTTAATGTATGCTTGAAGAAAAAAAATGAAGAAAAATGCATTTCTCTTATTAGTAACACCTCATAAAATGTTGATCTGTTGCTCGGGCAAAGTGGCTTTCAAATATTTTCATGGCCACATCATGCCTTTCCTGTAGTTACCAGTTGTTGGCCCTGAGGTACATTTTCATGTAGTGAGTCGCATGCTTTATCTTTTATCTCTAGCCAGAGCTCTCTGTCTTTAATCACTGTGATTTCATGTGTGGGGTAGAATGTTGTTGTTGGATTGCTGCATTTTTAACATTTTCCTTTTTAATTGGGAGTGGTGTGGGCCACAGTTGGGATTAGTCCTCTCTGAACCTCTTCCAAATTGTCTGGGGTTAGATGCCTGAGACTTACTTCAGGATCCAGGTGTGGGCCTCTTAGAGTTTGAGAGCCGCTGTCAGTGTGTAATGAGATGAGATATGTCTCCATATGTCACTTAGTAGAAGTTGTAGAGTAGATCTCACCTCAGCACAGTAGGTTGAATACATTCACCACCATGGTAGGTAGGTTGGAACATGTCACCTCACTCTTCTTGTCATTTTGAGTCAAGCATCAGCTGTCAGCAAGCTGGTATGTCTGTTAGCATGACGCTGCTTCCTCGTAAATGTCATTTTGTTATGTAGCCCAGTTAGTTATGGATGTGCAATAAATCACCCTATCTTAGTCTCTTAAAATAGACATTTTGCATGTGATTCAGAGACATGGAATGGGAGAATAACGGAATGGGACTCGAATTGAGTTACAGAGATCTTAGCAACCCACCTTGAAGACAGTGTCCTCAGTCAAACATTAGAAGCCAATGTAGGTCCCTGAATGTTCTTGAAAATTTTAATGTATAGTGTTGTTATAACAACAATTTCGAGCTGTTTCTCTAGGAACGATTTAAATGCTTTCAGACTGTAGTAATTGTGAAGAAATAAAGGGAAAGGTCAGCCATTGATGCCAATTCTCTAGACTGATACATGGCAGTCAGAGAGGCAATATTACCCCCATGACAATCTTCTGTCAGCTGCAGAATTGATGAAGGAAATCGGTGGGGAAAAGGGAGAGCCAGGCTTCTAATATGCCTTTAAGAGCAGAAAGATGGTTCCTTGTAAACAAAATTAGTATGATTTATTTTGCTTCCCAACAGCTACCAGTTAACAGCTGAGGGAAAAATACTTCACTCTGTCTGTTTCTCCTCTAATCTTCTCTCTTTCCCATAGAGTCATCTCCTATTCATTCACTTTTTGAATGTACTTCATGCAACACACATGACACAGTTGTGCAATACTTAGAAACTATATCAAAATTCTCATTCCTTAGACACACGGTCATCTACATTGAGGTTGCTACCATAGAGCAGAGCCAAGCATTGTTGGTGTGTGTACCCAACTGCAACTGAAAAGAATATGGTTATTTTCCCATCCTGTGTAGAAAGAAGGGGCATTGAGAAGTGAGACGCTGAACACAGAGGATCCTAACTTCATTTAACCAGAAAAGAAAAATTGGAAGAGGGATCTTTTCTGGTTGTATAGATGCAGCAAATAAAAATTATAATGCAACATACAGGAGGGGCATGTAAATAGTATTCTTTAAATACTAACTCATATGTACTTATTAAATTTATCATTATAGCATTAATTTTGTTAAGATATATATCTATAAATACAATATACTAATCAAGAAAGAAGATGTTAGGGAATTCAACAGAATTGAATCTTCACAAAATGTAACCTTGTAATTACCTTGAATAAAATCAATAAACCTTTAAAGATTCTGCCAACATATTTCTTCTGGAAAGATATGCTTAAACAACGAGCACAGTTAAATGAAGAAGGTAGAAAGATTGTTCTAAGCAAAACATCTCAGTTTTTCAGGTCTAAAATTAAAAAGGGAAGACATAGATCCACTAATCCTCAAACACACTGACTATAAACTAGCACACCTGGGAGATGAGGAAAGAAAGTCAAACAGCGAAGAAGAAGATATCTTAAGAATTAGGAAAAGATGATTTTTAAAGCAAAAAAATATGTTGGTGGCACATTTATCAGCAGCAAAAAGCAAATGGATTAATACTTGGAAAAATTATGTTTTTAAAAGAATTTTAATTATATGTAACTCAAATTTAGTATCATTTACTTATTAATTTTCTATCGAGGATATCTAAACCATCCAAGGTGCTATCTTGACACCCCTGGAAAGGCAGAACCTCCATCAGATTGGCCTGTGGATTTATAAGCCAGGGCATTTTCTTCTTCTTCTTCTTCTTCTTCTTTTTTCATTATTTTCTTCATTTACATTTCAAATGCTATCCTGAAAGTTCCCTATACCCTGCCCCTGCCCTGCTCCCCAACCCACCCACTCCAGCTTCCTGGCTCTGGCATTCCCCTGTACTGGGGCATATAATCTTCACAAGACCGAGGGGCTCTCCTCCCTATGGTGGTTGACTAGGCCATCTTCTGCTACATATGCAGCTAGAGACACGAGCTCTGGGGGTACTGATTAGTTCATATTGTTATTCCTTCTATAGAGTTGCAGACCCTTTCAGCTCCTTGGGTATTTTCTCTAGCTCCTCCATTGGGGCCCCATGTTCCATCCAATAGATGACTGTGAGTATACACTTCTGTATTTGCCAGGCCTTGGCATAGCCTTACAGGAGACAGCTATATCAAGGTCCTGTCAGCAAAATGTTGCTGGCATATGCAATAGTGTCTGGGTTTGGTGGCTGTTTATAGGATGGATCCTCGGGTAGGGCAATTTCTGGATAGTCCTTCCTTTCATCTCAGCTCCAAACTTTGTCTCTGTACCTCCCTCCATGGGTATTTTGTTCCACATTCTAAGGAGGAACAAAGTATCCACACTTTGGTCTTCCTTCTTCTTGAGTTTCATGTGTTTTGCAAATTGTATCTTGGGTATTCTAAGTTTCTGGGCTAATATCTACTTATCAGTGAGTGCATATCATGTGTGTTCTTTTGTGATTGGGTTACCTCACTAAGGATGATATCCTTCAGATCCATCCATTTGCCTAAGAATTTCATAAATTTATTGTTTTTAATAGCTGACTAGTACTCCATTGTGTAAATGTACCTCATTTTCTGTATCCATTCTTTTGAGAGCCATCTGGGTTCTTTCCACCTTCTGACTATTATCAATAAGGCTGCTATGAACATAGCGGGGCATGTGTCCTTATTACAAGTTGGAACATCTTCTGGATATATGCCCAGGAGAGGTATTGCTGGATCCTCCAGTAGTACTATGTCCAATTTTCTGAGAAACTGCCAGATTGATTTCCAGAGTGGTTGTACCAGCTTGCAGTCTCACCAGCAATAGAGGAGTGTTCCTCTTTCTCATCCTCGCCAGCATCTGCTGTCACCTGAATTTTTGATCTTAGCCATTCTGACTGGTGTGAGGTGCAATCTCAGGGTTGTTTTGATTTGCATTTCCCTGATGATTAATGATGTTGAACATTGTTTCAGGTGCTTCTCAGCCATTTGGTATTCCTCATTTGAGAATTCTTTGTTTAGCTCTGTACCTCATTTTTTAATGGGGCTATTTGAATTTCTGGAGTTCAGCTTCTTGAATTCTTTGTATATATTGGATATTAGTCAAGCCAGGGCATTTTCTTAAGTGCTAATTCCTGTTGGTAGACCCAGCCTGAAAGGTACCCTTCCTAGACAGGTGGGTGTGGCCATTGCAGAAAATAGAGGTAAATGTGAGTTTGGAGCAAGCAATACTCACCAGAGTTACTGCCTGAGTTCCTGCTTGAGAGCCTGGCCTCATTTCCTTCAAAGATGAAAACATTCTTGTAAGTGACAACAGCAAAAGAATTGATTGCTATGAACTTAGTCAATGCACTTGCAGTTCTACTACAAGTGAGTAAGGCACAATGATGAAGAAACAACTGGCTTAATGCAAACAAAAAACAAACAAAAAAGTGAAAGTCCAAATGTCTATATCCTTCACGATTGGGAAAGATACCTAATGACAAGTGAAGTAGAGAAGGTGACTTTGAACTCATCCCTTTGCCATGAAGGTTCTTTTTAATTTCACTTTGATTTTTCTTCCACGATTAAGAATAATTGCATAAACAAAAAGTAGAATGTTCCTGACTTCAAGAAATTACAGGATTTTACTGCTGAGAGAACATTTAACACATTGACACTTGTTATTGCATGAGAACCGCTGGCCCCTGATCAGACAAGAAAAACATGGAGGATGTCTTTTCTCTAATTTCTCATGAGTTTCATGAGGAAATGATCCAAAGGATGTACTTCCTTAGGCTTTCTGCCAAAACAACTATAGCCTGGTCCTCTAGAAAAGAGAGTAAATAGCTGTTTAGCAATGAAATCTTCTTTTCTTGTAGGAAAAAGAATATAGGAGATGAAATCAAGAGTTGAGCTGTTAGGAGTGATTCGAATAAATCCGGGGAGGCAATCTCAGGCGCATTACGAGGTCCTTCCATGCAACCTTGAAAACTAAACCGTGTGACTCAGTGATAGGTGGAAAAGTCAAGACTGGGCCAGACTTGTCATGGAAGAAACAGAAGAGGAATTTTCAGGTGAGATTATGTTGAGATTTTTCATGATAAAATTTAAATATGTAGCACAGTTTTATTGTATTAGAAATGAGCTATAAATCCTTTAAAAAATGCTCTATTGTGAGAATATAAAGAACACAGGTTTTTATGTCTTTTCTATCTTTCACAAAGATTGGAAATCAAGCTTGCACCTAAGGTAATATAGCCACCCAGAAACATAATAAAGTTGTAACAGTAGTTAAGACACAAATATCAATGCAACCTTAATTCCTTATCTGGAAAATGGGAATATAGCAACAGCACATGAAAAACTACTAGAAGAAGAGAACAAAAATATGATGTGTATCCCATGGTGTTGTAAACTGTCCTCTAGGGTTAATATGTAGATCCAACCTGGAAGTCTGACTAACACTAATGACTGGATAAAGAATGAGTGGTGTGTTTGAGTATATATACATACACATACAAATACACATACTCATATACATACAAACACACACACACACACACACACACACACTTACTTCTGGCAATTTTATTTAACCATAATAAAAATAAAATTATGTTATCTGCCGTGAAATGGTTGGTATTGAAGATCACCATGGCAAACAGAATTAACAGTGTCAGTAAGAGCTGGCCACCGTCCCGACCAGAGGACAGGTGTCTGCCTGGATCAGAAGGCCTCAGCCTCAGGAGCAGCGGGTGCCACCTTGGTTCCGGGACTCCACCGAACTTAGGAAATTAGTCTGAACAGGTGAGAGGGTGCACCACAGAACCAGACAGCTTCTGGGACAGGCGGAGCCACAGAGCCGCTGAGGTAGCACCCTTTTCGGGCCTCATATAGCCGGCAACTGTCCCGACCAGAGGACAGGTGTCCGCCTGGCTCAGAAGCCCTCAGCCTCAGGAGCAGCGGGCACCACCTTGGTTCTGGGTCTCCGCCGAACTTAGGAACTTAGTCTGCACAGGTGAGAGTGTGCACCACAGAAGCTGACAGCTTCTGGAACCTGCCAAAGCAACACAGCTTCTGGGAAAGGTCCTGTTTTGGGCCTTCTTCTTCGGCCAGGAGGAGGTCCAAACACAAGATATCTGCGCACCTTCCCTGTAAGAGGAGAGCTTGCCAGCAGAGAGTGCTCTGAGCACTGAAACTCAGAGGAGAGAGTCTGTCTCCCAGGTCTGCTGAAAGACAGTAACAGAATCACCAGAAGAACAATCTCTAAACAGAGTCAACTATAACAACTAACTCCAGAGATTACCAGATGGCGAAAGGTAAACGTAGGAATCTTACTAACAGGAACCAAGACCACTCACCATCATCAGAACCCAGCACTCCCACTTCGCCCAGTCCAGGGCACCCCAACACACCCGAAAACCTAGACCAAGATTTAAAAGCATATCTCATGATGATGGTAGAGGACATCAAGAAGGACTTTAATAACTCACTTAAAGAAATACAGGAGAACACTGCTAAAGAGTTACAAGTCCTTAAAGAAAAACAGGAAAACACAATCAAACAGGTAGAAGTCCTTACAGAAAAAGAGGAAAACACATCCAAACAGGTGATGGAAATGAACAAAACCATACTAGACCTAAAAAGGGAAGTAGACACAATAAAGAAAACTCAAAGTGAGGCAACAATGGAGATAGAAACCCTAGGAAAGAAATGTGGAACCATAGATTCGAGCATCAGCAACAGAATACAAGAGATGGAAGAGAGAATATCAGGTACAGAAGATTCCATAGAGAACATCGGCACAACAATCAAAGAAAATGGAAAATGCAAAAAGATCCTAACTCTAAATATCCAGGAAATCCAGGACACAATGAGAAGACCAAACCTACAGATAATAGGGGTGGATGAGAATGAAGATTTTCAACTCAAAGGACCAGCAAATATCTTCAATAAAATTATAGAAGAAAACTTCCCAAATCTAAAGAAAGAGATGCCCATGAACATACAAGAAGCCTACAGAACTCCAAATAGATTGGACCAGAAAAGAAATTCCTCCCGACACATAATAATCAGAACAACAAATGCACTAAATAAAGATAGAATACTAAGCAGTAAGGAAAAAAGGTCAAGTAACTTATAAAGGCAAGCCAATCAGAATTACACCAGATTTTTCACCAGAGACTATGAAAGCCAGAAGAGCCTGGACAGATGTTATACAGACACTAAGAGAACACAAAGGCCAGCCCAGGCTACTATACCCAGCCAAACTCTCAAATACCATAGATGGAGAAACCAAAGTATTCCACGACAAAACCAAATTCACACATTACCTTTCCACGAATCCAGCCCTTCAAAGGATAATAACAGAAAAAAACCAATACAAGGGCGGGAACCTCGCCCTAGAAAAAACAAGAAGGTAATCCCTCAACAAACCTAAAAGAAGACAGCCACAAAAACAGAATGCCAACTTTAACAACAAAAATAAGAGGAACCAAC
The DNA here is from genome assembly GCF_000001635.26 of Mus musculus. Lineage (NCBI taxonomy): Eukaryota > Metazoa > Chordata > Mammalia > Rodentia > Muridae > Mus > Mus musculus. The sequence goes on from NC_000068.7 coordinate 8,788,131, forward strand.
AATTACTTTTCCGTAATATCTCTTAATATCAATGGTCCCAACTCCCCAATAAAAAGACATAGACTAACAAACTGTCTACACAAACAAGACCCAACATTTTGCTGCTTACAGGAAACTCATCTCAGAGAAAAAGATAGACACTACCTCAGGATGAAAGGCTGGAAAACAATTTTCCAAGCAAATGGTATGAAGAAACAAGCTGGAGTAGTCATCCTAATATCTGACAAGATTGAATTCCAACCAAAAGTCATCAAAAAAGACAAGGAGGGGCACTTCATTCATATCAAAGGTAAAATCCTCCAAGAGGAACTATCAATTCTGAATATCTATGCTCCAAATACAAGGGCAGCCACATTCATTAAAGAAACTTTAGTAAATCTCAAAGCACACATTTCACCTCACACAATAATAGTGGGAGACTTCAACACATCACTTTCACCAATGGACAGATCATGGAAACAGAAACTAAACAGGGACACAGTGAAACTTACAGAAGTTATGAAACAAATGGATCTGACAGATATCTACAAAACATTTTATCCTAAAACAAAAGGATATACCTTCTTCTCAGCACCTCATGGTACCTTCTCCAAAATTGACAACATAATAGGTCACAAAACAGGCCTCAACAGATACAAAAATATTGAAATTGTCCCATGCATCCTATCAGATCACCATGCACTAAGGCTGATCTTCAATAACAAAATAAATAATAGAAAGCCAACATTCACATGGAAACTAAACAACACACTTCTCAATGATACCTTGGTCAAGGAAGGAATAAAGAAAGAAACTGAGGATTTTTTGGAGTTTAATGAAAATGAAGCCACTTCATACCCAAACTTATGGGACACAATGAAAGCATTTCTAAGAGGAAAACTCATAGCTCTGAGTGCCTCCATAAAAGAAACTAGAGAGAGCATACATTAGCAGCTTGACAACACACCTAAAAGCTCTAGAACAAAAGGAAGTAAATTCACCCAAGAGGAGTAGATGGCAGGAAATAATCAAACTCAGGGGCGAAATCAACCAAGTGGAAACAAGAAGAACTATTCAGAGAATCAACCAATTGAGGAGCTGGTTCTTTGAGAAAATCAACAAGATAGACAAACCCTTAGCCAGACTCACTAGAGGGCACAGGGAAAGCATTCTAATTAACAAAATCAGAAATGAAAAGGGAGACATAACAACAGATCCTGAAGAAATCCAAAACACCATCAGATCCTTCTACAAAAGGCTATACTCAACAAAACTGGAGAACCTGGATGAAATGGAGAAGTTTCTAGACAGATACCAGGTACCAAAGTTGAATCAAGATCGGTTTAATGATCTAAAGAGCCCGATATCCCCCAAAGAAATAGAAGCAGTCATTAATAGTCTCCCAACCAAAAAAAGCCCAGGACCAGATGGGTTTAGTGCAGAGTTCTATCAGACCTTCAAAGAAGATCTAATCCCAGTTCTTCACAAACTATTCCAAAAAATGGAAACAGAAGGTACTCTACCCAACTCATTCTATGAAGCTACTCTGATACCTAAACCACAAAAAGACTCCACAAAGATAGAGAATTTCAGACCAATATCCCTTATGAATATTGATGCAAAAATCCTCAATAAAGTTCTTGCTAACCGAATCCAAGAACACATCAAAACAATCATCCATCCTGACCAAGTAGGTTTCATCCCAGGGATGCAGGGATGGTTCAATATATGGAAATCCATCAACGTAATCCAGTATATAAACAAACTCAAAGACAAAAACCACATGATCATCTCATTAGATGCTGAGAAAGCATTTGACAAAATCCAACACCCATTCATGATAAAAGTCTTGGAAAGATCAGGAATTCAAGGCCCATACCTAAACATGATAAAAGCAATCTACAGCAAACCAGTAGCCAGCATCAAAGTAAATGGTGAGGTTGAAGCAATCCCACTAAAATCAGTGACTAGACAAGGCTGTCCACTCTCTCCCTACCTATTCAACATTGTACTTGAAGTCCTAGCCAGAGCAATTAGACAACAAAAGGAGATCAAGGGGATACAAATTGGAAAGGAAGAAGTCAAAATATCACTTTTTGCAGATGATATGATAGTATATATACGTAACCCTAAAAATTCCACCAGAGAACTCCTAAGCCTGATAAACAGCTTCAGTGAAGTAGCTGGATATAAAATTAACTCAAACAAGTCAATGGCCTTTCTCTACACAAAGGACAAACAGGCTGAGAAAGAAATTAGGGAAACAACACCCTTCTCAATAGCCACAAATAATATAAAATACCTAGGCGTGACTCTAACTAAGGAAGTGGAAGATCTGTATGACAAGAACTTCATGTCTCTGAAGAAAGAAATTAAAGAAGATCTCAGAAGATGGAAAGATCTCCCATGCTCATGGATTGGCAGGATCAATATAGTAAAAATGGCTATCTTGCCAAAAGCAATCTACAGATTCAATGCAATCCTCATCAAAATTCCAACTCAATTCTTCAACGAATTAGAAAGGGCAATCGGCAGATTCATCTGGAATAACAAAAAAACCTAGGAGAGCAAAAACTCTTCTCAAGGATAAAAGAACCTCTGGTGGAATCACCATGCCCTACCTAAAGCTGTACTACAGAGCAATTGTGATAAAAACTGCATGGTACTGGTATAGCGACAGACAAGTAGACCAATGGAACAGAATTGAAGACCCAGAGATGAACCCACACACCTATGGTCACTGATCTTTGACAAGGGAGCTAAAACCATCCAGTGGAAAAAAGACAGCATTTTCAACAAATGGTGCTGGCACAACTGGCTGTTATCATGTAGAAGATTGCGAATTGATCCATTACTATCTCCTTGTACTAAGGTCAAATCTAAGTGGATTAAGGAACTACACATAAAACCAGAGACACTGAAACTTATAGAGGAGAAAGTAGGGAAAAGCCTTGAAGATATGGGTACAGGGGGAAAATTCCTGAATAGAACAGCAATGGCTTGTGCTGTAAAATGGAGAATCGATAAATGGGACCTCATAAAATTGCAAAGCTTCTGCAAGGCAAAAGACACACCATCAATAAGACAAAAAGACCACCAACAGATTGGGAAAGAATCTTTACCTATCCCAAATCTAACAAGGGACTAATATCCAATATATATAAAGAACTCAAGAAGGTAGACTCCATAAAATCAAATAACCCCATTAAAAAATGTGGCTCAGAACTGAACAAAGATTTCTCACCCGAGGAATACCGAATGGCAGAGAAGCACCTGAAAAAATGGTCAACATCCTTAATCATCAGGGAAATGCAAATCAAAACAACCCTGAGATTCCACCTCACACCAGTCAGAATGTCTAAGATGAAAAATTCAGGTGACAGCAGATGCTGGCAAGGATGTGGAGAAAGAGGAAAGCTCCTCCATTGTTGGTGGGATTGCAGGCTTGTACAACCACTCTGAAAATCACTCTGGTGGTTCCTCAGAAAATTGGACATAGTACTACTGGAAGATCCAGCAATACCTCTTCTGGGCATATATCCAGAAGATGCCTCAACCGGTAAGAAGGACACATGCTCCACTATGTTCATAGCAGCCTTATTTATAATGGCCAGAAGCTGGAAAGTACCCAGATGCCCCTCAACAGAGGAATGGATACAGAAAATGTGGTACATTTACACAATGGAGTACTAGTCAGCTATTAAAAAGAATGAATTTATGAAATTCCTAGGCAAATGGATGGACCTGGAGGGCATCATCCTGAGTGAGGTAACACAATCACAAAGGAACTCTCACAATATGTACTCACTGATAAGTGGATATTAGCCCAGAAACTTAGGATACCCAAGATATAAGATACTATTTGCTAAATACATTAAACTCAAGAGAACAAAGACCAAAGTGTGGACACTTTGCCCCTTCTTAGAATAGGAAACAAAACACCCATGGAAGGAGTTACAGAGACAAAATTTGGAAGTGTGATGAAAGGATGGACCATCTAGTGATTGCCATACCCAGAGATCCATCACATGATCAGCTTCCAAACGCTGACACCATTGCATACACTAGCAAGATTTTGCTGAAAGGACCCAGATATAGCTGTCTCTTGTGAGACTATGCCAGGGCCTAGCAAACACAGAAGTGGATGCTCACAGTCATCTATTGAATGGACCACAGGGCCCCCAATGGAGGAACTAGAGAAAGCACCCAAGGAACTAAAGGGAACTGCAGCCCTATAGGTGGAACAACAATATGAACTAAGCAGTACCCTGGAGCTCTTGTCTCTAGCTGCATATGTATCAAAAGATGGCCTAGTCGGCCATCACTGCAAAGAGAGGCCCATTGGACTTGCAAACTTTATATGCCCCAGTACAGGGGAATGCCAGGGCCAAAAAGGTGGAGTGGGTGGGTAGGGGGCTGGGGGGGTGGGTATGGGGGACCTTTGGGATAGCGTTGAAATTGTAAACGAGGAAAATACCTAATAAAAAAATGGAAAAAAAACTGTCAGTAAGATGTAAGACAAATATCACATATTTTCTTTCATATGCAGAAAGAAATCATATATATTGCATATGACAATAAGATAATGAAGGAGGTACATTTGGAAGGAAGGAAGGAAGGGAGGAAGGAAGGAAGGCAGGAAGGAAGGAAGGAAGGAAGGAAGGAAGGAAGGAAGGAAGGAAGGAAGGAAAAGGGATTAGTTACAACGGAAGCATAGAGTAAGATAAGATAGTAAATGTGAGTATGTGTAAGGTACAAGAATATGAATTATGTAAATGCCATTTTAAAAGATTTCTTTATTATTTTATGTTCATGTATGTGTATATATATACATACATATATACATACACATAGATAGATAGATAGATAGATAGATAGATAGATAGATAGATAGATAGATAGATAGATAGATAGATAATATGCACACACACATACCATGGACACCGAAGAAACTCTTAGGACAGAAGAGTTTTAGATCCCCTGAAACTGGAGTTAAAAGTCGTTCTGGATTGCCTGCCATGAGGGTTCTGGGAACCAAACTTAGATCTTGTGCTAGTCTAGATGGCTCTTAACCACTGAGCCATATCTCCAATTCCAAGACCTATTAGGTTTTATACTAACTGATATCATTAATGGATAAAAGTAAAATGGTTAAAATACAAAAGTGTGAGAAAACACAATATACCTTTTGAGCACAATACAAAAATGCTGATCACTAAAACTATCAGTAACAACTAACACACATACTCACAGACTCATGAAAATGCACACATATATGCACACATACACATGCATGCATACACAAGCACACATGTACACATGCAAACACAAACACATACACATGCACTACAAGAGTCATGATATTTCACTGCTAGAGTTTATTTCAGAAATTCTCTCATCTTTGTCACAATATTATACATGAAGGAATCTAGTTACTGATAAAGAATGCTTTATCCCATATTGTTGAAAATCTATTATCAGCTAATTCGTAAGTTAAGATATAGTTGAAAAATAATGTATGTGTGTTTATATTCATGGTGTAAAATTGGATGTTTGATCTATCACGGTGACATGATTAAATTGCATACTACTATTTCACACATGATTTAGTTTCCTAATGTTTAAATCATAAATTCTTTTTTCTTTATGGTTTTCAGATATTTAGAACTCAGCCACATACCTTCAGATTTATGATTTTAGTCACTCTTTTAAAAATTGTGTAATGGAATTTATATAAAATACTATTAAATATAAGTAAATCCATTGTTGATGAGGGACATCTAAACAATGATCAGGGTGAAGGTGCTTTGTTGGCCCCACAGCTGCTGCCCAAAAGGAGGTGCACTGTAACCTAGCTAGCTATTGTATAGCTCCCAAGTCTCATTGTGATGAGCTGTCCATCACTCCACGCCATTTATGGTCAGTTGCATTTTATGCACTTCTAAACCAGATTTCAATTGTGTCTCAAGGTTATACACTGGACAGAGCAGTTTTCTTCTTTTGAAATAAACTCATAGTTCAATGAGACCTTTGTATCTTAAACCTGTCTAAACACCTTACAGTATGTTTTCATTATTTTTGCTTTAAATCTAAATAGTTCTCATTACAGCCTCTTGTTTTACTGACTTCATGGTTCCCTTTGCTGCTTCCTATCATGAAATAATGAGACTGCTTTCCAGCGATGCATTTCTTGCTTAACTGTCTTCCCAGTTGCTAGGGGTCTTTGAATTTCTATTGAGTTGACAGAAATGTGTCTCATGGAGGAATTATGAAGTAGGATGCCTTGCTTCCCGCTTGACACATGGTGGCTTTTGTGCTGACCTCTAACGGCTGCACTGTTCCTGGACATCACACATGTGTGGTCCTCTCCACACCTTACCTGAGCCAACTTTTGGTTTAACTTTCCCTTTAGTGTGAGAAGAGGCTTGAGAGAAGTCAGCAGCTGCTCCACAACAACATCACAGGTAAACAGAAGTAGAGTCACCAAGATAGAGATGTAAGAACTATAAATGATATCTGGCACCCATTCATCAAATAACCATACATCACCAAATTGAGAAGGGGAAAATGACTATTTTTAAGCAAGTACAAAATGTATTATTGTGGAGTCTGGTAGGATATAAGCAAGCCAGCAATTTAAGTCATCCCCAAGAACTCACACATAACTAAATCATGCTTCAGATTAATGTATCAGTCAGTTCAAAGGTTAAACAAACAGCTGCTTCTCAAGGAGACACAATACAAAGCTTAACTGTTCACTGGAAGGTCTGTAATAGTCTCAGCAGATCCCCAGAGGACTCTCTGTTATTTGTTTCTGATTGGGAGATTTCCAAAACTGACTCCATGCTACTGATGACCTTTCTAGCTAGGGCAGGGGGGTGAAGCTCTGGAGCCAGTGTGATTTCACCAGTCTCTGGGAAAGAAACAGAAAAAAAAAAAGAAAGAGAGAGAGAGAGAAAGAGAGAGAGAGAGAGAGAAAATACAAAAAGAAAGAAAATCTACTCACCCCCACACACATAACTTGTCTTCAGTTATTCCAAGGTTGTGTAGGAACTTACACTAGAGAGGACGGGAGCACCCTGGAGAAGGCTGCTCATCCAGTTACTTACTCATTTCTACAGGCATGTAAAGAATTGTTAAAATAGTGAATTATTGAGAAATGTCATGTGGAAGAGTCTGGTTTGATATAATGTAAACCTATGCCAGTAAATGAAAAATAAAGGAATAAGTTGCATATTTATTCAATATTTACTGTCACTAATTTGATCATTTTGAGTGCTGGAGCTGAATCACAACTCAGGAAGTTAGTTCTTTTTAAAAATTAATTCTTCCACAATTTCATACATGTATTTAATGTTTATAGATCAATGCCTCCACGTTATTCTTTAATCCCTTCTAAAATAAGAAAAATTTAAAAAGAAGTACATAGAAAACTTAAACTGGACTTGTATGTTGAGATAATAATACACATTTGGATGAAAATGTATCAAATAAGGAGAGTTTCCATGCAGTTCACAGAAAAATCAGCAAAGCGGTCTTCACAGGTCCAGAGAGAAGTTTTTAGGAATTCTTCTGGGATGAATTCAGCAGAGAATATAACTGACTTTTCCTTCTCTCAGCACCTTATTTAATATAAGATGCTGACAAGTGGCCCTTCGCTATATTCTGATGCTTCTTTACTGGAATAAGTCTAATACTCTTTTGAATTTTTATGTTGCAAATATTAATACAAACCTTCATGGGCATTGCTGCATTTTTCTCAATTATTCACTATTAAACAATAGGAAAAGGGATAATTGAGTATTTATTAGAAATAAGACTACCCAAGATTAGAAGAGAAAACACAAATTACTTGCTTGGATGCATCCTCTGTAGAAAGAGACAAGCATAGAACTCATGATTCCCAGAAGCCTCTGTTCCTCTCCTTTTCAGACATTAAATACAAAGTCTCATAACTGGGGTTATGATAATTTATTCAACGCATATGTTCATGATCTGTAATAGAGAAAGTATACTAGAATAAATGTTCTCCATTATCAGATTGTTATTTAATTGTTAGTTCACTATCTGTTGAAAGACAATGCCGAAGTCCTAAGAGGTAGTTCACTAGACATGAGTTTGGCACTGCTAGAAAATTTAAAATAGGTAAATGGTGACTGTTAGCTGAAAATACCTTTAAATGGATGTCATATAGATCAAAGAACAATGGAGACTGTGGTAAAAGTAAGAGAGTGAAGAGAAAATTCATTCTGAAGGAACCAGGGTACTGAACTAGACAATTAACTGTCAATAGTATTTACCCTCAGCAAAGAATGATAAGAAATCCCCAAATTTGGAATCTTACAGAAACATAGAGATACATTTGAGATTCACAAATGAATAAAATCAGAACAGGATGATTAAAAAATATTCTTGATGGACTAGAGACACGGCTCAGACATTAAGGATGCCTATGGTCCTTACAGAGACCTAGGGTTCAGTTCCTAGCACTCAGATAAGGCAGCTTTCAACTCCATAAATGCCAGCTGCAGGAAAGTTCAATGTTTCTGACTTCCATGAGCACCTGAATGCACATGAACCCAGCACTGTACTGACATAAATGAATATATATGTATGTGTATATATATACTTTAAAAGCATAAAAACAAATATTTGTAATAGTGTGTTCATTTTATCAGCTCCTGCTTGAGGAAAGAAAAACCATGACCAAAGTTATCTGAGCCTGAGAATGGTCACAGCAGAAGATCAAGGGATTGTAATTGGCCAACATATAAGTCATGGCTGTGTTAAAGTGGACGACAAGGTACCCAAAGCCAAGAAGGAAGGAAACAAAAATCAGAAGGGCATCTTATCTTTCAGAGATATGGACTGAGACCAATGAGCAGGAAGAGCAGGTCCAGTTGTGGTTGATAGAAAAAGGAACTCCCAAGAAGAAGTTCAAAGAAGCATAGAAGGAAACATACCACCAGGATGGTCAAGACTGTAAAATAAAGCTGATTTGGAGATGAAATAAAATAATAGAAGAAAGTCCACATCATATATATGAACTTATTCTAGCTCACTACTCTGCCTTCTAATGAAATACATGTAAGTACTGGATGCTTACTAGATGTTTGTTAAAATAGGTTATTTCAGCAAGTTATGTTTGTATTAAGGGTGTGTTCTATGCTAAGTTCTTGTGATATAATCATACATTATGATGCCTTGTTGTTCTGTGTTCTATCTATCTGAAGATAATTGTTGTCAAAGGGAAATGAATTCTCTGGAGTAGGAAACACAGCACAATTTTCTAGAAATGTCCTCAGGATGAACATTCAATGTTATAATAAGGAGTCCAATATATGTCAGGCACTGAAGAATGATAAAGGAAGCTAACTGGGGTAATTGGCTCTTGAGTCTGAATCCTTTGAGAATAAAGAAGGGTGTCTATTCTTCTTTATATCCACACTGCCACTAACAGTGGCTTCCGCATAGTTTTCCAGCTTATTAGAAGAACGTACCATAGATCGATGGCTTACTCCAGATAAGACATACTGTGTTTAGGAAATAGCCAGATTCTGTTTCCTTCTATTTATATATATTTGCAAATATATGATAGGCATTTTAGCACAGTGGAGCCAAAAATAAGCGATATAAATTTGTCTACACAGGATTACCTAGTTGAACAAAACATGCAGTGAATATACCTAAAGAAACTTGAAAAATAGAAAACTTTACATAAAACTCACCAAAGCTATTGAATTACTTCAGCAATGCCAAATTGGAAAAAAGGGGGGAAGATGCTGTGAAAATATGCTGACGCGAGCTGTGAGTACGGGAGTACAACAACCATGACAAAGCGGTGCACAACAGGCATACTGAATTATCATAGTTTCAAATTCGTTGGTTGTGTATGAGCAGGATATAATAGTTTGGATAAATAGTTACAAACTGATGCCAGGATTCCTCAATGGAAAATCGGATTGCATAGATTTTGATAAGGTCTAAGGTTGTAATGATTGGCCACTCCAGTGATTCAGATGGAGTTGGTTTCCATTTCTATTTTTATAATTTCAAAGTAGTAGTTTTCTTATTCTGGTAAAGACTAGATTAGACTGGAATTTGGATAATTATGAAGGTGACTGGCTATGTTAGGTAGATAACAGGTATGAGGGAACTTAGCTTGATTCATTTTAGTGAAAACTACATTCTGGTTACCTCCATCTTGGTCAGAATGAGTGCAATTTTTCTCATAATGTACCTTTTCCCTTGTATTATGGTTTCAATGGAGATTTAACAGCTGAATAAAAAGAGGCAATGTGGCTTCATTTATTTTAGAAATCAGAAGAAAAACACTCTCAGATGAATTAGTTGATGGTGATGCTTTCAAAATCTTATTACAGAAAGCAAAAGAGGAAGAAAGTTAGCTATGATCATCACCATTAATTGCACATGCTTTATTTTCCCCCAAAAACGAGGACCTGTACTTTATAGCTTAATTACCAACAATTACTGTAGTTTGTGTTCTTGTAGTCCATTCATCCCTAGGTTTTACTTAAGATGTATAATATTTGTATCAACCTTGAATTGAAAATACTACAGAAATAATTTCTGGCATCTCAATTAGAAATTTGAATTTTCCTCATACTCTGAGAACTAGATGTTTTTAAAAACCCAAATGATGACATTGTACCCAGATACTCACCTAATTTTGACAAGCCTAGAGAATCTTTTTATTTTAGTACTAATTTACCTCTTAAAACTACTTCAAGATCCATAATAACATGATAATTATTCAATATTTTTAACTTTGTGGTATCCTCTAAAGTGTTTTTGAGTTATAGCAAGTGAATCTATTTTTGCATGAATAAGCAATATAATATTAAGCCCAAGTAATCAAGAAAGACCTTATCAAATTATACGTCCTCTCTCTTCTGAATAGGTTACTGTCTGGCAGAGATGCTCAGAGTTTTTAGGGCTCCAGAAAATATTAATGATTAACTAAAGGAAGCACACAGTGAGACAATTTGGAGCCAGCTATACACAGTCGAAGAACTCTACTAATTTCCATGGGACATGATGATAAGTTTCAGAAATCTTAACAGTCTTCTAATCTGTGCCTCTATTTGTTTGTGAATTTGATGGAACATGAAGTAATTGTGCTCTTATCTCTGGAGACTTTTGCTATGATCTTAAGAATGAAAATAATAATCCAAGACTCTAAATACATCAGTGAAAAAGAGCAGTGTGACAAACAAAAAGAGGTTGTGACCCTTGTGGCTTGTCAGAAGAGGACTGGTTTTTAACTTCTCTAGCACTATGGTTTGTTTCCTACCTGATAGACAGAAAGAATCCTATGTTTTCAGGGTAGCAGTGAGTTTATGTGTGCTGTTGTATCAGTATAGCAGCATAATAGTAAATCAACCTTCTAACCTTCAGATTAAGAACAGTCTAACAGAAACTGGACTTGGAGGAGCTGAGGGTACAGCTCAGTGGGAAAGGGCTTAACTAGATTAACTGAGACTCTGAGTCACAATTCTATTGCCAGCTCAATACAAGAGAAAGTGGCAAAGAAGAGGAGAGAGACAATGAGGAAGGGAGGAGCAACAATATAGTGATGTTTTCTTTTAGTATGACACAAGAATCTGAAAAATAAAGAAATGTCTCTGTTGTAATTGTGTTTTACTTTTTAACATAGTAAAATGGTTTAAAGTGGAGGGTCAGCATATGAAGTTATATATTCTAACATATATTAAAATTTCTATTGCTTAGAACTGGACATAGTTCAGAGGTCCTGGAGAGGCCAGTCCCAATGGACACATCTGCATCACAGCTCTTTCATCTATGTCTGTGAGAACATGGCAGAAGAAGGAGGCAGAACAATTGTAAGAGGGAGAATGCCCTGGAGATTGCAGTGAAACAGTCTCGCATAAAAGGGCTGTGTAAACAAGATCTCAACAACTCTAATATCAATAGACAGGCTAATATAAAAGAGGGAATCTCAAAGGGCCACAGCCCTGGAGCAGGTACTACAGGCAACTGATGGCTGGGATGAGCTCCCTGATCAGCTGATGAATACAATCAGTCAGGAACCCGTACACACTGAAAATAAAAGCAAACTCCAAAGGCTGTATTCATACACACAAATATATAGTGATAATATTGCAAAAGAAGCTATCAATTTGAGAGTGGGAGTCCATGGACGAAGTTGAAGGACGGTGATTTGGGAGGGGCTGGAGAGAAAAAAGGAAGGGCTGAAATGATGTAATTATACTTTAATTAAAAAATATAACCCAACGCTGACACCACTGCATACACTAGCAAGATTTTGCTGAAAGGACCCTGATATAGCTGTCTCTTGTGAGGCTATGCCGGGGCCTAGCAAACACAGAAGTGGATGCTCACAGTCAGCTATTGGATGCATCACAGGGCCCCCAATGGAGGAGCTAGAGAAAGTACCCAAGGAGCTAAATGGGTCTGCAACCCTATAGGTGGAAAAACAATATGAACTAACCAGTACCCACTGGAGCTCGTGTCTCTAGCTGCATATGTATCAGAAGATGGCCTAGTCTGCCATCATTGGGAAGAGAGGCCCCTTGGTCTTGCAAACTTTATATGCCTCAGTACAGGGGAATGCCAGGGCCAAGAAGTGGGAGTGGGTGGGTAGGGGAGTGGTGGGGGAGGGTATGGGGGACTTTTGGGATAGCATTGGAAATGTAAATGAAGAAAATACCTAATAAAATTATAAATACCACCTCTTGTAGATTTCACAAAATGTAAACTATAACTAAATGTTTCTATGTTTCAATTATCATGGTACATACCTTCCATCCCAGCACTTGGGAAGCAGCAGAAGATAGAGCTCTCTGAGTTTGATGTCAACCTGGCCTACATACTTAGCTAGGGCTACACAGTGAGACCCTGGTTCAAATCAAATGAACAAAATAACAACAATAACAACAGCACACACACATTCACATGTACATCTTGACACTATCACAACTTATGAATCACTCTAACTACTATCATAAATCCAATTTTTAATTTTGGTAAGCTAAAATTAGTGGTTAAAGATATTCAAACCAGCAGCATGAGTAGAAGAGATCGATGTATTACTTTCTAATCAAAGCAGAATCACTGTCCTTGGCACCACTCGGCAAGCTTTGATTAGCGAGAACCATCATCAGCAGAGCCAATACATATTCTTCTTATGCCAGGAGCCTGAGTCTCAGCAAAATCTGCAACGGTTATACACTGTATATTCATGGAAAAGAAAACATATGTTCACTACAGGCAATGCTTTTACAATTCATAGTAAGTTTCTTTCACTTTTAATCAACAGTGTCCATTATGAGGGCCACTTCTGTTCTTGTTCATAATGTTCATGAAATGAATTTTCATAAAATGACTCTCTGCTCTGAACATAAACACTGACTGTAGCTAGTAACCAGCAGCATGACCCACGAGAGCCCAGAGACTCTCCACAACTCTCTTTGCAAAGGGATGAAGATAAAACAAGTTAGAAATCTCATCGCCTGTCTTAATCCCAGAGATTAGGTCTGCTGTCATTTGCTCTACATTTCCAGAAAAATGGGCAGAGCCAAGGATGGGATAAAACCAGGGATGAAGGACATATGTTCCACTTACCCTGTATAACTGTGGACACTAAAACAATGTCAGCTCAAAGCATGGAAGGAAGGCTTTGACCTCCATGTGTGGTAACAACCATGAGAATATTTGAGTAACAGGGCATAGAAGGCAAATATTGAGAGGTTCCAAAAGGAGAATACCTATTGCAAATCTGAATTCCAATAATTTCATTCAAACTTTTTCTCCCCTAATATGTATGTTAAATAAGAATCAACGAAGTACTCTATAATTAAATATTTATTTTAAGGAACTAAAGTGGCCTAGTATTGATGCTTCCATTTATCTTTAATTTTATTATTATTTTTACATAAGAAGATAGTTCAGTGGGCTGATTAACATGCTAAAACAACAAATGATCACGTTACTGCAAGGTCCTGACTTACATTAAGTCTCAGAGGTAGAAATACTTTGAGCCTCAGTGAAACTCCATCCGCTTGTACTTAGCCTTGGCTCCTCCTAAGTTAGAGCTCGTCTGGGGCCCTGCTGTTTGGAAATGACCCAGAGGCAGAAGTGAAAGATGAAGTTTCAGCAGGAGGGCCTGAGCATCTCAGAGGCTTTGCCCTGTGATTCTGAGAGGCCTGCCTGGGGCTCACAGCTTCCAAAGGTGGCTTCCCTCTTAGTCTTGAATAATTGTGACTGTTTGAGTCCTGTGCCCTTAGATGTTGGTGGGGGTTTCCACAGTGAACACAGTGTGTTGACTCTGGATAGCAAACCTGGAAAATTTTAGAAGCAGGCAAAATCATGTGGGTTCTTGAAAGACATAACTCAGACATGCAAAATATATTTTCTCTGCCATTCCTTGCTCTCCTGTTCTCATACTTATTTATTTCTCTCAGAAGAAATCAGGAGTTTCCTGCACTAAAATTGAATCTCATGTTTATTCCCCAAATACATTTCCTTATTTATCCTTAGCAGAAAGAAGAAGCAAGAGGAATGTTAGGGAATGCTCACTCTTCCAAGTAACTCCAATCTGAATTTAACCATGTGTGTACACACATATACATAGTAAGAAAGCAGGAAGAGGAAAGGAAACCAATGATGTGGATGACGGAGTGTAGTGGTTGTAGTGGTGATCAGAGGGTGAAGAGAAAAAGTGTGTGTGTGTGTGTGTGTGTGTGTGTGTGTGTGTGTGTGTGAATGGCTTTATATGAAAGTATTAAAATAAGATCTATTTCTTTGTACACTTATTGTAAGCAATAATAACAATCACAAAACTATTGAGATGGTTATTCTGTTTTTTAAAGCTGGTAACACCTTTGTGCTGCAAATGATTTTGTAGAGAATTAAAACCCTCTGAGAACCTAAGCTTTGATAGTGAGACCATTATACCATGATGAACTCCTTCATATATGATGAGAAAATAGGCTTGTGATTGTGAAATGAATTTCAAATATGCCTCCACTGGAGATGCTAATGTTTGACTGTATCAGTGGACTGGGGAGAAGAAAAGTCATTTTGTACAGTATAAGGTGCCAAAGCTACCTCTCCATTGGAACACAGGATGGGAACTTGGCTTTGCAGTTGAGTTACTGATATTTGATCAGCTAGGGGCCAGCCTGCAGGAGGCTGTCAACACCTCCTGGAGTTTGCAAACCTTGAAAGGAATCTACTTTCTCTTTCAGAATTTCTGTGGAAGAGAGGATGGGCTGTTTTTCATGCTAAAGCACTGACCCAAGCCACCGCCTTGGATTCCTTTGCAATGTCTGTGGTCTCTGTTTAGCATGATCTTACCGAATCCTTGGTATTCCCATGAACCTCTCTGCTGGTGAAGCTGCACCCAACCTTTGGAGAGTTTCAAGAGCAGATAAGATCTGCAAGCCTTTCATTCTGGCTTGCTTTCTGTCTCTCACTCATCCTCTTTTTTCCTGCTATTATTTCAGCCCGACCCTAGTTTGGCCAGGGATTCACTCTACTCGTTTCCTTTGAAGTAGGTGCTTAGGTGTTGATGTGTGTGAATCATCCTGCTAATTATTTAAAATCTACCCCATGATAAGGCATTGCCTCTCTTATAGGGAACAGTGAGTCAGTGATCCACCTAGGAACTAATTCCTGTAAGAGAGGACAATGAATTTTCAATTTGTAATAATTACACCTTCTTATATATTTTCCTTTGTAATTCACATTCATTTTGAGAGGCACAAAACTCAATATTTTTTTATTTGTAGGTTTCTTTAAATTTTATCACTTTATCTGTGAATATACATAGAGTATGTATATACATGTGTACACATCCATGCTACAGAATGTGTGTGAATATCAGAATACTACCTTGCAAGCCAGTCCTGCCTTTATACTTTTTCTCCACTGTCTGTGCCAGGCTAGCTGACTCAAGAGTTTCCAGGGATTTTCTTGTATCTGATTCCCATCTCACAGTGGAAATCCTGTCATTACAAATAGACACTATTATTCCCGGCTCTCTTGACTTCCAGGGATTCAAATTCAAGTCTTTCCAGTTGTGTGGCAAGCCTGTTATCCACTGAACCATATCTTCAGTTCTTCATCTATTATAATTCATTTTTGTGCACTGATAAATTATTCAATGGATGGCACTTTCAGTGTGCTGTCCCTGATTCCAAGGTTTAAAAAGCAGTTGTGTTCACTATTGTAACATTTTTCTCTGATATTTGAAGTGTAAAGTTTGCTTTTGGAGCATGCTTATAAAAAATCATTAAAACAACATTGCTGGGAATATCAAACCTTCCAAATGCATAAAACAAAAATATTGTGGCTGCACTCAAAAAGAACTAGTGCTCTTTATGTTTGTTTTGAGTGGTTAGTACACACGAGAGCCCTGTGGAATATTGAAACCAGAGTGTGGTTTGGAATTCTTCCATGTTTGATGTGTGATTTAAAATAAAGCAATAGCATCTACAATAGCATGTAGAATATTTATGCTGAATACTGTTAAGTTTTAGAGGATCAACTTACAATGAATATATAATTGAGATTATCATTATTAAATACTAAAATGCTAGCGATATGGGACAAATGAAAAGCACTCTACATAGTTCAACATCTGTCATGGATATTATTGCTGCTGATGGTAATTTTCTACCAGTTCGCATGGAATGCAGAAGGGAGGTCCCAAAAATATAGAGGAGGGAGACAGGGAATATGAAGAAAAGAAGCTGAGGAGCTAAACAAGAGGAAAAGGAGAATGTTTAGACGTGTTTGTGTTAAGCACTTAAAAACTGAATTATTACACCAGTGTTAATTCAAAAGCAAACAAGCAATGATGTTTGGTTCAAATTTCTCTTAGTATATGAACCTTCTGTGATCTCATATGTCTTAGTCAGGGTTTCTATTCCTGCACAAACATCATGACCAAGAAGCAAATTGGGGAGGAAAGGGTTTATTCAGCTTACACGTCCATACTGCTGTTCATCACCAAGGAAGTTCAGGACTGGAACTCAAGCAGGTCAGGAAGCAGGAGCTGATACAGAGGCCATGGAGGGATGTTCTTTACTGGCTTGCCTCACCTGGCTTGCTCAGCCTACTCTCTTATAGAACCAAGACTACCAGCCCAGAGATGATTCCACCCACAAGGGGCCTTTCCCCCTTGATCACTAATTGAGAAAATGCCTTACAGTTGGATCTCATGGAGGCATTTCCTCAACTGAAGCTCCTTTCTCTGTGATAACTCCAGCTGTGTCAAGTTGACACACAAAACCAGCCAGTACATCATACAAGTGGCTTAATATCCCTAACAAACAATTCCTAAGCTTTGAAATGGAGATACAGCTATATCTAGCTCCCAATGTAGCTATATGAATTAAATGAGATAATATATCAATGCCTTTAAATAGCACCTACCTGCTTGTAAGTACCAAAGATGAACTAGTAATACAAATTATCTCCAGTAATTTATAATGACTATTAAACCATGGTACAATTTCTTCCATTTCATAGAAATTAATGTGTCTTCATGTCAAATTAAAGGTAATGAATCAGTCTATAGGCATAATGTTTTTGTGCCTGTGTAAATGTTATCATTGTGTTATTCAAATACTGATTTCTCTGCCCACATATCTTGTTTCAATCTGGATATGGCATTGTAATGCTTATGTCTAAAATCTTCTGTCTTAAGTTTGTGTAAACAATTATTATTATTTATTCTTTGCCTTGTCAATAAATACTGATCACCCAATGGCTAGACAGAAGAGAGATAGGGTAGAAGTTTTCACCTGCCGGGGGAAGGACAGCGAGAAGGAGGGAGATTCAGATCAGCCATGGGGAGGAAAGGGTCTAAGAAAACACCATGAGAAGAAACACCTGAGGCCTTAATTGCAAGTTTTTGGTATTATGGATGGGAGGTAGCCAGATTAGCATAGGGGGTTAAAGTAGATCATTTAAAATAGATATTAAGGTGCAGCTTAAAACAAATCTTGTTTTTTCTGTGTGGTAATTGGGGACTAGCAATGATAAAGAAATACAGCTACCAGATGAATTCACTGACTACACTTATATTAAAAGTAATTAGTTTTACACAAGCCCAAATATTAAACTAAATATCTCTATGCTTTCCTGCTTGATATGTTATGAATAATATCTAAAAAGTCCAAATTCTACTATCATCTGCTATTTATTACTTTACACCACATTATACACAATATAATTTAAAATTATTATCACAGTGATTAAAGATAGATCCTTTCAGGGCAAAGGGTTGTGCTCAAATTCAGCCTTTTAATTTGATATTCTGTGAAGCTGGAAGACTTACTAAAGTCACTAGTGTTCTGGAGGCTAGATGTCTATGTTCATATAAAAATAGTCCCCCTCTCAAGTTTTTAACGCATTTGCAATAGGCTAAAATGTGAATGATGCTTAGAACTGACATAAGCTATAGTTATTAGAAAACCTTAGTGCTACGTATTTACTATTAGCTGTATTTTTGATGTTTGCATTAAGTGTAGAATGTACTGAGCCTGTAAAACCGAGGTGGCACTTTATAATTGAAAGCCAACAACTAAATCATGCTGAGGACCACCAGAGACGGGTCCGGATGAAGATGGATGTCAAAATAAATTCCCCCCCCCTGCATATTTGCAACTTTTGTGACCAATACAAAAATGTGAGAGTTTTAAGGGGCACTTACATTCACCTTGCTTTGAGCTGTTATAAGGACAAAAAATAACTCATATAGATGGATTGAAACCTAATTTTTTCTGATACATAGACATCTTATAAGGTTATTCAGTTGATTTGCCTCAAACTGTGTTTGAATATACCTATCAACAAAGTATAGGAACAGATTTAAAACAAGAGATTGATGGCAATATTATTGGAGGTTATGTCAACAGTGCTTTTACTAATTGACAGAGGAGCCAAATAGAAAATGAACATGGGACAGAAGATTTAAAATGAGAAATGATTTGGAGACATAAGAAAAAAAGAAACACATAATGTATTAGTAAAAGCAATAATAATAGAGAAATTTATTTCAGGAAAGATTTACATGAAAGACACAAGATCTAAAATCAGTAACTTAGTTTTATACCTCAAAGAACGAGAAAAATAAGAATTCAAACTCTAAGTTCTCAGAATAAAGCAAATCATGTGTTATTCCTGAATTAAATAAAATATTAGCAAAATATTATAATTTTAATGAAAATACATTTAATAATATATATACTATATAAAATGTAGTGATCAGCGGTAACAAGAGGGTATAAAAACACCTCTCAAGGCTTCACCCAGCAACTGATGGAAACATGTGAAATCCCACAGCCAAACTTTAGACAGAGATTGAAGAATACTGCAGAAGTTGGGGAGGAAGGATTATAGGTGTCACAGTGGTCAAGGACACACACACAGAATGAACTATACTGGTCCCATAGGAGCCCATAGACTTTGGATCCATAACAGTTGTATATCTTGGTCTTTGTGCAGGACTCCTAACAATGGAAGCAGGGGCTATTTCTGATTCTGTTGCATGCTATGGTGACCCTTTCTCCTTACTGGGCTTCCTCATCTAGCCTCAATAGGAGAAGATGCTCTTAGTCTTCCTGCAACTTGATATGCCAAAGCTGGTTAGTATTTATGGAAGGGCTTCACTTCTCTGAAGAGAAAGGGAGAAGAAGCAGATAGGATGGGGGACTAGGAGGAGAGGAGGGAGGGGAATTTACAGTCAGAAGGTAAAGTTAACTAACTAATTAATTAATTAATCAACTTTTTAAAAGTCTCTGTACATTCATATTCTTACATAGGTTAATTAAGAAATAAAACTTAATGAAAGAGGAGACAGAACTGACCACACAGAAAGTGGTAGTAATGGTAAATAAATTTGCCGGTCAATGGCTGGGAAGGGAGACAGAGGCTGGAGTTTCCGATTGCCAGGCGAGGGGATCAAGGGAGGAAGAAGGAGTGAGAACACTCATGCCTGGAGTGGAGTAAAGACCAGGTCTGAAAAGTGGAGGACAGGGAGACAGCCAACATGTAAGAGTTGGGAAGAGCAGCCCCAAACCCTCACCCTCAACTTGGTCTAGGGCAACAAAGTAAGATTTTAGTAAGAAATAACTCAGAAATATGGGAGGGAACCAATACAGTTTAAATCACCCTATAGACTCGCAGAATTTTATGAAAGCTAGTTCTTTCCCAAGTAATCTCAAAGTATTCAAACATACTAGTCTACGTCAGTTGAAACCCAGTTATCCACACCTCCTGTGTGTTAAGCCTTTTCCATTTTGCCTTGAAGACTTGTGCTTTGCCTCATCTTAGGAGCTGACCAAGATTTGTGATTTCCTATTCTGAAGTAGGCTGTGGACTTCTTAGGAAGCACAGACCTACTCTCTAAATTTAGATCAGAATGCCAACACAGCTTGAATCACAGAGTTAGATGCATGAAAATCTTGTGGATGCTCTCAGTCCTATATGCAAGTATTGATGGCATTATTTGTTTGTGTTGATTAATATATATATATATATATATATATATATATATATATATATATATATATTCTCCAATTTTTACTAGGTATTTACTTCATTTACATTTCAAATGATATCCCGAAGGTCCCCTATATCCCCCCCTGCTCCCCTACCCACCCACTCCCACTTCTTGGCCCTGGTGTTTCCCCTGTATTGGGGCATATAGAATTTTCAAGACCAAGGGGCCTCTCTTCCAAAAGATGGCCAACTAGGCCATCTTCTGCTAAAGATGCAGTTAGCGACACAAGCTCTGGGGGTACTGGTTAGTTCATATTGTTGTTCCACCTATAGGTTGCAGCTCCGTACTTTCTCTAGCTCCTCCATTGGGGGCCCTGTGTTCCATCCAATAGCTGACTGTGAGCATCAACTTCTGTGTTTGCCAGGCACTGGCTTAGCCTCACAAGAGACAGCTATATCAGGGTCCCTTCAGCAAAATCTTGCTGGGATATGCAATAGTGTCTGCGTTTGGTGACTGATTATAGGATGGACTCCCAGGTGGGGCAGTGTCTGGATAGTCCATCCTTTTGTCTCAGCTCCAAACTTTGTCTCTGTAACTCCTGCCATGGGTGTTTTGTTCCCAATTCTAAGAAGGTGCGAATTGTCCACACTTTGCTTTTCCTTCTTCTTGAGTTTCATGTGTTTTCTAAGTTGTATCTTGGGTACTCTAAGTTTCTGGGCTAATATCCACTTATCAGTGAGTACATATCATGTGAGTTCTTTTGTGATTGGGTTACCTCAGTCAGGATGATACCCTCCAGATCCAACCATTTGTCTAGGAATTTCATGAATTCATTGCTTTTAATAGCTGAGTAGTACTCCCAGTAGCCTGGGATCTTGGGGGCGGGGCACACCAGGCTGAAATGACAACTGTATAATACCATAATGCATGGGCAAGACAAAGCCCTCCTGAGAAGACTCCAGACACTCAGAGACCCTAGCCATCACTAAGAGTATCAAGTATATAGAGAAGAAATTGAAGAAAAAGAAACAAAATGATGTGGGCATAATGAAGAAAGGCTGAACTGGAGGAATAGCCTGTTGAGAGTACCTGCTGATGCCACCTAGGACCATGGTGGTATCCTGGCCTGTGTGGCCACTGAGGGACACTGCTGGGTCTCGGGTCCTGCAGCAGTAGAGATCTGTTAGCACCAAAGACCAGGTGAGCATCCGTGGTCTAGGCAACCATCCAGAGACACGTTGATGTCTAAGGGCTGTACTGAACTGACCCAACCGTCTCCTGGGTGTCTTAGGGAAGCTGGCCTTTGGGGCCATAAAAGGAGGAGAACTGACTGCCCTCATCCAGCTGTAGTTCTCTATAGAACAATCCTGTACTTTGCCTGATCAGTATAGTAGAGATGGCCCTGGTCACAGGAGCTGTGGTTCAACCAGTCCTGAGGGTATGAATGTGGAAGAGTTGGCTCTGCTTCTTCTCAGCTGTGTGGTGTTGTCAAAGAGACAGGCTCCCCCTCCCTTTGACACTCTTATCCTGTGCGGTGTCATGAACAAGGGAGTCATAACCCACCCTTCATCACCTGCAGCTGAAGAGAGAGCCAGCCCTGGGGTCATGAGAGCTGGAGAGCTGTCCCTACCCTTCACCAGCTGCAACATGTGGGAGAGCAGGCTGTGCACCTTCACTGGGCCACACAATAAAGCTGACCCTGCAGCCCTGAGGGTGTGAATATGGGCAATATGGCTCTAAAACTTGTCTGCCCTTCAGTGATATGGGCGAGAGAGAGATTCCCACCTCAACCCTCAACCTTTGCCAGCAGGGGAGGATAGGACTGCTATCCATGGGGTCATGAGGACATGAGAGCTAAATCTGAATCTTGTCTCTTGTGTGCTAGTGCAGACTAGGAATAGATGCTTCCCTCTACTCTCTCTCCTTTGCCACCTATGGCTGGTGGGAGAGCTGGCTCTGGGGTCCTGAGTGTGGGAGAACTGTCCCTGTTCCTTGCCTGCTGCAGTACTTGAGAGAGCAGGTTCTGTACTTCACTTAGGCTTCATGGTAGAGGTGGCCCTGATGGCATAGGTGTAGGTAAGCCAGCCAAGAAGGCATGAGGGTGGAAGATCTGTCTCTTCCCCTTGGTTTCTGAGGCTTATAATGGGCCAGTCTGGTTAGGACAGGAGAGCTAGCCCCTGTGGTATGGGTTCTGGAGAGCTGACCAGCTCAAACATCTTTCAGGTCCAGATCCAGGTCCTTGTATTGGTCCAACAAAACATTGATGAACTACTTGATTGCATGAAGGGAGCTGGTCCTACAGATCAAAAACTACAGGATCTCTATGACACAGGAAAACAACAGGATATCCAAGAAGAGTCCCAGTAAAGTTGTAGTATTGATAGAGTAGCATCAGCCAGAAGCTCTAATACAGGAACAAGAACTCACTGCAATGAACATATATAATAAAGATGTATGGACAGAGGGGTGTACTGTGGGGCACACTGTGACACAGCACAGCTTCAACAGTGAGGTTGTCCCCTTCTGTTGGTAGAGATGCCACATGATGGGGGATGAGTCAAGGGGAGGGAGGATGAGTGGGATTGGTGTGCATGATGTGAAATTCACAACGAACCAATATAAAGCTTTTTTAAAGGAAGATAAATTGAAAGAAATAAATTCTGACTAGATAGGTGAGTAGAGGAATTGGGTGGTATTTTCAGGAATATTTTATCCAAAATATTAAATATTTGTTGAAAATGTTCTTTGAAAAGTTTGTTGAAAACTTGAAGTATGATGTTATTTTGAATGAATAGCTATCAGATTTACCCTATTGTAAGCCTCATTCTCCTTTGCTTTTGACTTTGTTCACTATAATTTTCCTCTTTGCCCTGAGCAAGATGCTCATTTACCCATCAAAACTCATTTTCCTTAGAGGTATAAAGTACAAATACCAAGTACTGTGTCTTCCTTAAGCATCTAACAGAAATTTTATGAGACGACTTGCTGTGCTATGTATTGGGGCCGGTTTGACACCAAGAGTCATTGGAGTACAAGGAGATAATAAAATATATATTCAACAAAAAGCTATTTTTCATGAATCAGTTGTGTGTGTGTGTGTTAATAGTGGGAGTGAGGTGTTGAACCTAACCAAAAGTCCATATAATGTCAAAAGATTACCAAGAAGTCCTTATAATCCCCAAGAATCAAATGAAACATTTTTAATTTCATATGTAATATGTGCTTGTATATATAACAGCATCAAAAGTTATACATATACATGTCTTAGTTGGGGTTTCTGTTGCTATGAAGAGATACCATGACCACAAAAATTCTTATAAAGGAAAGTATTTAGTTGGGACTACAGTGTCACAGGTTTAGTCCATTATCATCATGGACTGAGAATGCCAGTCAGCAGGCAGACATAGTGCCTGACAATGAGATGAGATTTCATGTGAACTGGCAGTCAATCGGAAGAAATTGTGAGCCACTAAGCTTGATTTGAGCTTCCAAGACCTCAAAACTCACCCCTTAATGATGCACTTCTGCCAACAAAACCTATTCCAACAAGGCCACACCTTCCAATAATGCCAGTACCTATGAGCCTTTGGGGACATTTTCACTCAAACCACCACATACATGATTCTGAAAGATTATTCATATGGTGATTTATATATCAATTTCAGTAGCCTTATTAATCACTTACTTGTGTAGACACTCTACTAGTCAATGGTTGACTATAAATAGCCAATCTCATAGAATTTATACTCTACTAAGAAGAGATAGACATTCTTTAATGCACATCACATGTAGTCATTATTTATCCAGTAGTGTGAGTCAAATAGGACGAGGCACCAAGGGTAAGATGGTTCTCGCTTTATCAGGAATATTAGGAAGTACTTCTGTTGAGAAACAATACACAAATCCAAGAAGTAATCCAGAGGGGTGGTTTAGGTGATGAGAGGAATTCTAAAGGAAGTTAAGGGCAAAAGCAGGAGGCTGATGTAGCTGCAGCAGGAGACTGGCTCAGGACAGCAAAGTGTGTGTTCAGAGACAATATGCACAACATATTTGAAAATTCATAATCCTCGTGGGAACTTTGTCTTACACCATGAGACAGTTGGACATTTAGATATTCAAGTGATATCACTGTCATCATCACTTAATTGGTTATTTCTCCTCAATTCCTTGTGTATACCATTAATCCACACAGTGATCCCAATATAAGTCATGTGCTTTTCCAAAAGATACTTTTGGTAACTTCTACTTCCCATTAGTGATTTTTATAACCACTCAAGTAACAAAACATTGTGGATTCACTAAGTCATCATGCCTGGGTGTCCCATGTTGGACTCAAGTAAATTGCTGTACAAAATGCACCTGATATGGTAGGCTATAGATTTATTGTGAATTATTTACTGCCATCTTGTGCTTTAGTTTCTCTGAATAGATGAGAGAGAGAATGGGTGTTTTATCTCAAAGGTTATGAAAAGATGATTCTGCTTGGGTATGGCAAAAACCCAGAACCGTGGCTGCCATTTAGCATGGTTCTACAGGTGTCAATTCTGTTTACTGTGTTTGTTTCTTTTGATAAACATAAAGGTAACACATGCACAGCATAAAGCAGCTCCACGATATGTTGGAGATAGAATACTATTAACTCAGTCAAATATATGAGAATGATTGTGAGAAATAAGCTTCAAAGGTTGGATATTTTTGGTTTCTATATATGTCTTAATGTCTGAGGTTGGGTCGGTGAAGAGCAGAAAGCAAATGTCCTAAGAATTCAGGTGAGTAAAATGAAGATAAAATATCAGCTGCATGTTGTGAACTAAGCATTGCTTGAGAGGAGATTTTTAACTCTTATTCTCTATACAAAAAAACGTTGCTTTTTTAATGTGTCAGAAACTTGATGCTGATTGTTTAGTGTTACCACCACAGAATGATACTACCTTAGATAAATTATGTGAGTATCTGGGGGACAAAAAGTGTGTAAGTTAGGTCACTATATTTAAGGATATAGACTCCTACAATATTTACAATTGGATGTGGTGGGAACTCTACTGCTGTTTCAACATTGTATAAGAGAAAACCAAAAACCAAACAACTAATGAAGTACCTTTAGCAGAGCTGATGCCTGAATGTCCATGAAAATAATGTCACAGAGACGAGCTGTTCTGAAAGATCACTATTCTAGCAAGACCAATATCTCCCACTTTGTTTTCCCACTCCCCATGGTCAATGTCAAGTGTTAAAAAGTATCATTTCTATTTTTGAAGAGATTCTAGAAAATAGTGGTACCTAAGACTTCCATAAGCTGATGTTCTTTGTCAAGCCTTTAAAGAAGAGATACCCTTGCTAAATTAGACCAAAAAAGTTCAAATGTAGTATAATCTCAATATTCAAATCCATAAGAGTGACAGTGCACAAGTTTACTTCTTTTAAGCACTTTTTCTGTCACATGGCAGTTTTCTTTGTACCAACAGCAGCATCTTGATTTTTTCCCATGATATGACACATTCAGCATTGGAGTGTCACTGATCACATTTCACAATTAGATGGTCTAGGTCTGATAAGCTTCTGCTTTAAGTCACACACAAGCCATTGAACACTTACCTCAAAGAAAATTACCTCAAAGAGATTGTTGTACACCCATTTTGCTTTAATTTGTCCCTGAAGAAGGGACACTAAGGCTTAAAGTACAATCCATTTTCTGCCCTGAACTGACTGTGTTCTGAGATAAATCATTGAGCAATCTAGATTACAGGATCATTCTTGGCTAAAAATAATGAGACTAACATTTTTGACATTTTATTTTATTTTTTAATAAACTTTCATAACCTCCCCTCCCTCCTCTCTTCCCAGACCCAGCCTTCAAAATCTCTTTATCCAGCCTGTTGCCTCCACAAGTTCTCAGATAAGGGGATCCTCCTCTTGGGTATTATTCAACCCTGGGGCATCTAGTCCTAGCAGTACTAGGTTCATCCTTCTCCATTGAGGCCCAACCAGGCAGTCCGAGCAAGGGGTAAGGGGATCCAATGGCAGAAAACAGAGACCACAACAGCCCCAGTTCTACTTGCAAAGTGAACCACATGAACACGACGCTACACATTTGCTGCAAATGTGTAGGCTTCTAGGTCCAGCTCTCATATGCTCTTTGGTTGCTGGCCCAGGTACAATGAGTCCCCAGAGTTCCAGGTTAGTTGACATGTAGGTCTTGTAGTGTGCTTGATCCTCCGACTTGCTCACTTCGCCTACTCTTCAACAAGACTTCTTGGGCTCTGCCTGATGTTTGACTGTGGATCTCTGCATCTGCCTGCATCCACTGCTAGATGAAGACTCTTAGGAGATAATTATGCTATGTGCCTGTCTGTAAACATAGCAGAGATGCAGTAGTGTGCCAGGTTAGCTCTCTCCCATGGAATGGATCTTAAGTTGGGGCAGTCACTGATTGGTTGTTCCCTTAGTCGCTGCTCCATCTTTATCCCTGCGTATTGTGTAGGTAAGATAAATTTTGAGTTGAAGTTTTTTTTTTTGGATGGATCAGTGGAATTGACTCTGAAATAAACCCTACTTTGTTTAGTATCTTCACCAACCCTATTTCTGACAAAGGGCTTATATTCAAAATTTATAAAGAACTCAAGGAATTAGGAATGAACAATCCAGAAATAACCCAATTAAAAATTGGGTACAGAGCTAAACAGAGGCTAACATTCTAAGAGCCATTTTTACATATCAAGTACTGTTCTATAAAGCATCTATAAAGAGGATATTATTATGGATCAAATTTCTTTTGTTTACGTACATCTATTTTATCTGAGTGTGAATGCCACAGCATATGTGTAGAAATTGCAGCCACTGTGAAAGTCAGTTCTATCCCTCCACTTTGTGAGATCTTAATATTGAAGTCATGCTATCAGGCTTGGCTGCAGATGCCACTGAGCCTTCTCACTAGCCCTTTCTTCTTGTTTATAATTAAAAGAGTGAAGACCGGAGGGATAAAAACCGTCTGTTTGGTTAACAAAACAATACTGGTAAATGACAGACTTGGAAACTCGAATGCCATCTCAAGAATCTGGACTCTCCTCTATTCCATGATACTGCATCTCTAACTGCTTAAGGAGTATTTATTTCATTTCAAAGTTAGGGTTGAGAAATGAGATGTTTTTGAATTGGGTCTTTGGGTCCTGTCTAGACAGTTTTGTTTTTTTGTTTTTTGTTTTGTTTTGTTTTTGTTTTTGTTTTTTGTTTTTGTTTTTTGTTACAGAATTGAAAAAAATAGTAAGTGTAATTTTTCTTCAATTGCTTTTTTTTCATGTTGAAAACATTTTCACCTCCCATTAATGGCAAAGTCTGGATTAAACTGTCGGCACTTCCAGTAACAATCAAAAGAAAATAAACTTTTCAGAGGAGACCGAGGCCTGCAGATCTAGCTAGGTCAAAGGGCTCATAAGACACAGAGCCAAGTTGGGATATAGGTTGTTTATTTTAATCCTCTGCACTCTTTAAATGTTTACAGCCTTTCTGCTGCCTCTTGTACATGGATCCCTATGCTTTGAAGAGAAGGTTTTGATAAAGGCATCCCATTCAGGGCTGAGTGCCCCGAAATCTCTATCTGCACATTTTTCAGCTGTGGATGTCGGTGCTGATCACTATCCACTGCAGGGAACTTCTCAGGTGAGAGTTGCATTATGCTCTGCTCTCTGGACATAGCACTAATGCATTAAGACTCAGCATATTGATCTATTCCTTCAGCAGAGTAATAGTAGACTATTGTTCTCGTAACCACCTTAGCAATCATCTATGTCTTCTCATGGAGTGGACTTTAAAATCAATTAAAAATGACTAGTTCTGCCAGGCCTGGTGGCGCAAGCCTTTAATCCCAGCACTTGGTAGGCAGAGGCAGGTGGATTTCTGAGTTCGAAGCCAGCCTGGTCTGAGAGAGAGAGAGAGAGAGAGAGAGAGAGAGAGAGAGAGAGAGAGAGAGAGAGAGAGAGAGAGAGAAAGAGAGAGAGAGAGAGAGAGATACTTCCATAATAGTTGTTCTATTTTTTCTTCAGCATATCTTACAGGCAGGCTACTATGTAGGTTATAAGTTTTGCAGGTGGGTGATACAGGTGATTGCCTTCCTTTCTCCTCCAGTAGCATGCAAATATCTTCCAGCAACATGAATGCTATTCAGTAGGGGTGAAGCTTCTATTTGGACACAAGCTTGATTCCTCCAAGTTTGATGACATGGGTGTTATGTCTTCAACAATATTATATTACCATCAGGTTATAGAGAATAGCAATGGCCCCAGGAAGCAGTATAAATGACACAGTGTTATCCATGCACAACACAAAGGATACACACATGAACACAAAGATGGCATGTGGAGGACCTGTACCGGTTTAGACAAGACAAAATCCCAGCACAGAGAATGAGGGGGCACATATTTTCACACCTAGTCAAGAAGATATTGATACCTGTTGGAAAACAAGAAGTCAGTTTTGTCCAATAGGTGATAGATGAGTATATAACCCACACTCCAGGGCAGACCACATTCCTGGGAGTAATTGACCAATGCAAAATGGACTCTGTTTTCATACTGAGTGCTTTTTGCCCTGTTTTGTTTTCAGAAGTCTTGTCTCCTTTTGTTTGGTTGTTTCTGTTCTTCTTTGTGTTGAGTTATGTTATTTGTCTTTTTGTTTTGTTTTTCTTTCCAAGAGAGAGAGAAAGAGAGAGAGAGAGAGAAGGAACAGGAAGTTGGGAGGATAGGGACACGGACATAATCTGGGAAGAATTGGAGGAGAGAAAGAAATATGATCAAAATATATTGTATGATATTTTAAGTAAAATGATTTACCACTGTTTATTAGTCTCCATCCTCTCCCTCCCTCCCCTGTCTGTGTGTCTGTGTGTCTGTGTGTCTGTCTGATGTGAGATTCATTCCACAGCTCAGCTTACATATGGTGGTCAGAGTACAAAACTGTGCAGTCAGCTCCCCCCCCCCCACACACACACACATCTTTTCCTGGTCTCTATGAACTGAATTCAGGTCGCCAGGCTTCTACTCAGTGGACTCTTACCCACTGAGCCACTTGACAGCTCCATCTGAACTCCAGTTACATCTTTAGCTCTTCAAAAACATGGTTGCAGATGACATGCACATCTTTTTAACCAGGCTTCTGTGGCTCTACTTGGATTCAATAAAGGATATTGAACTCAAAGCAATCATTAGTTCACTCAATCTAAACTCACATTTTAGAAATATATGTGGGCACCATAATCTTTGAGATTTGGGGTATTTAAAAACTTTCTCTTTCCCTCTCCTCCACACCTCCTCCTCCCTTCTTCCATCATTCCCCCCCCCTCCTTTCTTCTTCCTTCTTTTATCAACTAAACAGGGATTGCTACAAAAGTTTATAGAAATAGCAATTATGCAAATGTTTTTGTAAATTGGAAGACTGGAATGAATTTTGTTTTTAATGTAATGTCTGAGGTGGGGGCAAGGCTTGCTAAAGAGTCACGGAGTCAATTTTAAGAAATAAACGTAGCGTTTTTTGACACTTCAGTATATTAAGAACAGGTCGTAAGTAAAAGAAAATAGGAAGTAAAGAGTGGAGGTTGGAAAGCCTGGCGTCAGTTCAGACTGTCTGAATCACTTATGCTGTGGTGGTGATTTGAGCTGACAAGATGTTTTTGGAGGGCTCATGCTCTTCAACACTGTTTGCTTTGGGAAGTCAAGCCAGGATTTATTATGACTGAAAGCCTTTACAGCTGTCGGATGTAGTGTAGGGTTCAGAGAGCTGAAAACATCAGCTGACATTAATAGTGTGAGTTGTGATTCTTGTTGAATATTTGCAACAGTTGTAATGCAGGAAAAAAAAGAGACAGAAACTACATTGTGACATTTTGTGTGTGTGTGTGTGTGTGTGTGTCTTTATTCTTACATAGGATTGGTAGGAAGAATGATATATCAAGCAAAGAAATAGTTGTCCAGTATCTAAGAAATATAACTCACAAGTCTTTATTTTTTGTGTTGAATATGCACATTATCTTCTCTTTTGGTTCTTTTTTTAATTAATTTTTTATACTCCATATTCCGTTCCCCACCCTGCCCCATCCAATCTCAGATTGCTCCACATCCCACATCTCCTCCCCACCGTCCCGGTATCCGCATGGATGCCCCTACCCCCCATCCTACCTGACCTCTAAACTCCCTGGGGCCTCCAGTCTCTTGAGGGTTAGGTACACCATCTCTGAATGAACACAGACCAGAAAGTCCTCTACTGTATATGTGTTTGTTTGTTTATTTGTTTGTTTTTTGGGTTTTCTGACCAAGCCACTTATTAGGGAGCACATACCATGCACATCTTTTGGGTCTTAGTTACCTCAATCAGGATGATATTTTCTAGTTCCATCCATTTACCTGCAAAACTCAGCATGTCCTTGTTGTTAAGAGCTGGGTAGTATTCCATTGTGTAAATGAACAACAGTTTCTTTATTCATTCTTCTGTGGTGAGACTTCTAGGTTGTTTCCAGCTTCTGGCTATCACAAATAAGGCCACTATAAACTTTGTGGAACTCTTGTCTCTGTGGCATGGTGGACCATCTTTTGGGTATATTCCCAAGAGTGGTATGGCTGGGTCTTTAGGTAGATCTATTTCCAATTTTCTGAGGAACCTCCAGATTGATTTCCAAAATTTGCAATCCCACCAGCAATGGAGGAGTGTTCTTATTTCTCCACATCCTCTCCAACATGTGTTGTCGCCTGAGGTTTTGATCTTAGCCATTCTGAGTGGTGTAATATGGAATCTCAGGGTCATTTTGATTTGCATTTCTCTGATCACTAAGAACTTTGAACATTTCTTTAGGTGTTTCTCAGCCATTCCAGATTCCTCAGTTGCGAAATCTCTGTTTAGTTCTATACCCCATTTTTTGATCGGGTTGTTTGTTTCTTTGGTGATTAACTTCTTGAGTTCTTTATATATTTTGGATATTAGCCCTCTATCTCATGTGGGGTTAGTGAAGATTTTTGTTTCCCCAATCTGTAGGTTGCTGATTTGTCTTATTGACTATGTTCTTTGCCTAACAGAAGCTTTCCAGTTTCATGAGGTACCAATTATCAAATATTTATTTTAGAGCATGAGCCATTGGAGTTCTGTTTAGGAAATTTCCCCTCTGCCAATGAGTTCAAGGCTCTTTCCCACTTTCTCTTCTATTAGATTCAGTGTATTTGGTTTATATTGAGGTCCTTGATCCACTTGGACTTGAACTTTGTACAAGGTGACAAATATGGGTCTATTTTCATTCTTCTACATACAGTCAGTTAGACCAGCACCATTTATTGAAGATGCTTTCTTTTTTCCATTGTCTATTTTTGGTTTCTTTGTCAAAGATCAAGTGACTGTTAAGTGTGTGGTTTTATTTCTGGGTCTTCAATTCTATTCCATTGATCAATGTGTCTGTCTCTGTACCAATACCATGAAGTTTTTATCACTATTGCCCTGTAGTAAACCTTGAGATCAGGGTTGGTGATTCTCTCAGCTGTTCTTTTATTGTTAGTATTGTTTTCACTATTCTGTTTTTTTTTTTTTTTTTTTTTTTTTTTTTTGAGGAAAATTGGTATCAGGTCTTCTTTGAAAGTTTGGTAGAATTCTGCACTAAACCCATCTGGCCCTGGGTTTTCTTGGTTGGGAGGTTTGTAATGACTTCTTCTATTTCCTTGTGTGATATGAGCCTGTTTAGATAGTTTATCTGTTCTTGATTTAACTATGGTCAATGGCATCTGTCTAGAAAACCATCTATTTCATCTAGATTTTTCCAGTTTTGTTGAGTATTGACTTTTATAGTAGAATCTGATGATTTCTATAATTTTCCTCCATTTCTGTTGTTATGTCTTTTCATTTCTGATTTTATTAATTTGGATACTGCCCTTTCACTGTGTCTCTGTTTAGTTTCTGTTTCAATGACCTGTCCACTGGTGAGAGTAGGGTGTTGAAATCTCCCACTATTCTTGTGTGGGGTTCGATGTGTGTTTTCAGTTTTAGTAAAGTTCCTTTTATGAATTTGGGTGCTCTTGCATTTGGTCAGAGATGTTCAGAATTGAGACTTTCTCTTGGTGGATTATCAGATAAATATGAAGTGTCCTTCATAACTTTTGGTTGAAAGTCTATTTTATTGTCTATTAGGATTTAACTCCTGCATGTTTCCTGGGACCATTTGCTTGGAAGACCTTTTTTCCAACCTTTTACTCTGAGATAGTGCTGTCTTTGTTATTGAAGTGTGTTTCTTGTATGCAACAAAATACTGGGTCTTGTTTGTAATCCAGTCTGATAGCTTATGGCTTTTTATAGGTGAGTTGAGTCCATTAATATTGAGAGATATTAAAGAGAGATGACTGTTGGTTCCTGACTTATTTGTTTTTGTAGGTGGTTTTATGTGCTTGTGGCTCTCTGCTTTTGAATTTGTTTTGAGATGCTTAGTAACTTGTCCTTTATTTGGTGCAGGCATCTTCTTTGTCTTGGAGATTTCCTTCCAGGATCCTCTGTAAGGATAGATTGGTAGATAGATACTGTTTGAATTTGGTTTTGTTCTGGAATATTTTGGTTTCTCCATCTATGTTGATTGAGTTTTGACTGGGCTGTCATTTGTGTTCTCTTGCAGTCTGCATGACCTCTGACCAGGCTCTTCTGGCTTTCATAGTCTCTGTTGAGAAGTCTGGTGTAATTATGATAGGTCTACCTTTGTATGTTACTTGGCCTTTGGCCCTTGCAGCTTTTAATATTCTTTCTTTGCTCTGTGTATTTAGTGCTTTGATAATTATGTGATGAGAAGATTTTCTTTTCTGATCCCATTTATCTGGTGTTCTATAGGCTTCTTGTACCTTTTTTGGCCATTTCTTTCTTTAGGTTGGAGAATTTTTCTTCTAAGATTTTGTTGAAGACATTTTTCAGGTCCCTTGAGCTGGGAATCTTCATTCTCCTCTATTCCAATTATTCTTAGAGTTGGTCTTTCACTGTGTCCTGAATTTCCTGGATGTTTTAGGTTAGGAGTTTTTATGTTTTGAATTTTCTTTGACAGTTGTGTCAATCTCTTCTACCTTATCTTCTAACCCGAGATTCTCTCTTCTATCTCATGTATTCTGTTGGTAATACTTACATCTGTAATTCCTGACTTCTTTTGTAGGTTTTCTATTTCCAGGTTTGCCTCCATCTATGTTTTCTTTATTGTTTCTACTTCCACTTTTAGGTCTTGGATTGCTTTATTCAATCCCTTCACCTATTTACTGGTGTTTTCTTGTATTTCTTTCAGTGAGTTATTGATATCCTTCTTAAAGGACTCTATTAACTTCATGAGATAGGATTTTAGGACAGATTCATGATTTTCAGGTGTGTTGGTATATTCAGGGATCGCTGTGGTGGGAGAACTGGGTTCTGGTGATGTCCATGTATTTTGGCTTCTGTTGCTTATGGTCTTGTGCTTGCTTTTCGTTAAATTGTGGCCACTATAACGCATTGTGCTTCTGTTATAAAAAATGAGTTTGGCAAACATCTGGATATCCCTGGTGTTTGTTGATATGGGTTACTGTATGGAGTCTGACTCTTTTGTCCCTGGGTTGTTTCAGGTCTCCTAGTAGGCCTGAAGCCCTGACTGTATCCAACCTCCTGTGGGGCCTTCCTACTGGGACTCTTCACAGGGACAAAGAAGCTGCTAATCTGTTGCCCTGGCTGCAGTAGATCTCCTGGGAGACCTTCAGACAACTGCTCTGAGTGCAGCAGGTCCTCTAGGATGGATCAGGAGATGGCTTCTTCACAGAAGTAGACCGACTAGGGGTCTGCCGCAGCAGCAAGGACCTACTCACATATCTTTAAGTTTGTTATAAAGCACTAATGAAATTACATTCATTATGAAGATGTTAGATTTAGAATGCAGAATCGTAAAGAAAGTTTTGAATATGATGTCTTCCACAAAATTGATTACTTCAAAGAGTTAAATTGTGGCCACTATAACATATTGTGCTTCTGTTATGAAAAATGAGTTTGGCAAACATATGCATCATATATGGACAGATCAATCATCACATAGTTAAGTAGGTACATATTTCAGACTTTTCTTCTGTAACAAAGACCAAAGAATTGGTGTAGTGGTTTGAATAGGTATGGGCCCCATAGATTCATGTGTTTGAATGCTTGGCCATTGGAAGTGTCACTATTAGGAGGTATGACCTTATAGGAGGAGGGGTGGCATTGTTTGAGGAACTGTGTCACAGTGGATGAGGGGGCTTTGAGGTCATATATACCCAAAGTATGTCAGTGTGGTACACAATCTCTCCTTACTGCCTGCAGATCAAAATGTAGAACTCTCTGTTATTCCACCACCATGTCTGCCTGCATACTGCTATGCTTCCCTCCATAATGATAGAAGACTGAACCTCTAAAACTACAAGGCTTTCCCATTTCATGTTTTTCTTTATAAAAGTTACCATGGTTACAGTGTCTCTTCACAGCAATGATACCCTAACTAAGACACTTGTACACACTTAAGAATCAAACAGATTTATTTTTAATAATTAGGGTTATATGTAACATACTTATAAAATTATGTATATGGGTGTATTATATGACACATGATAGATTCTTGACTATAAAATTTTTTTTTTAGAAATAATCTCCTCAACCAGCTTTCTCTGAAAGTATATCTTCTGAGTGTTGGGAAAATTTCCCATTACTTATCATGGGAAATTATGTATCAAATACATATCCCTTTATATAGCTATTCAAGTATAATAGGAATTCAATATATTGATAAGTGTAATAATGTCCATACACTAATAGCCTAAAAAACTCTTCAGTTTATTGCCAATTCACGGCAGAATAGCTCCAAAATTAGACAAATGACAACCCATCACAGAGACTGGTATACTACTTTTAAGACAGACAAGCTGATGCTGAGGACCTTGCCCACTCTGTTTCTACTGTAGCCTGAATTCAGTAACATGCACATGCACTATGTATTGATGTTTTGACTGGATCAACATCTGGCAATTTCGTCATGTTTTAACCAAATACTATTATCATATGTAATGAAATATTTTTCTTCCCTGTCTGCTATGTCTATGATTTTTGTTTATTTTGGCTCCTTCATGATTTAGTTATCTTTCCTCATATTCACTTGTTCAGAAACAAATCAATAAGGTAATTGCATATAGTTCAGAAGAAAATTTCAACCAACTAAGTTTAATTATAAACTGAGTGGTTTTAGAAAGCATGCCTTTTAAATATGAGAGTTGATCACTCTGTCATTACATATACAAACACACTAAGTGGCCTTAAGGTAAAACTACATAGTATCTTTTTTTTTTCCTGTTTTTCTGGTTTTATCCATATATGTGTTCTAAACTTTACATTTCAGCCAGTTTATCATTCTTTTCATTTCCTGAATGTTCTATATCTTGTGTCCTCACTGTTACTATACCAAAATGTCCTCATCCTCTCAACACAGAGGATGCAAATTACTCACAGGTCTTGCTCATGCTCCAATCTAGATATAGAGAAAGTCTAAGACTTGATTCTCAGAAGACAACATGATTTGCTTTCATAGGACTTAACTTATGTCATAATCTTTCACCCCTCACTATGCTTGCTTAATGAGTTTCCCATACCTGTCAAGTTCTGGAATGCAGCAGTCACATCTCCATTGTTTTCCTTCATGGATTTACTTACAATTGCCACAGATATGTCTGTGCAAGATAATCTGCTTACATATAAGACTACCACTGTTCCTAAAGAGAAGAGCTTCTTCAAGTGTTCCAAGTGGCACTTTTAAATTCCATCAAAGTATACATAATGGCACTTGGAAACAACTCATAAATTAAATTGAATCTATAGCATACTCATGGGTATTCCTGTGTGAAGTCCCAGAAAGCCATTGTGTGAAGCTTGAATTGTGTTTGGGGACCTCAAGGTGTTAGAACTGTGAGCACCATGGAATCCTTGCTGAAGAAAGCTGCATAATGAGTTTAGAGCCAGCTCAAGAGAGAGAAATGTGTTGCAGTCAACAAAGTTGAAAGGAGTTGAAGATATGAAGAGTTTTTAGCATCAGACATGGAGATGCAGAATATGTAGTTTGCCCTATTGGTTTTGGTGTTATTTTGCTCCAGAATTTCCCTTTACTCCTCTGCCATAATCACTTCTCGGCCTTTTGGCTAAGATCAAGTGTACTCCCCTTCCATTATATGTGGGAAGTATATCATTTGCTTTTTAACTTTGATTTTACAGAGGCTTACAGCAAACACAGAAGTGGATGCTCACAGTCAGCTATTGGATGTATCACAGGGCCCCCAATGGAGGAGCTAGAGAAAGTGCCCAAGGAGCTAAAGGGAACTGCAACCCTATAGGTAGAACAACATTATGAACTAACCAGTACCCCGGAGCTCTTGACTCTAGCTGCATATGTATCAAAAGATGGCCTAGGCGGCCATCACTGGAAAGAGAGGCCCATTGGACACGCAAACTTTATATGCCCCAGTACAGGGGAACGCCAGGGCCAAAAAAGGGGAGCGGGTGGGTAGGGGAGTGGGGGTGGGTGGCTATGGGGGACTTTTGGTATAGCATTGGAAATGTAAATGAGCTAAATACCTAATAAAAAATGGAAAAAAATACAAAAAAAAGAAAAAAAAAAAGAAAAAAAAAGAAAAAAAAGATCTTGATATATTTAACATAAGATGCCTTTATTTCCTTGAATTCCTGTAATAACTCTCCAGAGTCTTTAATTTCTTCTGCAAATTAATCTGATTTGGGTGATAATGTGGAATAAAGAGCAATCAATAAAATAAACTCTAAAAATAACTCAAATTCTATCAAATTACGGTGCCATAGTTCTGTGGGAAATACTACTCTAAGAAAGTTTGGTCTTTAAACAACTTTCAGAACATTTGTTGCTTGCTCAGTTGCTGTATGAGGAGTAGCCTGAAATGTACTATACTTAATTGGTCCCCTGGGTAACATTTACTATTTTCAACATGATTAACACAGGAAACCTCCCCAGACACATCTCACTAAGACAAAATGTATCCTTGATGATTGCAGATTTGGAGTGAACCACGACAGATGTGTTCTATGAAAATAGCCCATTATTTATAAATGGATGGATTTATTACAACATTCTCCAACTTCCTACATATGACCTCTTCAAACATACCACTTTTCAATTATCAGCCATGATGAAATAATGTATTCACATTTACCCATTTAGAGGGTTTAAGATTTCTTTCATGGACTATATAATCCTTTATGTAACAACCAAATATAAATAATAAAATAAAAATTTGCAGTATGTCCTACAAAATAGATAATAAACAATTTAAATATACTTTTAAAAACCTATATTTAGGTTTCACAAACCTATCACATACCCAAAATTTTCCTACAGTTTACTAATTGTACATATTTTTTATTCTAAGGTATTTTCTTAATTTCTCTTTTTGTACAAAAAATAAATTCTTTGATATGTTCAAAAGGAATAAATTATTATTTATTTAATTTAATTGAGCCAGCCATACTGTGAGGCAGTGAGCACCATGGACAAGAAAAGGATATGGACTGTAACACACATGGGCACAGTTAGAATCTGTCTCACTTCAGTTCAGGTAGTTTAGTACTATGATGTGTGGCTGGTCCTTATCTACTTCAGAAAGCTATTTTTATTATTAGTGATATCTGTGGTGAGATCTTGAGCCTTTGAGGAGAAGTGGATGCCCAAGTTCATAAAATTAAAGTCTAAATGATATTTCATTATCCTAATACACCTGTGTGAATACTACATTTTCTATGAACGTATATTCATGCAATATTTTTTATGTCTGGCTTTTAATCTATGCTTTTATTTTGAGTAATTTTCTATTTGCACAAACAGACAAAAGACTACAAAGGGATGTGAACTGCTGCTGTATTCAAATACATATTAATGAGTGTTTAATTAGCTCCTCCCAATACATCTGTCATGATGCTTTAGCCTGTGGAAGGTATGTGACTTCTTAACATAACTCAATGGAATTTTGTTTAACCTTTGATTACAGTTGAAAATTAAAGGAATTAGTAACACTGGTTTCCTGATTTTGCTGCCTGTTAATAAACAAAACCATTTATTTGGCTTTAAGGTAAAAAAAGAAGGAGGATCAGAAAGGTATGCCCATGCTCTTGTGCATAGCATGATCATCTGCATTCCTCCTGCCTGAATTTATAATTATCTATTTCCTCTCCATAGCACCTTTGTATGTCATGCCTCTTTATATGTATTAGGTAAGGGCTGGATATAAAATTTACTCAAAAAAGTCAGTGGCCTTTCTCTAAAAAAAGGATAAACAGGCTCAGAAAGAAATTAGGGAAATAATACCTTTTACAATAGTCACAAATAATATAAAATAACTTGGTGTGACTCTAACTAAGGAAGTGAAAGATCTGTATGATAAGAACTTCAAGTCTCTGAAGAAAGAAATTGAAGATCTCAGAAGATGGAAAGATCTCCCATGCTCATGGTTTGGCAGGATTAACATAGTCAAAATGGCTATCTTGCCAAAAGCAATCTACAGATTCAATGCAATCCCTATCAAAATTCCAACTCAATTTTTCACAAAGTTAGAAAGAGAAATTTGCAAATTCATCTGGAATAACAAAAAACCTAGGATAGCAAAAACTATTCTCAATAATAAAAGAACTTCTGGTAGAATCACCATGCCTGACCTAAAGCTGTACTACAGAGCAATTGTGATAATAACTTCATGGTACTGGTGCAGTGACAGACAGGTAGATCAATGGAATAAAATTGAAGACCCAGAAATGAACCCACACACCTATGGTCACTTGATCTTTGACAAAGGAGCTAAAACCATCCAGTGGAAAAAGACAGCATCTTCAACAAATAGTGCTGAGTCAATTGGTGGTTAGCATGTAGAAGAAAGCAAATTGATCCATTCTTATCTCCTTGTACAAAGCTCAAGTCTAAATGGATCAAATAACTCCACATAAATCCAGAGACACTGAAGTTTAGAGAGGATAAAGTGGGGGAAATCCTCGAAGATTTGGGCACTGGGGAAAAATTCCTAAACAGAACAGCAATGGATTATGCTGTTAGATCCAGAATTGACAAATGGGACCTCATAAAATTGCAAAGCTTCTGTAAGGCAAAAGACACTGTCAAATGGAAAAAAGGCCACCAACAGATTGAAAGGAACTTTACCAATCCTAAATCAGATAGGGGGCTAATATATCTATATCTATATATGGAACTCAAGAAGGTAGACTCCAGAAAATCAAATAACCTTATTAAAAATGGGGTACAGAGCTAAACAAAGAATTCTCAACTGAGGAATACCGAGGGCTGAGAAGCACCTGAAAAAATGTTCAACATCCTTAATCATCAGGGAAATGCAAATCAAACAACCCTGAGATTCCATCTCACACCAGTCAGAATGGCTAAGATCAAAAATTCAGGTGACAGCAGACGCTGGCGAGGATGTGGAGAACGAGAAACACTCCTTCATTGCTGGTGGGATTGCAAGCTTGTACAACCACTCTGGAAACCAGTCTGGCACTTCCTCAGAAAATTGGGCATAGTACTACTGGAAGATCCAGCAATACCTCTCCTGGGCACATACCCAGAAGATGGTCCAACTTGTAATAAGAACACATGCTCCACTATGTTCATAGCAACCTTATTTATAATATCCAGAAGCTGGAAAGAACCCTGATGTCCCTCAAAAGAGGGATGGATATAGAAAATATGGTACATTTACACAATGGAATACTTAAAACAATTAAAAACAATGAATTTATGAAATTTTTAGACAAATGGACACTTCTTTAAGTGCTTCTCCACCATTAGAGAATTCTCTGTTTATCTCAGTACTCCATTTTTTTCATTGGGTTGTTTAGTTTTTGGTGTCTAGCCTCTTGATTTCTGTATATATTTTAGATATTAGCCCTCTGTCGGATGTAGGGTTGGTGAAATTCTTTTCCAAGTCTGTAGGTGGTCATTTCTTCCTATTGACGGTGTCCCTTGCCTTACAGAAGCTTTTTAGTTTCATGAGGTACCATTTATTAATTGTTGAGCTTAGTTCCTGAACCATTGATCTTCTGTTCAGGAAGTTGTCTCCTATACCAATGTGTTCAAGGCTATTCTCCTCTTTCTTTCTCTTCTTTTCTTTCTTTCTTTCTTTCTTTCTTTCTTTCTTTCTTTCTTTCTTTCTTTCTTTCTTTCTTTCTTTCCTCCCTCCCTCCCTCCCTCCCTCCCTCCCTCCCTCCCTCCCTCCCTCCCTCCCTCCCTCCCTCCCTTCTTTCTTTCTTTCTTTCTTTCTTTCTTTCTTCCTTCCTTCCTTCCTTTCTTCCTTTCTTTCTTTCTTTCTTTCTTTCTTTCTTTCTTTCTTTCTTTCTTTCTTCATTTTTTCAAGACAGAATTTCTCTGTGTAGCCCTGGCTGTCCTGGAACTCACTCAGTAGACCAGGCTGGCCTTGAACTCAGAAATTCACTGCCTCTGCCTCCCAAATGCTGGGATTATCCACTTTCTCTCTTAATAGATTTAATGTATCTGGTTTATGTTGGGTCTTTGGTCCACTTGGACTTGAGTTTTGTTTAGGATGGTCGGTATGGAAAACATGTGCCAGAAAGGAATCAATTGCCACTCCTGATTTTGTGTGCCTGGGTACCAAGGCAGGAATTGTGATTTGAAAATTGAAAAATGTGTTTCTGAACCCTGCATGAATGCAGTTGACTGCCTTAAGGAGATAGGAAGATGCATGTGTGACACATGTCTGTTCTAAAGAGTATTAGGATGTGAACTGTGAGTTGGAAATTGATGAATGTGGATTCCAGTTGTGTCTACATGATGTCATGTATCAGGGTGCTCTTGATGCTTACTTTTGTGACTGTGTACCTGGATTTTTTGAAGATCACTATGAACTCAACGTTGATGAATGGGCCAGTAAGCCATGTCTTTCTGGAGGTCTATGTGTAGATAGAAGCAACAAGTACCAGTGTGTCTTCATGGCCACTGGATTCACAGGGACATACTGTGAGACCTTGATGCCTCCTTGTTGATCAAAACCTTGTTATGACAATGCACAATCTATTCTTTTCTTTTCTTTCTTTTTGTTTTGTTTTGTTTTGTTTTTCAACACAGGGTTTCTCTGTGTAGTCCTGGCTGTCCTGGAACTCACTCTGTAGACAAGGCTTGCCTTGAACTCAGAAATCCACCTGCCTCTGCCTACCAAGTGCTGGGAGGCATGCGCCACTACTGCTGGGCCCCTTATTGTTTTCTTTTTAAATGTTATTATATCTACAAACAAGGCTACTTGTAAGTTCTGGATGCATTATAATTAGAAGGAAGAATACTTAACCTGGTTCACAGCCTTTGGCATTTTTGTTTTTGTTTTGTTTTGCTTTGTTTTCTGTAATGGTCATATAGTAAATGGTACAGTGTTTCAATCCATAGACTGTATATCCCACCACTGTCAAATTAAAGCAACCATGTAGAACATACAGCCCCTCTCCTGTACAGGGTAACATTTGTCTTCTACTGACTTCCCACTTCATCTTGAGATGGGCCAGTAGATTGTGCATGAAGAGATGAAGGTGGCTAACATGCAAGAATTTTATTACTGTTTCTGACTCAAGTTTTACAAAATGTTAGTTAGAAGAACTCAAGTTCATTGGGTCAAAGATCAAGATCTTGCAATGCGAAGCATGTTTACTTTCTCATTCCTGTCCTTCTCCATTCCTCGTGTGCAAGGCAAAGCTCCTTCCATTATTCCACAAGCTTAGGTAGTGGAAGATCTTTAAACCAGTGTCCTTCCATACCTGGTGCTTGGCTCATGGTCGTACTGTTTGGGTGTGACTGATTTTCTAGCTTTTCTTGTACTTCCTGCATCCATTTTCCTTCATAGGAGCAAAAGATTTTACTTAAGGATATTTAGTCTGTCAACACAAATAGAGGTTTTAGATTGAATAAACATTCTCTTTATTTCTGATTATGTCTATGTCAGCTGTATCATCAGATAACTCCAGAAAATTTCGACAAGTTTTTATACTGAAAGATGATATGATGTGTTTTTTACTTGGCTTAGCTGTTAAATACCACTTATTAATTTATAACATTTTCTTGGAAACTATACAGACTCAACAAGGGTGCATACATATACACACACACTCACTCACATGCATACATGTACCTATTGCTTCTTCATTGCATCTCTGTATGAAACTTCCTTCTTTCTTGTTAGTCCTTCTACCCTCTCCCCTGCTCAGAACAAGCTTGCTCTCCTCGAGCCTGTAGCACGGTCATAGCCCAGGATACCTTCAAGTCTGAAATCCTTTACCCTCCACTCCAGTATTAAATACACATTTTCATATTATAGCATATCTCAAATCACATCCCAAGATTCTCTCTGAGAAAGGTTATAAAGGAAATAAATTCACATTGACATGCAAAGAATGTTATCAGGCTCTAGATATTGGACTCTGACATCACAACAGTGCCCTACCTATGCTCACTCCTCAGTGCCACAATCATCAGTGAGACAATGAGGTGGAGCAGATGATGATGATGTTAACATCGTGTGTTTTTATAAATAATAGTTTGGTTATACAACTACTCAAAAATTAAAAGTAATTGTGAATTGTAATGCAAACTCGCTGAATTCTATAACCATGAGGTCAAAATATTTCTATTAAATATATTTATCTAGTGTAGTATAGGGTGTGTGTGTGTGTGTGTGTGTGTGTGTGTGTGTGTGTGCGTGTGTTTGTGTATGTGTGTATAATCATACGGAGGTCAGAGAACAATCTTCACAGGAAAGTTCTCTTCTTCTTCCATGTGGTATGTGAGTTCAAGATTAGGCTTGACAGCAAGTAGTGTTAGCCTCTAAGCCATCTATCATATACCAGCTTCTAATTTTGGGGATGGTTATTGATAGATCAATCTGAAGCTCCTCTTAATTCAACTTTTGGATATGTAATTTTTCCTTATTTTTATATTTTTTCCTTTTATTGAAAACAGATTTTCTTCTTCACATAATATATCCTGATTATATATTTTTCTTCCTCTGCTTCTCCCATTTCCTCTTCACCCTACCCCCTAACTCACATGAGAATCTACACCTTTCTTTCAGTCATGAAAAAACAAACAGGCTTCTAAGGGATAGCAATAAAAAATAAGATAAAACATAAACTATCACATTGCAGTTGGACAAAGCAAACAGAGAAAAGGAAAAGAATCTAAGATAAGGCACCAGAGTCAGCGACACACTTCTTCACACACCCAGGCAAGCCACAGAAACACTAAACTAGAAGCCATAGCATATACACAAATGTCCTGGTGCAGACCATTGTAGGGACTCTGCATACTGTCCCAGTCTCTGTTAGCTCATATGTCCTGTGGTGGTGTTGATATAGAGGACCTTGTTTTCTTGGTGCCCTCCATTTTTCTTTTAGTTTCTTTCCACAACTTCTTCCTCAAGGTTCCCTAAATATGAAGGGAGAGAAACTCTATAGACTCATGCCTTTTAAGGCTGAGTGTTTCTAGGTCTCTCAATCACTGCACAATGTCTGGCTGTGGGTCTCTATATTTGTTTATATCTGCTGCAGGAGGAAGCTTCTCTGACACTGACTATAAATATAGCAGAATATCATTAGGAGTTATTTC
Source organism: Mus musculus (assembly GCF_000001635.26). Lineage (NCBI taxonomy): Eukaryota > Metazoa > Chordata > Mammalia > Rodentia > Muridae > Mus > Mus musculus. Next base: position 8,832,284 of record NC_000068.7, read on the forward strand.
ATTACTTTTGTTTTCTTTGTTTTTAGAACAGTAATACTTAGTTTTACCTTAAGTCCCTGGGCTATCTAGTCCCTGACATCTGTGTATACCTGGTGTCTTGAAAATCCTGGGCATATATCCAGAAGATGGCCCAACTGGTAAGAAGGACACATGCTCCACTATGTTCATAGCAGCCTTATTTATAATAGTCAGAAGCTGGAAAGAACCCAGATGCCCCTCAACAGAGGAATGGATACAGAAAATGTGGTACATCTACACAATGGAGTACTACTCAGCTATTAAAAAGAATAAATTTATGAAATTCCTAGCCAAATGGATGGATCTGGAGGGCATCATCCTGAGTGAGGTAACACATTCACAAAGGAACTCACACAATATGTACTCACTGATAAGTGGATATTAGCCCCAAACCTAGGATACCCAAGATATAAGATACAATTTGCTAAACACATGAAACTCAAGAAGAATGAAGACTGAAGTGTGGACACTATGCCCCTCCTTAGAATTGGGAACAAAACACCCATGGAAGGAGTTACAGAGACAAAGTTTGGAGCTGAGATGAAAGGATGGACCATGTAGAGACTGCCATATCCAGGGATCCACCCCATAATCAGCTTCCAAACGCTGACACCATTGCATACACTAGCAAGATTTTATCGAAAGGACCCAGATGTAGCTGTCTCTTGTGAGACTATGCCGGGGCCTAGCAAACACAGAAGTGGATGCTCACAGTCAGCTAATGGATGGATCACAGGGCTCCCAATGGAGGAGCTAGAGAAAGTACCCAAGGAGCTAAAGGGATCTGCAACCCTATAGGTGGAACAACATTATGAACTAACCAGTACCCCTGAGCTCTTGACTCTAGCTGCATATGTATCAAAAGATGGCCTAGTCGGCCATCACTGGAAAGAGAGGCCCATTGGACTTGCAAACTTTATATGCCCCAGTACAGGGGAACGCCAGGGCCAAAAAGGGGGAGTGGGTGGGTAGGGGAGTGGGGGTGGGTGGGTATGGGGGACTTTTGGTATAGCATTGGAAATGTAAATGACCTAAATACCTAATAAAAAATGGAAAAAAAAAGAAAACTATTCTAAATTTACTGCTTTACAACATATGTAATTTTTCTTTAAAAAAATGAGCTAAAAGTTAGGAATATTCATGTCATTTTGGAAGGTAATTTCATATTCACTTAAATCTCTACTTCATTAAAAATAAAAATGAATGGTTTTCAGAACAACCAAAAAAAAAAAAAAAAGAAAATTCTGTCTGCTGAATACTGTGAGACAGTAGGTAGTTTTCTCAGTGTAAAATTTGTAGTATTATTCTAAGAAATAATGTATACATTTGTATATAATGTTGTGATCCATTCTTTCATTGTGACTCCACTTCAAATATGCATCAACTAAGCCATGAACTAACCATATTGTTAGCTTCCTGTTTATCGTTTTCCCCTCCATCCCTTTTTTCTTTTTCTCTTTCTCTCTCTCTCCTTTCCTTGCCTCCTTCTCTCTTTCATTTGTTCATTCCTTCTCCTTTCTTCCCTCTCTCCTTCTGTCCTTCCCTTCCTCTCTCTCTCTCTCTCTCTCTCTCTCTCTCTCTCTGCCTCTCTCTCTCTCTCTCCCTCCCTCCCTTCCTCTCTTCCTATATCCCTTTCTTCCTCCTTCCCTTCCTTCCATCTTTTCTTCGATCCATCCTTCTTCCTTCCTTTTCCAGAGCTAGGGATAGAACGGGGCTAGCTAAGCCCTTCTCTACTGAACGACATTCCCACGTTTGATGTTGCCCCTTTAAAGCTCCCTCATTCTTTTTTGTGAATTGAATGTTGAGTGCTGCTTCTCTTTGCTGGTTGGTTTTATCTCACTCTGTCTAGTTTTCATAGATATATTTTCTTTTATATGTCAGAATATGTTAGACTCACAGAATATTTTCTCTACGCCCTTTTACATTATCATTCCCACTTCCTATTCTATTGCAGCCTTTGTCTCAAACTGGAGAGCTTCTACTTAGTAGGAGATCTGTGCTTAAAATTCGAATTTCCTAAGTGCTAGTGAGACATGTCTTTAGAGAATACTTCCAAAACTGAAAGTGCTGTTCTCAGGACTCCTTATTAAGGCAGTGTGATGCTCCTGGGAAATTCTGCAACCAGTTGGCTTTCATCCTGGCTGCTGGTGTATGAATTCTGAGGGAGGGGAGAGAGTCTTCTCCATGGAAGAGCACACCAATTAGTTTTCCACACTAAATGGTCACCCCCAAAACAATACCTACAACTTGCAATATACAGACCAAGCAGATTGTACTAAACTACACACACACACACACACGCACATGTGTGTATGTGACATATATATGACATATACATATATTAATATCTGTATAATTCATAATATATATGCATATATACTATATGTGTGTGAGTACATGCATGTAACAACAATTAATGAAATAGGTTCTACGAATTTGAAATAGAACAAGAGGAGTTATGTGGTTGCGTTTTGAAGAAAGAAAGGAGGGGGAGAATTATATAATTAGATTATAATCTTAAAAATAAAAAAATTATTTTAAAGTGTGTAATTAGTTTTCATTCAAAAGTGTTGACTATAGAATGTATGACTGTTTTACATTCTATAGATACAAAATAGTCAGGAGATATTGACTGGTTGCTATTACTTTTTTTTTAATTTTTATTTTTTTAATTAGGTATTTATTTCATTTACATTTCCAATGCTATCCCAAAAGTTCCCCACGTGCTCCCCCACCCACTACCCCACCCACCCACTCCCACTTCTTGGCCATGGCATTCCCCTGTACTGAGGCAGATAAAGTTTGCATGACCAATGGGCCTCTCTTTCCACTGATGGCCGACTAGGCCATCTTCTGATACATATGCAGCTAGAGTCATGAGCTCTGGGGAGTACTGATTAGTTCATATTGTTGTTCCACCTATAAGGTTGCAGATCCCTTTAGCTCCTTGGGTACTTTCTCTAGCTCCTCCATTGGGGGAGGTGTGACCCATCCAATAGCTGACTGTGAGCATCCACTTCTGTGTTTGCTAGGCCCCGGCATAGTCTCACAAGAGACAGCTATATCTGGGTCCTTTCAGCAAAATCTTGCTGGTGTATGCAATGGTGTCAGGGTTTGGAAGCTGATTAGGGGATGGATCCCCTTTTGATGGGGTACTTTTCTTTCTTTTTTGATACTAAATAGCACTCATCTCATTACACAGACATGGTCCTCAGCATTCTGAGTATTGAGTTAGAGGTACCGAGCCACTATTTCCTGTTAGAGCAAAGCACCAAAGCATCTATAAGCATGTGGGGTCGATATATATGAATGACTATGTCATATATATGATATGTGTTATTATATATGCATGTAATGTGCCATTGAATAAATTTCAGTTTGTTTTCTGGCAAAAATACTAGGGTATTAGTGGATAAGCAGTTATCAGGGTGGAGTAAGTTCTCTCTGGAACCTAACTATCTCATTAAGCAAGAGAAACAACATTCACTTGAAGGTTTTCACAAGTCCTTCCTGTCCTGTGTTATTTTTATTCCTTAGGAATGATTCAAGCACTAGATGTATCCCAGGCTATAGGTTGTTATCCTAGTGCCTTTGAAAGATAACAGGTCATGTCATTTATTTTAGCTCAAATCTGTTGACTGTGGAATGTGTGTCTATTTTCAGTTCTTCAAATCTGTGTCAGTCTATATATCATGCTGATCTTTGGCTCTTAGATAAGCATTTAAGATTTAATGTGAATAAAGCGTGTTTCCAACATCACATAAATAATACAAGCTATTTCTGTGGAGAAGAAGCTCATTATAACATTTATCAGGATGGAAATTACAAAGAAAAAGTAAAATATGAGCCAGTGAGATGGCTCAAAGTGTAACAATGCTTGCTGTACAAAGCCCAATGACAAGCCTTACGTTTTTGATCCCACAAAGGAACGAAAGAACCAATTCCCAGTGTCCTCTGATATCCACATATGAACTTTGACATGCTCATGCCTGCTCTCTCTCTCTGTCTCTCTCTCTTTCTCTCTGTCTCTCTATCTCTCACTCATCTCTTTCACTTTCTTTATTCTCTCTCCATTCTCATCTCTCTTACACTGATAATAACAATGAGTAATTTTATAAAAAATAGAATGTAAATGTATATATGTTCTTAAGCAATAGTAATTGTGCTGTGAATTCTCCTATTCTGTTTCCAGCTCCCTTCAAACTTCACACATTGCATCTTCCTGCCCAAGAATCTATGGGGGGAAAAGGCAAGTTATCAACAGTGTGTCTCTTGTTTCCTATGGAGAGGGCTCAGTCACTAGCATCACAAATAGTGCTACTGAGCAGTGTGAGGGCAAATTGATCATTCTTGTCTGGAAGTCTGCTCTTTTGGAAAGTTTTGTGTGTTTAGCCTAGTTAACCCTTTCCAAGTTTTACAGTTCCTGGTCTCATTGCGTTCATCTTTTTACTACATTCGAGCTTTTCTCTGCTAACAAAGTGTATATACATTGCAGGGTGAGTGGGAAAGGCAGTTGGATCCTGTTTAATGAAGGCTGGAGAGAAATCTCTGCAGTAAGACCTCAGGAGATAACTTCAATTGTAAAATAATGTTGAAAGTGTTTATATTTATTCAATAATAGTTAAATATGAAATCATGTTGACAATACTCATGACATACTGGAATAAAAGTATAATGCCTATATTGGAGAGCAGAATTTTCTTCACAGATAAATAAACAAATCTGCATTTCATGTCTCATCATTTTCTGTTCTATATTAATTTGGTTTTCATGATTTTCTTTTAAAACCTAATTTTAATTTCAGCTAAGAAAAATTATAACTTGATAAATAAAGAAAAATGTGTATTTAACTGTTATTTCTCCTAAATTATTAGTAAGTGTATGTGTGTTAAAAACAAGAGAATTTGTAAAGTCCCAGTTACAAAGGTGCTTTATTTTCTAATGATTTCTATTATCTTTAAAATTTAAATACAATTACATCATTACCCCTATCCTTCTCCTTCAAACTCATTCTCATAACTCTCCTTGCTTTCTTTCAAGTTCTTGACTATGTTTTCATTATAAACACACACACACACACACACAAATTTGTCTATATGTTGATTGCATATATGTCCTCACAGCTGATTATGTTTATTCAATAACCAATTGAAGTGCTATTCTCTGGAGACGACTTTTTTTTTTTTTTCAGTTTCAGCATTCCATAGTTTCCTGTAGTTCTTTTTGCTGGGTTAGACCTTGTGGATTTTTCTCAGCCTACTTTAGCACAGCTACTGCTGTACTTGTTTAGGTCATGTTTCAGGAATCAAATTGGTGAGACCATAGCTTCTGACATTCCAAGATGATGCAATCTCACAGAAACAATTTAATTTTTAAATAGCTTAAATATTCAAAGCCCATATTATTTCTGAGCTATCATTTATGTGTGTGTATATTTGTTTATGTATACATGCACATATAATATACATATACATATACATACATACATACATACATACATACATGCATACATGCATGCATATTGATATGTGGAAACTGGAAAACTACCTCAGGTGACACCTTTTTTTTTAATTGGATATTTTCTTTATTTACATTTCAAGTGTTATCCCCTTTTCTGGGTTTCACCCCTCCTCGAAACCCCTATACCATCGCCCCTCCCCCTGCTTCTATGAGCATGTTCCTCCACCCACCCACTCCCACATCCCTGCCCTTAATTCTCCTACACTGGGGCATAATAACAAAACACTCAAGGGAGCAAATATGGAGACAAAATATAGAGCAGAGACTGAAGGAAAGTCCATCCAGAGATTGCCCCACCAGGAGATTCATCCCATATACAATCACCAAAACCCGACACTATTTGGGGTGCCAAGAAATGCTGGCTAAAAGGAGCCTGATATAGCTGTCTCCTGAAAGGCCCTGCCAGAGCCTTACAAACACAGAGGCAGATGTTCGCAGCCAACCATTGGACTGAGTGTGGGTTCCCCAATGGAGGAGTTAGAGAAACAACTGAAGGAGCTGAGAAGGGGTTTGCAACACAATAGGAAGAACAACAATATCAACTTTCTACTTACTATTTATCTTAGTTGATCAGAATCTAAGCTGAAATTTCTTAGTCCCTATGGTATCCCTAGTTTAGCTACTTGGCCTAAGTACCCCTTACAATCTTACTAACAGGAACCAAGACCACTCACCATCACCAGAACCCAGCACACCCACTTCGCCCAGTCCAGGGAACCCCAACACACCTGAGAACCTAGACCTAGATTTAAAAGCATATCTCATGATGATGGTAGAGGACATCAAGAAGGACTTTAATAAATCACTTAAAGAAATAAAGGAGAACACTGCTAAAGAGTTACAAGTCCTTAAAGAAAAACAGGAAAACACAATCAAACAGGTAGAAGTCCTTACAGAAAAAGAGGAAAAAACATACAAACAGGTGATGGAAATGAACAAAACCATACTAGACCTAAAAAGGGAAGTAGACACAATAAAGAAAACTCAAAGCGAGGCAACACTAGAGATAGAAACCCTAGGAAAGAAATCTGGAACCATAGATTTGAGCATCAGCAACAGAATACAAGAGATGGAAGAGAGAATCTCAGGTGCAGAAGATTCCATAGAGAACATCGGCACAACAATCAAAGAAAATGGAAAATGCAAAAAGATCCTAACTCAAAATATCCAGGAAATCCAGGACACAATAAGAAGACCAAACGTACGGATAATAGGAGTGGATGAGAATGAAGATTTTCAACTCAAAGGTCCAGCAAACATCTTCAACAAAATTATTGAAGAAAACTTCCCAAATCTAAAGAATGAGATGCATATGAACATACAAGAAGCCTACAGAACTCCAAATAGACTGGACCAGAAAAGAAATTCCTCCCGACACATAATAATCAGAACATCAAATGCACTAAATAAAGATAGAATACTAAAAGCAGTAAGGGAAAAAGGTCAAGTAACATATAAAGGCAAGCCTATCAGAATTACACCAGATTTTTCACCAGAGACTATGAAAGCCAGAAGAGCCTGGACAGATGTTATACAGACACTAAGAGAACACAAACTGCAGCCCAGGCTACTATACCCAGCCAAACTCTCAATTATCATAGAGGGAGAAACCAAAGTATTCCACGACAAAACCAAATTCACGCATTATCTCTCCAGGAATCCAGCCCTTCAAAGGATAATAACAGAAAAAAACCAATACAAGAACGGGAACAACGCCCTAGAAAAAACAAGAAGGTAATCCCTCAACAAACCTAAAAGAAGACAGCCACAAGAACAGAATGCCACCTTTAACAACTAAAATAACAGGAAGCAACAATTACTTTTCCTTAATATCTCTTAACATCAATGGTCTCAACTCGCCAATAAAAAGACATAGACTAACAAACTGGCTACACAAACAAGACCCAACATTTTGCTGCTTACAGGAAACTCATCTCAGAGAAAAAGATAGACACTACCTCAGAATGAAAGGCTGGAAAACAATTTTCCAAGCAAATGGTATGAAGAAACAAGCAGGAGTAGCCATCCTAATATCTGATAAGATTGACTTCCAACCCAAAGTCATCAAAAAAGACAAGGAGGGACACTTCATTCTCATCAAAGGTAAAATCCTCCAAGAGGAACTCTCAATTCTGAATATCTATGCTCCAAATACAAGAGCAGCCACATTCACTAAAGAAACTTTAGTAAAGCTCAAAGCACACATTGCGCCTCACACAATAATAGTGGGAGACTTCAACACACCACTTTCACCAATGGACAGATCATGGAAACAGAAACTAAACAGGGACACACTGAAACTAACAGAAGTGATGAAACAAATGGATCTGACAGATATCTACAGAACATTTTATCCTAAAACAAAAGGATATACCTTCTTCTCAGCACCTCATGGTACCTTCTCCAAAATTGACCACATAATAGGTCACAAATCAGGCCTCAACAGATTCAAAAATATTGAAATTGTCCCATGTATCCTATCAGATCACCATGCACTAAGGCTGATCTTCAATAACAAAATAAATAACAGAAAGCCAACATTCACATGGAAACTGAACAACACTCTTCTCAATGATACCTTGGTCAAGGAAGGAATAAAGAAAGAAATTAAAGACTTTTTAGAGTTTAATGAAAATGAAGCCACAACGTACCCAAACCTTTGGGACACAATGAAAGCATTTCTAAGAGGGAAACTCATAGCTATGAGTGCCTTCAAGAAAAAACGGGAGAGAGCACATACTAGCAGCTTGACAACACATCTAAAAGCTCTAGAAAAAAAGGAAGCAAATTCACCCAAGAGGAGTAGACGGCAGGAAATAATCAAACTCAGGGGTGAAATCAACCAAGTGGAAACAAGAAGAACTATTCAAAGAATTAACCAAACGAGGAGTTGGTTCTTTGAGAAAATCAACAAGATAGATAAACCCTTAGCTAGACTCACTAAAGGGCACAGGGACAAAATCCTAATTAACAAAATCAGAAATGAAAAGGGAGACATAACAACAGATCCTGAAGAAATCCAAAACACCATCAGATCCTTCTACAAAAGGCTATACTCAACAAAACTGGAAAACCTGGACGAAATGGACAAATTTCTGGACAGATACCAGGTACCAAAGTTGAATCAGGATCAAGTTGACCTTCTAAACAGTCCCATATCCCCTAAAGAAATAGAAGCAGTTATTAATAGTCTCCCAGCCAAAAAAAGCCCAGGACCAGACGGGTTTAGTGCAGAGTTCTATCAGACCTTCAAAGAAGATCTAACTCCAGTTCTGCACAAACTTTTTCACAAGATAGAAGTAGAAGGTATTCTACCCAACTCATTTTATGAAGCCACTATTACTCTGATACCTAAACCACAGAAAGATCCAACAAAGATAGAGAACTTCAGACCAATTTCTCTTATGAACATCGATGCAAAAATTCTTAATAAAATTCTCGCTAACCGAATCCAAGAACACATTAAAGCAATCATCCATCCTGACCAAGTAGGTTTTATTCCAGGGATGCAGGGATGGTTTAATATACGAAAATCCATCAATGTAATCCATTATATAAACAAACTCAAAGACAAAAACCACATGATCATCTCGTTAGATGCAGAAAAAGCATTTGACAAGATCCAACACCCATTCATGATAAAAGTTCTGGAAAGATCAGGAATTCAAGGCCAATACCTAAACATGATAAAAGCAATCTACAGCAAACCAGTAGCCAACATCAAAGTAAATGGAGAGAAGCTGGAAGCAATCCCACTAAAATCAGGGACTAGACAAGGCTGCCCACTTTCTCCCTACCTTTTCAACATAGTACTTGAAGTATTAGCCAGAGCAATTCGACAACAAAAGGAGATCAAGGGGATACAAATTGGAAAAGAGGAAGTCAAAATATCACTTTTTGCAGATGATATGATAGTATATATAAGTGACCCTAAAAATTCCAACAGAGAACTCCTAAACCTGATAAACAGCTTCGGTGAAGTAGCTGGATATAAAATTAACTCAAACAAGTCAATGGCCTTTCTCTACACAAAGAATAAACAGGCTGAGAAAGAAATTAGGGAAACAACACCCTTCTCAATAGCCACAAATAATATAAAATATCTCGGCGTGACTCTAACGAAGGAAGTGAAAGATCTGTATGATAAAAACTTCAAGTCCCTGAAGAAAGAAATTAAAGAAGATCTCAGAAGATGGAAAGATCTCCCATGCTCATGGATTGGCAGGACCAACATTGTAAAAATGGCTATCTTGCCAAAAGCAATCTACAGATTCAATGCAATCCCCATTAAAATTCCAACTCAATTCTTCAACGAATTAGAAGGAGCAATTTGCAAATTCATCTGGAATAACAAAAAACCGAGGATAGCAAAAACTCTTCTCAAGGATAAAAGAACCTCTGGTGGAATCACCATGCCTGACCTAAAGCTTTACTACAGAGCAATTGTGATAAAAACTGCATGGTACTGGTATAGAGACAGACAAGTGGACCAATGGAATAGAATTGAAGACCCAGAAATGAACCCACACACCTATGGTCACTTGATCTTCGACAAGGGAGCCAAAACCATCCAGTGGAAGAAAGACAGCATTTTCAACAATTGGTGCTGGCACAACTGGTTGTTATCATGTAGAAGAATGCGAATCGATCCATACTTATCTCCTTGTACTAAGGTCAAATCTAAGTGGATCAAGGAACTTCACATAAAACCAGAGACACTGAAACTTATAGAGGAGAAAGTGGGGAAAAGCCTTGAAGATATGGGCACAGGGGAAAAATTCCTGAACAGAACAGCAATGGCTTGTGCTGTAAGATCGAGAATTGACAAATGGGACCTAATGAAACTCCAAAGTTTCTGCAAGGCAAAAGACACTGTCTATAAGACAAAAAGACCACCAACAGACTGGGAAAGGATCTTTACCTATCCTAAATCAGATAGGGGACTAATAGCCAACATATATAAAGAACTCAAGAAGGTGGACCTCAGAAAATCAAATAACCCCCTTAAAAAATGGGGCTCAGAACTGAACAAAGAATTCTCACCTGAGGAATACCGAATGGCAGAGAAGCACCTGAAAAAATGTTCAACATCCTTAATCATCAGGGAAATGCAAATCAAAACAACCCTGAGATTCCACCTCACACCAGTGAGAATGGCTAAGATCAAAAATTCAGGTGACAGCAGATGCTGGCGAGGATGTGGAGAAAGAGGAACACTCCTCCATTGTTGGTGGGATTGCAGGCTTGTACAACCACTCTGGAAATCAGTCTGGCGGTTCCTCAGAAAATTGGACATAGTACTACCGGAGGATCCAGCAATACCTCTCCTGGGCATATATCCAGAAGAAGCCCCAACTGGTAAGAAGGACACATGCTCCACTATGTTCATAGCAGCCTTATTTATAATAGCCAGAAACTGGAAAGAACCCAGATGCCCCTCAACAGAGGAATGGATACAGAAAATGTGGTACATCTACACAATGGAGTACTACTCAGCTATTAAAAAGAATGAATTTATGAAATTCCTAGCCAAATGGATGGACCTGGAGAGCATCATCCTGAGTGAGGTAACACAATCACAAAGGAACTCACACAATATGTACTCACTGATAAGTGGATACTAGCCCAAAACCTAGCATACCCACGATATAAGATACAATTTCCTAAACACATGAAACTCAAGAAAAATGAAGACTGAAGTGTGGACACTATGCCCCTCCTTAGAAGTGGGAACAAAACACCCATGGAAGGAGTTACAGAAACAAAGTATGGAGCTGAGATGAAAGGATGGACCATGTAGAGACTGCCATATCCAGGGATCCACCCCATAATCAGCTTCCAAATGCTGACACCATTGCATACACTAGCAAGATTTTACTGAAAGGACCCAGATGTAGCTGTCTCTTGTGAGACTATGCCGGGGCCTAGCAAACACAGAAGTGGATGCTCACAGTCAGCTAATGGATGGATCACAGGGCTCCCAATGGAGGAGCTAGAGAAAGTACCCAAGGAGCTAAAGGGATCTTCAACCCTATAGGTGGAACAACATTATGAACTAACCAGTACCCCTGAGCTCTTGACTCTAGCTGCATATGTATCAAAAGATGGCCTAGTCGGCCATCACTGGAAAGAGAGGCCCATTGGACACGCAGACTTTGTGTGCCCCGGTACAGGGGAACGCCAGGGCCAAAGGGGGGGAGTGGGTGGGTAGGGGAGTGGGGGTGGGTGGGTAAGGGGGACTTTTGGTATAGCATTGGACATGTAAATGAGCTAAATACCTAATAAAAAAAAAAAAAAAAGAATATTTCCTAAGCAAACTATTAAGTAATATGAAGTGTTAGTAAGATACCAGAAAGAATTTGAAAGAAGGGGGAGTGTAGGAGAGAGCAGTTGGAGGGAAGAGAGGAAGGGAAAGTATATATTTTGTTACAATTTATAAAAAAGAAGCGTATAATTAAAAACATTTGATGTTTTATGTCTTGAAGTGTTTGTTACTTTCTTTCAAAATAATGTCTTAAGCATGTGCCAGTTAGATATCTGAAAAAAAAAAAAACAAAGGTTACAAATACTATTCATAGAAAACAAATACAATTTCAAAAAAATTTAAAATGGTAAGATTTGTATTATATATATATATTTTTTCAAAAGTAGAATTCAAATACAAGGATCTTACCTGAAATCCATATATTCCCAGAAATATACTGAAATTGAGAATATTTCTATTACTTGTTCGTCTCTGATAATCTATACGTTTGCTTATGAAACACCGAACAAGGAGTAGATCCTGAAGTAATTGTCGCTATCCTTCAGTAACATGCTTCTTATGTTATAAACCCTGACTTTCCTTTCTAAGTGTTGGCTTATTACACTGTTATTATCGGTGTGAAGGATGCTTTTTTGTTTTTGCCTCATGTGCTCACCAGGATTGATGTTTACCAGTGCAATTTGATGTGGACTGTGAAGGTCTCAGTTTTTACTAGTGGACAGACACGCTAAAGCACACTTGGAACAGTTACTGATTCTCAACTGCAGCGATGTGCTTTATTCCTGGTGCTAATATAAGGCAGTTGAGATGACAGGGAGGAAAGGAGAAAAGTGGCAGATGGGAGTAAGGAGAAGTGACAGAGAGCAGGACAGAAGATCAGGGAAAGAGCCGGGAGAGAAGGGAAAGGATACCGCCTGCTTGAATTCATCAGGCATGTCATTCACAGTTATGAGTTCTTATGGAAATGATTATGTTTCATCATTAACAATTTGAAGTAAATGCACTATATCATATGGACACATATGTGTGTGTATAAGTATACACAGACACAGACAGACAGAGCACACACACACACACACACACACACACACACACTCCACATACATATGGTTGAAGAGGAATTAAATCTTTATGTTCCCAGATTGTTGACAAGTCATACACTTTAGGTGAAATGAAAAGGGTAACGGAAAGGAGGGGAGCAGAGATCAAGAGAATAATGTTGTGTCTTTAAAGGACTCTACTAGGAATAGTCCTGTAGCTCTTCAAGACTGTCTGTGTCCCTGGCTGGGAAGGATGGTTGCACAAAAATACTGTAGTGCGAGATGGGTGTGTGTGTGTGTGTGTGTGTGTGTGTGTGTGTGAGAAAGCAGAAATGCTGTTCAAGGTGATGAAAATAACTTCCCTGTAAAGCTTTCAACAGTTATTGACACTTAATATTCCAGAGTAATGTGCCTGCATTTTACAGCAGCTTCGGGAAAGCTCCAGGAATACAAACTAGCATCAAGTTCAAGGTCTGAGACATGGTTGACAAGAGACTACTGTGTTTAAATTATGCATTTGAAGCATTTTAGACTCTCTCTCTCTCTCTCTCTCTCTCTCTCTCTCTCTCTCTCTCTCTCTCTCGTGTGTGTGCATCTTTTTAAAGGCATGGTTATTTCTTTACACAAATTGTCTATGAGAAGAAACTTGTGGAAAAAAATTCACCAACACGATACATGCATTGAGTGATTGTTTTGTTGTTGTTGTTGCTACTGCTGCTGTTGTTGTTGTTGTTTTCCAGTTTGTGTGCAGAGGGTTAACAGGTACACTATCTCTAAGGCCATTATAAATAACAGGATGCCATTATAGTAAATGAAGTAAGACTGTTTTGTTAAGGCTGGATAAAGGGGTGGCTTAGAAATGATGAACTCAAGCTGGGGCCAACTCTAAATTAATTAACTCCATTTCCTCTGAGCTTCTATTGTAGAAAAGCCGTGACTGAAGCTAGGACTCAAACTGTTGTCCATCACATTCAGAGAAAATGGAGAAAATTAGAATGTATCTTACTGTAAGTAGATTGATCCAGCAGTGATATTAGATAATTTGCATCTCATATAATGTATAGATAATTCTGACTTTAAAACCTCTCTAACTAGCAATTCAATTCAGAAATAATATCTAAACCATTAAAAGACTAGTAAATTTCTCAGATAAAATTGATATGAAAAGCTTAAGATATTAGCAGTTTCAATATTTAATATATATGTCAATATATAAACAAATACAAAATTACATATATGTGTATATGTTTGTATGTATGGATAAATGCATCTTCTGTTATATTTATGATGGAGGAGGAATTTAATACTTAAACTTCCAAAATGTAAACTACTAGGTGGGATGAAAAGAAAATGGCAAATTCAAAGTGAACCTGTTTCAATATCAAATACACTTTTAAATTAGGAATGGATCTGCAGAGGTGTTAAAAATACACTCTTAGAGGCACAATTCTCCCAGTCAAGAAGAAATGATGGGCCAGAGAGATGGTTCTAGACGTTAAGGCACCTGTTACTATGGCTGATGACCTAAATACAACTGACCCACACAATGGAAAAGAGAATGGACCCTTACTCATTGTCATCTGACACTACATGGGCACCTTGCCACATGCATGCCCCTCTCCTCCTGCCACTCACTGAGAGATTTATAATTTGATCCAGAGGAAGAAGTGAATTGCATTTAGAATCTGTTACATTAAGAATCCTTTTCAAGTTGAATCCCTGGTGTGTAAGTTGGACTGTGTGTCTAATTTCCTCACCATCACAGTGAAATTGTAGATTTAGGTATTTTTTTTTCACTCAGATTGATGGATGGATGGATGAATGGATGATAGTATGGATGGATAGATAGGTAGATAGATAGATAGATAGATAGATAGATAGATAGATAGATAGAGAGGTAGAGAGGTAGAGAGATAGAGAGAGATTGGATATTCAATCCTGAAAAATCCAAAAGGAATGTGATATATATATATACATACATACATACATACATACATATACATATACATATCCAGATGACAATTTAAGTCGCTCTCCATTCTCCTAACCCGGAAGCTTCTGTTTTCTATAAATCTCAATTTTCTTTTCACTGTATCCACACCTAAAGCATAATTGCATGTTTTCTTTGCACTTTTCAAATCTGTGACTTAGTCTTTGGCCTTTCATGAGTTCTGTCCTGTTACCTTTCTACCTCCAGGCTCTCCTAAAGCAAAGAAGTCAAACTACCACATCAACACACAAGCTGTGGATCCATCTGTGTATTCACAGGTATCTATTTGTATATAATCTTGATGCCTGCCCTCAATCACTTTCCTTTCATCTTGTGATTTCCTTTCATCTTGTCTTGAACATTCAATAAATACTGATTCATTTTTTGTAGTTTACCTACATATTTAAAAGGATAGACGGGGTTGAATATTAATGGTGATTTAAACATGTATTGTCAACAGTTAAAATTCATGTCACTTTTTAAAAATAGTGCATAAAATAGATTCTGTTGTCCAAATGAAAAACAAAACAAAACAAAACAAAACAAAAACAGAAACATAAACAGTGCATAACGCTGTTGCCCTGAGATGTGACACGTTGAGACAGGCACTCAGGGTCAGTCAGTAGCTGTTCTTTTTCTTTTCTTTCTTTCTTTCTTTCTTTCTTTCTTTCTTTCTTTCTTTCTTTCTTTCTTTCTTTCTTTCTTTCTTTCTTTCTTTTTTTTTAACTTCTAACTCTCTGTACAGGGACAAGCTGCCATTAGACACCAAAGGCTGAACTCAGCTTAGCAGAAAATACGACAGTATGACCAGGGTTAGAGTTATCTCCTAAATTGGTGTAACTGAAGCTCTCTGGTATTCCCAGAGTGTGCCTGCTGTCTCTCTTAATAGACTAAACATATGTGTCTTTTCAATCACTTAGGAAAAGATGTTATGAAATAACTATAGTCATATATGAGACTTGGTTTTAACATAATATCAAAATCCATTCATAATTTCTAATTGACTTTCAAATGCATCATATGCAGCTCTACTGTTTATTTTTAATGATATATTAGCCAATAAAGGTTTAAAAGGGACATTTTGTTACAGCAGAACATCATATTCTCCTATTTGAATTTCAAAGAAATAACATGTTATGTCTCTGATGTTCAATTATTGCTTTGTTTCTGAAGGAAGAAAGAATGCTACCTTTTGGTGTAAGTTCATGCTAGTTTCATTTAGAAGCACTTGTTTTTTGTGTAAGTTTTTATGGCAGATTGACAATTATTTACTTGAAGAATATCATGTTTTAATATGGATAACTGAATCCAATAATGTGAGGTTTTAATATGGATAGCTGGAAAATGTCTCTTCCATAGTTACATGTGGTAATAGCAGATAGATCTGTTGACGTTTTTTTAAATGAGTATATTTGTTTTTAAGCTGATTTTATGAATTATTTTTTAATTTATTAGTTTGAGATAATATACTTTATTGCAAAGCCCTGTCTGAGGAAGTTGTTTGCTTTCTGTTTTATTTAGTCTGATAATGCTCTGTATTTTGATAGTCACAAAATATATCACTATGTCAATTTCCTCACCTTCTCAAAGTTAATATAATTCTAACACCTTTACAAGGAAAGCCATGTTATTTATTTTGAATGGCATGCCCTTCTGATCCCAAGCAAAGCCATGGATATCTTCAATGGAACATGGGTGTCCTAGGAGGCACATTGAGTATGTTACTATTCAATTCTTGACGGTAAACAAGAAAGACAGGAATTTTAATACTTTTTTGAAGTACCGTTTTTCCTGATTGAATAGTTGGAGTTCCCTGATTCTTTGTCCATTGCTCCTGGTTAGAGAGCCTACTGATTTGCTGAAGTACATCTATACTTCATGGTGGCCAAGTTCCATGTTTATCTGGGGCCACCCATGAATTTAAGAATATTATTATATCAGCTTTTTATAAAATTTGTAAAATAAGCTGCTATGTTCTTTCAGCCTTTAAACTTGTATGCTTATAAGAACAATGTTTCAGTTATTGGAGACAAAGCCTTGTTTTGTGGACTTGGCCTGACCTGAGTGAAATTGGCCATATAGACTATGTTGCCCATGAACTTTAACGATTCCCTTTTACCATTGTCCTCAGATGCACCCTGAGGTGGGTTCTCTCTCTTTCTCCATGCCCGTGTATTATTTGAGATATACGGCATCATTTTTTTCTGGTTCTTGGCGTAGTTCTGCTTGAGATACATAATATGGATAAATTACAGAATCTTGTACCCAAGAAGAATGTTCTGGACGAATCTCTTGAGAAAATGTCCTTATCAAAAGGAAAGTGGTATTAATCCATTCTTATCAACTTCAAAGTCCACTTAAATATTATAGGTCCAGTCTTATAAACAATCCAAAGGGTGCAATTTCAACACTTGATACCTCTGCTGTGTCTTTAGTCTCCTTCCCCAAAGTGGTTTTAGCAGGACAGAGGCAGTCTGTGCAATCCAGCCCACTGATCCTTTTACCCACTCTCCTCTTTCAAACATATTAACTGTGCTTGTTTCAACAAAGACTAACTGAAAGGAATCTGTCCTGACGTGACTATCCCCATTACACTTATCATGCCTTCTCAATTAGCCATCCTGACTCCACTATGCCCATTACACTTACCATGCCTTCTCAGTTAGCCACACTGTGTCTTTCAGAGTTCACCAGTTTATTGAGTCGTCTGATTATCTTTTTTTTTTTGTCCAACTACTTTTTCTCCAAAACATTCCTCTTTAAAACATTTTTGATTTAATATCGTGACTTATTTTAGGCTTTCAGTTTAATTTTGAATATATTTTTATAAATTCAATCCTGTTTGCTTAACTGTTTATGTAGTTTGAATGTATATGTGTTTGGTACAGCTCATGAGTGAATTTTCTTAAAGCTTTATTTTGTTGTTGACGTTGAATATGATAAAACATTAATTTGATGAAGTTATCTGGACCTCTCCTGGACAGATTGATAAAGGGAATTGACTCCTCAATTGCAAGTTATAGGTCTTAATTGTCTAAATTGTCTTGTAGTTACTCAACCTTCACTGTACCCACAGGGCCATACCAGAGTCAAGGATTCTACCCATTTCTATGAAACTCAATGCCTCATACATGTTGATTCTAAATGATTTTGAGAAACAGTTTTACTCACTTTCTGCCTCTTAATATAGTCTCTTCCTGATAACCACTTTCCATCCACCCTCCCCAATTCTATCATTTTTCTCCTGCTTCACATTCTTGAATGAGGGTTCCCTCTCAAGCCTAACTATTCCTCATACACTCAGCTGCCTCTGAAGATGGAGGGCACTTTCCTCTTTATTGCATAGTAGATTCAGAACCTTGTAGCTACACACACACACACGTGCGCGCGTGCACGTGTGTGTGTGTGTGTGTGTGTGTGTGTGTGTGTGTTTACCAAAGGATATACTACTTACAAACCATCAACTCTTTTGGGACTCTATTGATCTATCACCCAGGGAGGGCCTAACCCAGATTCAGGTTAACCACATGATGCCATTTGGTTCTGAGCATATACCCCACCCCTTCTTTTTCTTTTTCTTGAATATTTTCTTTATTTACATTTCAAATGTTTTCCCCTTTCTAGGTCTCCCATTCGGAATACCCTCCCCCTGCTTCTATGAGGGTGCTCCCCCCAACCACCCACTCCTACCTTCCTGCCCTGGCATTTCCCTGCACTGGGGCATCAAAACCCCAAACCCAAAGGCTGCTCCTCCCATTGATATCAGACAAGGCCAACCTCTGCTACATATGCGGGCGGCGCCATGGGTCCTTCCGTGTATTCTCTTTGGTTGGTGGTCCAGTCCCCGGGATCGCCAGGGTTCTGGTCATTTACAGTTGCTCTTTACCCTTAATTGCTGAACCGTCTCTCGAGCTGCTCACAGCTGCCATATCTTAATGAAAATAGACGATAAGTTCTTACTGTGCATAAAAGTGCAAAAATTATATTCTATAAGCTATTCTTTTAGATGACCTCATATTAGCCCTGCTAACACTTTTATAATCAGTTCCAAATGTGATGTTTTATGTAAGTAATCATTTGCTTAGGACAGGTTGGTGTCTATATATACCTATGTGGCATAATTTTATTTAATGAGTTAACTTGCATTTGATTACTAGTGTGACTTAAATATAAAATACCCTCACCGTCTTAAGCTTTTCACCAGATATTGGTATCATTTGGGAAGATGATACTAGTAGGTGGTGGAGCCTTGAAGAAGCAAACAGATTTCTGGGGCCTTTAACATTTCTGTGTTGTCCCCTTCTGCCTATTTGTATTTGGCCTGAACATCTCTGCTTGACCCTACTCCTCCACACATGGTGTAAGATCATCCCACCTTTTTAGAATGGAGGCAGCAGACCAGAGGAAAACCCTGCAACTATAGGCAGAATAGATCCTGCTGCAGTTAGCATGGTTTGTCCAGCAATTTATACTAATGACAAATGCAATTACATATTTTTCCACCTGGTAGAATCTGCCATACATGACAATAGTTCTAAGAAGTGCACTCAAAAACTTTAATATGAAAACTTTCATCTAGGAATAATGAAATGTGAGAATCAGATTCTGGAACACAAACAATTTGTTTTCTTTTTAAAAAAAAATTCTAGTTCATTGAAACAGTTTATTTATACCTGTCATTAATTATACTAGATTGTTTTAAGTACAATTATTTCATCTAGATTATTTGTAAAAATAAACTCAGACCTAGTACAATGAATCCAGGCGATTTATATAAGATTAAGCAATAAGGAATGATCGTGGAAAATAGTTTACTGATATATCAAACAAGTTCTGAAATGGAACTCTCATTTAACAATATTTCAGTGTTAGCAATTCCCCACTGCTATGTTGCAAACAAAGAAAATCAAATGGCTATCCAAAAGGCTGGTCTGTGTTTTTAAGAAAAGTGAGAATACTTTGAAAGCAAAATGTGAAACTCTTAATTCAAGAGAAACTGTAACAATATATTATGCTATTAAAAGCTTAATACATAAGAACAATATACACAGTAAATGAAGTCAAGATTTCCTGCCTGCCAACCTATACTGGAGGTGAAGATATGACATTCTGAGAATACACTTGGTTCTGTAGATTATTCTTTTTTTCACAAGACAGAGATTTTTGTTCATTTCTGTTTGCTTTTTATTAACTTTATTGAAAGTAGTTAAGTGTATTGTATGGAAATGTTGTTCGGTTGGTTTGATGCCTGTCCATTGTGTATGAGGCCCTGAGTTTGATCCCCAGATCCACATAAACCAGGCATGCCTACAACAAGGGGGGAGACAGAGACAGGAAAATCATATGTTCACTGACATTCTTGGGTGTATACAGTTTTAGTCGAGCCTAAAATACCCGAGATTCTGTCTCTAGAAAAACAGAAAGAATCATTAAATTTGTAAATATAGGTACCATACATATGCATGAGCATTTGAGACTGCATAACAAAATATTTCATGATTATTTTATAATTGGAGAATTTATCTTTTCTAAACTTTGGTTCAACTAGGAAAAATAACTAATCTCATGTGTGAATTTTTCTATACACAACTAAGTTTTTCATTGTTGAACTCTATGACACCTTGGCTCAATGAGCCCTTTTCTCTTCTGTCTCACTAACATCATTCTCAAAAGTGCACTACTTTCCATGTTATAGAAAGGAGATATTGTCACATGTATATATAGCAGAAAACATTTATGCCCCTCTTTATCCAGGCATGATCACTGTCCTAGGATACTTGTGTGACTCCTCCCACGTGTTACATAGTAAAGAAGAAAGAACCATCCTATGTACAGTGGGAAGGGCAGACAAAAGCAAAGAGAGTAAAATCCAAAATGAAATATATGTAAGCCATATTATCTATTTCTTGGTATAAAATGAGTGTTAAAACTGTTAGGCTCAATTTTGCTTGGAAGGACACCAGAATTTTATTGTTAAAACATTTACAGCTTTGAGTATAAAGTTCTATTCACTACTCAGACAAACAGTTTGAACATTTCATTAAGTACCTTGTGTGTGTGTGTGTGTGTGTGTGTGTATTGTGTTTATAGTAGATAGATGTATATGAGTATACATACACATCATACACATGTGTACTTTTATATATAAGTCAGGGAAAACGTGGGATTTGAGGGGATTTTTTTTTGTTTGTTTGTCTGTTTTTGTTTGGTTTTTGTTTTGTTTGTTTGTTTTTTTGTCTTTTGTTTTTGTTTTCAATTTATTTGTATCACCTCATTTTTTGAGCCAGAATTTCTCACTGACGTTAGAGCTAAAAATCTATGGCTTCACTGGCTGACCACTGAGTCACAAGGACTTTCATGTCTCTAACTCCTGACAGCACTGAAAGGCTTAACATACATGCTGAGAGTCTGAACACTTACACACAGCGCTGTACAGATTGAGCGATCACTAATGTGAGGCACTGATAGTTATTCCCTTGCAAAACGTGGCAATCAAGGGATGTATTGGAATTTAGAGGTAAAAATTAATAAATAGAATTTGTTGCTCACAACTAAATATATATGAAAATTAATATCAAGAGTAATCAGAAACTTACGTGGAAGCATAGTGTGTGTGAGAGACATAAGAAGATGAATAAACAGAATAAAGTGTGCGTGAGATATTTCAAATGCCCAGTGCGAGAACACTCTGAAGAGTTGCAGCCATGTCCTTGAGAGGGGTGTGTCCAGTATATTCACCATGCATTCATTCATTCACGGTTTAAGAAGAATATACTGATAACTAGGACATGAATGAGATTATCCCCAATACTCCAAAGTAGCAGTTATTTTTATAAGCAAACATATTTTTTTCAATATAGGCAAATTATCCTATATATTGTCCCTATGTAAGATTTTCTTGAGTTATTCATAATATTTCTGGGATTTCGTAGACATTCTTCGCAATTTAACTATATGAGGTTTAATATAATTTTCATTAAACAATAATGAAAACACCAGTAAGAGACAGATGAGACTGTAAGAGGGAATGAAGAAGCTCCTGGTAGCTAATGGGATATATACAGTCTCATCGAGTCTTAATTATAATGAAAAAAAAAACAACTGATTTAGTTTTATATCTTCACACTAAAAATTTAAACTAAATTGTGTATCCCAGAGGTCTGAAATTTTCATACTGCTGGTGATCAAATTATAAACTATCCTCAAAGACTACTGTGAAAATATATCTAAGTACCAATATGAAAAGAGAAATCCTCCAGGAAGATAAAACCACTCTCCCTTTCTTCGTATAGCTAAGTAATTAGCAATTATCTAAAACCTCACCATGCAAGCACATATGGTATGTGTGTAACAGATGAATCCATTCCATCTGTTTACTTAGCCCTTTTCAAAATTTAGAAATGGCATTATCTTAATTAATTAATGAATGTTAAATAGTAGCTGTGATAAACAAACTGTTTTTTTCTAACATTGGTGCTTCCTAGTGTAATTTATTTATAGTGAAGAAACACACAAATACCAATAGCTGTGTATCACTGGGTTCACAAAGAATACCATATATTGTTTTTCATGTATTTGTTTCATTTATTTTCCCAAATTACAAAAAAGAAGCTTTCATGGCTATTTTCCTATCATTACTTATTAAATACGTAATCATTTCACCAAGCAATTAAGTGAGTAAAGACACTTTCCACCACAGTAGATAAAAGGAGCAAACTACGGATTGCTATTATTCATTATCAAGTTTTTGTTGTTGTTGTGGTCTGGTGTCTTTCTGAACTTGGCCTTGCTCTTACTTTACTGAAACAGTATACCAACAACAGGGAGATGGCTGATATGGAGAAGGCTAAAAAGTTCAGTCTGTCAGGAGAGGATTCATTTCAAGCCATCAGTGTTGTTATTCTGCTAAGTGGTGACATAATTCCAAATTCACCTTCCCAAGAGATTGGCTCTCAGGATCTCTCCCATTTGCTGACTTTACTGCAAAAGAATGCTGGCTTCTGCCATAATTGAGGGAAAAGGTTTTTAGACTAGATTATCATTTCTGAAATGGATCAGATAACACACTGAAAGTGTTCCTATAAACCCAACCTTCTGCCCAGGGATTGTCTACTTCTCAAATAAGTGACTAGGTTTGTGTGAAAAAAATTATTTTTATTCAAATTATTTTAAGATTCTAGTAATTATAATTTTCTAAAAGACAACATGTTAGCCTGACTGTTCTTTCTAAATAGTTATTCTGTAGACTAAGAGGGGTTAAATACTGGAAAAACTTTTAAAAATATCATAAAAATATTCTGCAATCAATAAAATGAGTGAGATATAGTTCTGTTCATGGTTCATAATGTTTTAAAGATCACCTGATGTATTTTAAGTAGAAAAATTAGTCCAAAGAGGGTTTGGGTTGGTGTATATATGAAAAAGTAAGTATGGATACATAACAATGGTAATGGGCACACTTCTGATAATTATAAATATACATATATGTACACATATTACATAATATATAATAAATTTGATAATAGATATTTCTCAAGAAAGAAAATTTTGTACTATTACTCTCTAATCTGAAATACTTTAAAAGTTCACTATAGCATACTTCTGTAAAATATGCTGAAAAATACTCACATATTTTCTTATGCAAACTGAACATTTTGTTGAAGTTAAATACATTTAATATTTTGTATATTTTATATGAACATTGCTCCATGTTGTCATTGGTTAAACAGATCTTGATCAATGTCATGGCCACTCAAACAGTACTCACCAATGACTAAAAACGTGTGAGGTACTGACCCAAAGGTCGAGACTGGAAACACTTTGGATGAGATACTGAAGATGCAGAACAAAGTTTGGCAGTGTCTTTGAGGTATTTGAAGGTATTTGAAGAGGGTGAAAACCCAGAACATATTTGCTCAAGTTCTATATTTCAAGGTAAACTGTGCCCATATGTTCCTGATTAATTTGAATGTAATTCCTTGATCAGGCTGTCTAGGGGGAGAAGCTGTTTCGTGCATAGGAGATTTCTGTGCTACAGTTATGTGTGTTATGTAGTAATAGGTCAGAACAGAGTCGCCATTTTGCTATGCTAAAGAATCTTGGAGATGTCCCTTCTTTCAGAGTTATACATGGTTGAGATCTCTATTCCTCTATTTCTATTACTTTCATACTTCATACTGTTTTTGATTGTAAAATTGAATCAAAATGTAACTGGCACGTGGTATACAGTGTTTCCTATTAAGGTAGAATTACTTTTTTTAAAAAGTATTAATTGCTATTCAAGTGGATTCACTTATGTCCATTAATGAAAAAAGAGATAACTCAATTTCTAACCATCTTTGAAATCTTGAGTAGTCATTTGTAATGATGCTAATAATAAAAAAAATGGTATGAGCTTCAGAGTAAATTGCTAACTGATTAATATTTTAAATTACATTTTAACTGTGAAGCTGAAGATATTTGTAAAATATTGCCTGCCAAATGACTATACCAAAAACTATGTCTTTGATATATAAATTAGGCCACTGAATAGAAGTCTATATGTATTTCTACGTAAAATGTTTACAGTTAACATTTGCAGCTTAGGCATAAGGGACAGAGCAATGGATTGCTGCTGCTGCTGCTGCTGCGCTTGTCCCATTGAAGCTTTTATTTTTTTTAAGCTTTTTTTGTTTTCTTCCTAACGCCACATGATATGAGTGGCTGGTTGGCTTAGGAAATTCAAACTCAATTCTTTAAATCTTCATGACAAGAAAGAAAAAATTCTCTCTTCTCACTCTAGTTTGAAATTTGTTGGGGAGAAGAGACCTGATGGCTCTAGCTGAGGTCAGATTACCCTAGCACTAGCTCCTTATTATTGCTGAAGTGATATGACTCTCACATGGCAATCATCACAGACAACACATGCTACCTACTGGATACTGTGTAAAGAACTTCAAGTAAATTCATTTCTACCCATCTCAATCATTGTGATAGATTTATTAACTAATTGTGGGTACTATGGGAAATATAAAATCTTAAATTAGCAGAGAGGGATTAATTAGTGGGAAAGAAGAAATTAATGTCACAAAAATGAGACATAACAGACTAAGATAGTTTGAAAGGAGCAGGTTTTCACTATGACCATGAAACTTTCATGTAGACAAATCATTGCAGTAAGAATTGGGTGTGGGAAAACTGACTTGGAAACCAATTTAAGAATTGTCCTTTAACCCATGCCCCCTTCTTCGCACACTTTTTCTCTAATGTATTTATCAGTGGGAATGACAGAAGAATAGCATCACAGCTTTTCTTGTCTTTGTTTCCTCTCTTTCTTTCTGTGTAGTTTTTTATCTTCCACTCTTCTAGGCTTCATGTACATGTGGAATAAAGTGACCTCACATCTGGTCACTCTTCCTAGCGTGGTGTGTGTGTGTAGGAGGGGGTGGGGGGGGACTAGCGGCTTACATTGAATGTCTTCCTCAGTTGCCTTTGCCAGGTTTTCTAAAACCATCTCTCACTGACCCTGGAACTCAAGGTTTCAGCTAATCTGGTGGGCCTGAAAAGCCCAGGGGTCCTCTGTCTCTGTTCACCCTGTGTTGTAACCACATGCCTCAGATGCTACAGTTTGCCTTTTCAATGGATTCTGGGAGATCAAACCGCAGGGTTCATGCTTGCTCTGCAAAATCTCTACAAACAGACCCTTCTATGCAACCTTCAAAATTCCTTTTCAATGGGGGTTTGAAAGCTTTTGGGAGAAAGAAATGCCACATGTAATCATGTAAATGGACAAAGAAAAGACACTTCCAAAGGGAAGCTTGCTGTCCTGGTAGCTTTTCCTCACTTCCCAAGAGGAGAAGAGCCAGAACTTGCTCACCCTCCCCACAGCAGCTCTCCAAGTTCAAAGGGTCCAAGGACTTCTACATTGAAGAGATCAAACAAATGTTAATTTAGGGGCTTCCCTAAATGCTTGATGTTTTGTGTGGCCAGAATTTCACACTAAATAGAATGACTTATGCTCTTCCTGCCCCCCTGCCCACCTCCCCCCCATCTGAAAAAAAATCCCATTAATTTATTTATTCACTGTACATCCCCACCTCATCCCAGTCCTTCCCTTTCATAGGTCCACCCCCCCCCCCCGCTCCACGCCCCCCCCCCAATGGCTCCCTTAGGACTCTCTGGACAGCTCATTCTATGGTAACAATATTTTGTTACATAGTATTTATTTTAATGAAAGTACCCTTATCCTTTCACTCTGTTGACTGTTCCTTGCTGTGTCTGTCATCTAAATTTTAAAGGATTATGCTTATGGTATTAAATAAGTATTGTCTTTGGGTTATCCTCTTAAATATTTGCATGTAGAAAAAACCCAAAACTCACCTTTCTTTTTCATGTTTCTTTCTGCTGTATTTGGGTGAAAGCTCTCTTTTTGTCTTTTGTTTTTCATTAATTGTTTCATGATTTAAACGGTCATTTAAACAGAACCAAAAGTTAATTTAGGTGAAAGTCTTTTAATTGTACTATTTTCCTGTTTTAGGAACACACTTCAATAACCAAAGCAACATGAAACATTTCATCTTTTCTCTTTTAATCTCTTAAATAGAGTTAATAGTGACCGGGCTAACAAAATGCAATTATAGCTGTGATAACTACTTTGTATTCACACCACTTAAAATATATTGGTTTTTGGTATCACTTTGGATATAACTAACACTTTTTATGGTATACATGCATTTCTCCTATATATGACTTATATCTTTAAGATACATAGAATTGCCTCACATATTTGTTAATATTAATTGCTCATAAATCACAAAAGATGCAAAAGTTAAGAATTTGACAAACAGTTTTCCCACTAATTGCCTCTTTTATTCACATCTCCTCTTTCCCTCTTTCTTTCTCCTTACCCCATGAGGGGTGTGTGTGTGTGAGAGAGAGAGAGAGAGAGAGAGACAGAGAGACAGAGAGACAGAGAGACAGAGAGACAGAGAGACAGAGAGAGAGAGTCAGAGAGAGTCAGAGAGAGAGAGAGAGAGAGACAGAGACAGAGATAGAGACAGAGACAGAGAGAAAGAGAGAGAGGTTTCCAATTTGAGGGAATTATATGTCATAGGTTAAGTCATATAAGCATATAAACAAGGAATTTCCATGATTAAGAGTTAAACGCATACTAAAAGTCATTGTTTGTGAAAAATGGTATAGCAGAAGTTTTACCATATGTTCATCACCCTTGGGAGTCATAAAGCAAGCAGTGAAAGGATTAGAGGCCAAAGGCAGATTCCAAAGACCTAGAATTTTCCCCAAGCGCCTTGTAACTCCTGAAATACAAGTGAAGGCAATGCACTTTAGTATGCCACCCATACACTAAATAATGTTTTAAGAACTTTATTCTTGAAGGGAGGATAACACTGTGCCCTGGGTAGCATTTTAAATAGTTTGCATTTCTCAGATTAAGAGAGAAGCTGGAGCACAGTCAGTATGGCACGCATCTTCTAACACATGACATAGTGCCTCCAGTCAGTATGGCATCTTCTAACACATGACATAGTGCCTCCAGCTCTCCTGGAAACGTGTGCACACAGTGGAGCATGAGCATGGGTAGTTGGAGGCTGAAGGTACAAAAGACCAGATACAAAGATAGTGTACCCAGACTAGAGAAAAAGTTGGGGGCCGAGCTGTGGTCTGAAACTGGGTGGGGTAGTAGGTATGGGGGAAGTCTCAGGGGGATTTTAGAATATAGAATCAAATTTTTTGTTTTTGTTTTTGGTTTTTTTTTTTTTTTTTTTTTGTTGTTGTTGTTGTTTGTTTTCTTCGAGACAGGGTTTCTCTGCATAGCCCTGGCTGTCCTGGAACTCACTCTGTAGCCCAGGCTGGCCTCAAACTCAGAAATCCACCTGCCTCTGCCTCCCAAGTGCCAGGCGTGAGCCGCCACGCTCGGCTTCTAGAATCAATCTTGTTGCAAATAAGTAGACAGTAGGGTAGGACAACAAACTAAAGGAATCTTACTTAAAATGCTAATCTTGAAATATCTGTGGACTATACACTCTATTCAATGATGAACTGATCCATCTACTAAGGAAAACAAAAAGTAAGACTTTCAATCAATTAGGGCAACTCTAGAACTCTAGCTTATGAAGAATCTCAGCTAAGGAAAATGAGTACAGTGTGGACTATTAGCACACGATTATTGATAATATTGGAACAGGAAACAAAGTACTTGGTCAAAATGGAACATTCCTCTTTATTATTTTTAATTGAAAAAAAATTATATTACTTTCTTCTCTCCTGTTTTTCTCTCCAGTACAAGACAGCTATTCTCCTTCAAATTATCAAGTACATGGCCGGTTTTCTTTGATTATTCTAGTTTGTTTGTATTTATTGGTATTTATTTATTTATTTATTTACTTACTTACTTACATACTTATTTAACATCCTCATCAGAGCCTCCCTCCTCCCAGTTCTCCTTCACATATTCTCTACACCTACCCCTTCTCTTCTCCTCTGAGAAGTGGGAGAACCCTCTGAGTACAACCTACCCTGGCACATCAGGCCACTTGAGGACTAGATACATCTTCTCCCACTGAAGCCAGACAAGGATTCTCATTCAGGGGAACAAGATCCACAGGCAGGCAACAGGGTCAGGGACAGCCCCAATGCAAGTTGCTGGGTTACACATATGAAAACCAAGCTGCACATCTGCTACACATGTATGAGGGGGTAGGTCTAACTCATGCTTGCTTTTTTGGTTGGTGGTTCAGTCTATAGAAGTCCCAATGTGTTCAGGCTAGTTGACACTGTTGGTCTTCTTGTGAAATCCCCATTCCCTCTGGGTCCCTCAATCTTTCCTCCAACTCTTCCACAAGATTTCCCCCACCCCCAGTAAAACTCCATCTAATGTTTGGCCATGGCTCTCATCTTCTGTTTCATTCAGTTACTGGATGGAGACTCTCAGAACATAGGGATACTAGGAACCTGTAAGCAAGCACAACAGAGTATCATTAATCGTGTCAGAAACTGACTTGCTAATGTGTACAACAGTCTAGGATTCCATATAGCATTTTCAGAAAATTGAGAATAGTTCTAGCGAAAGACTTTCGTATACCACTCTTGCGTATATACACAAAAGATGCTCCACCATACTACAAGTACCCTTACACAACTATATTCATAGCAGCTTTATTCATAATAGCAAGAAACTGGAAATAACCCAGATGTCTTTCCACTAAAGAATGGATAAAGAAAATGTGGTTCACTTACACAATGTAATACTACTCAACAATTAAAAACAAGGTCATCATGAACTTTGTAGGCAAACTTTGCAAGGATGAAGTTAGAAAATATCTTCTTGAGTGAGGTATTACAGACCCAAAAGGACATGCATGTTATGTACTTACTGATAAGTGGATATTACCTATAAAGAACAAGTTAACTATGCTACTATCTACATCCCTGAAGAAGCTAAATAACAAGGAGGTCCCAAGGGAGTATGCTTGAATCTCACTCAGAAAGGGAAGTAAGAGAGTCATCTGAAGAGGATGAAAGGATGGAACTTGATGGGAGAGGAGACAAGAAGAGAAACAGCAGGGGATGGGGAGGGTGATCAGGAGTAGGCAGATCCAGGGAAAGAGGGCCAGGACAGTGAACTGAATTTGGAGACAGGTGGGTGGGCACCTCTAAGGTGCCAGAGACCGGGAATAGTGGAGGCTCCAAGAAGTCTGTAAGGGAGACTGCAGCTGAGTCTCCTAGCAGTAGTGGTGATTGGGTATTCTTCTTAAAACTTGTAAGGGTAAGTATTTATAAATACAACCTAATGAGTCATTTTGTTGGCATTATAAATATGGTATCAAGGTTGACCACTCTTCACTGGACAACCAAGAAGGACTAATCCCTGGGAGAGTGGAGTTATTATCCCAGCAGTCTGTAGTTGCTGACAGCTCTTTGTCCAGGGGTGGGAGCCTGGGAAAATCTTCCTCGTCCACATTAACGTGTCTACTGGTATTGCCATTGTCATTGTTCTGGTCTTGTTTGTTCAGCCACTGCTCCAAGAGACTTGTTTCACCACAGACTTCCTGCTATTCTGCTTCTATAATCTATATTGTTTTGGGAATCATTTGGACCAATGTACCAACCATTTGAAAAGAGGTTTCTCACGCCTGGTACTGAGGTTTTTATTATGCCATGGTTCTAATTTGGAGCATTGTCAGCCCAAGTTACTTAACTTTCTTTTATGTGTGTGTGTATGTATGTATGTATGTATGTATGTATGTATGTATTCTTTAATTATATATATTCTTAAATCATCATATATAATCTTTAACCATACACACACACACACATATGTATATATCACACATAAAAGAAAGTTAAGTAACACACACATGTCTGTATATATATATATATATATATATATACACATATATATACATACATGTGTGTGTATGTGTGTGTATATGTGTGTGTGTTTGTGTATGTGTGTGTATGTGTGTGTGTTTGTGTGTTTGTGTGTATGTGTGTGTATATGTGTATGTGTGTGTGTGTATGTGTGTATGTTTGTGTGTAAGTGTGTGTTTGTTTGTGTGTGTATGTGTGTATGTTTGTGTGTATGTGTGTGTGTTTGTGTGTGTGTGTGTGTGTGTGTGTGTGTGTGTGTAACTACATGCTTATGTCCAACAAAGCTGTGAGCTCAGAGGACAACTTTCACGAGGTGCTTCTTTCCTCCTTTTACATTACAGGTCAAACCCAGGCAATGAAGCTTGGCAACAAACCTCTAAAGGTGATGAACCATCATGCTGGCCTGATCATGGACACTTATATACATCTTATATATTTTTTAAAAATTGAAAATAAAAAAATTGTGCAGGTACATTAAGCAGATACAAAGTCTACACATCACAGTAAACTTCTTAAAATTTGATATCAAAGAGTAACTAAGATTGTTTGCTTGTAGAATATCTGATGTCATGAAAAACACATGATGAAAATTTTAGGATATTGTATGAAAGATTATGTAAAGCTATATTTAAGATATGACCCTTATATTTTAGGGGAAAATGGAATGATTTAGACATTGATATCAAGAAAAAAAAGAAATCCTCTCTCCCACACATAAGCAATAAAAAATAACCAGTAGTATACTGAAAACAGCAAAAAAATATTAATCTCCATAGTAGGAAATATATATGATCTTCTTACTTCTTTCAAGTAAGCTTTGACTACTTTTTCTAGGGAAGAGATAATTATTGACAAGATACTTACAAAAGGTAAAGGTAGCTCAAAATTAAAATCAATGGAAAATGTGTCAAATTATAAATTGAGTACAGAGCTCCTGTTGCTCTCAGTTTGAAGTTTCAGGCCATCAGGGCAGGGAAGATGTGGCAGCAAGATCTTAAGGGTGGCTTGTCTGCTTCAATCCCGTTGAAAAGTAGTGTGTGATAATTGTTGTTTACAGTTCATCCTCCCCTTTTAAAAGTTCCATCACACTTCAGCTCCTGAGGTGGTACTACCCAAAGATGAGGTGGGATTTCTACCTCAATTAAAATAATTCACAGCCCACTGTGCTGACATATCCAGAAGCATTTGTTTGGTAGATCTAGGTCATCTCAATTAGTTGATTTATATTGTATTATGCATTCTGCTTTTTCTTTAACAAAATTCATGATTCTTAGTCTCTAATGTATATAAACTGTAAAATTGAAATTCTAACACTTATGTTTAGAGAAAAACTAGGTAGCTCAAGAATTCCCATTTAGGATTTTAGAGCTGAGATGAATGGAAATAAATTATTAAAGGAGTCAATGATAAAGTACCCTGAGTCTTCAGTCCTAATATCCCAACCAGAGTGACTGCCTTACACAATGTTGGCTTGTACTTCACAAGGATTAATGGCATTTTAAAAATGCCCATGTGTTGTTTTTCTTTGTATTAACAAGTAAATAATAGAAAATCGACTAAACTGATCTGAAAATGCCAAAATGCCTAAGATACACACTCTGTTTCCTCTACTAGCTATCATGATCAGGGGTGTTCTATAAGCTAGCATGCTATACCTTAGTTTCTAATCTGAAAATTAAAAACATGCAGCAAAATCATTTTAGATGTTTGAAGATGTTTGGCACATCCACTGAAACTTACATAACTGAGAAAAACAAAAATACCCTTGATAAGTGACCACCATCATTTGCATCTTGCTCACTCAAGTTCTCCCTCTTCTGAGACTTAGAACATTTGTGGCACTATAACAACTTTGGAAACTTAGTAATTTATAAAGAAAACACAATTGTTGTATACCAGTTCTAGTGACTTTGGTCAAAACTGTTATCTAAGATGATGGACATTTGGAGTATTCTAAAGAAACGGGAGGTTGTGTGGGCACGTGGTGAAAATAAAATGAGAAAAGACACGAATATACATAAAAGCCCGTTTATGACACCGTGAAAAGAGTTCTCATGGCTCAGAGGGACCTTACAAGCTTCATCTCTGATAAAGGCAATGGATGACTTTGAAAAAGGAAAAATGTAAAACATTATCTTGGAAGCATCAGAAAAACAAGAACGCTGAGGTCAGAGGTAGCAGAAAATGCGTATTTATGGAAATGTTCAGTGAATGAAAAGAAGCATTATTGGCGAAGTCATGTGGCTTTCAGGAGTGAACATGTACTCTGCTCCTTACCTGTCTGCGCTGGAAGGAATCCACAAAGTGGAAGCCACGAACCACTTTCACCAGAGGCAAAGACTCTAGCCCCAAATATTCTTCACTTTCTCAAACTCACTTTGAATACATGAAATTGTTTGTTTCATAACTTAGACATGAATAAAAAGAAGACAAAGGAGATAATCAGTGACATGCTGGGAGAAAATATGTATCTTTAAGGGGAAATTATTTCATGCTAAAAGAAGCTAATGTAAAACCAAGAACTATAAAATTGTAACTGGATTTAGGCCCACCATCCTTTCCCAAAGCTGGAGAAGTTGATGGAAGGGAGATCCCATGAAAATCCCTACAGGACAGTTTGTTTGACAGAAAAAAAAAATGTGATTGAGATGACAAATCGACTTTGTGAGGTTATGATAAAGGCTATATTAATTGCCTGGTACATAGTAATAAATACTTAGTATTTTTTCTGTTATTGATATTAATATTGATGTTGCTATATTCTCATATTGATTTCTCTGCATCTCAGAAAAATTTAGTTCCAGTTTGCTGGTAAGAATATATACTCTGTAAGAGTTCTGAGTAAAACAACTTACTTTAACCATACATTAAATCAATTTATTTTTAATAAAATATAGGAGAAGTCTCTTACTTAAAGAATCAAAACTAGTTCCAGCGGTAGTCTTCTGATGACCAAGACAAAAGAAAGTCAAATCATGCACTTACTGGTTTCAGTCATGAGTGGCCAGCCCCTCCTTATCGCAGGCATCATTTTTTCTTGTTCCCAGTGCATTTTGCTTCTAGTGAGAGTATTAAGTCATCTTCAATCCATGCTTCATACTTCAATTTCAACTTCTAAGAATCCTTTTCTCTTCGTAAGTACCCAAGAATTATGAATCACTTCTCACTTAACTAAATGACACACATCTTGAGGTTGTGGAGATGTGACAATAACAAGCACTTTCACAGTTAGAATGTGGCTATCCTCCTTAAGCAGGCAGAGGGTATCTCACCCCCACTTCCTCTGTGATTTCAGTATGAATGAGATCAGCTCTACCCCATGTCTTCTGGGTCCAACTGAGAATTCTAACTAATTTCCTACAGGAAGTAAAAATTTCAGGAACAAATTTTTACTTATAGTTTTAATAGATCTTAGCAACTAAAAGTGGAGGGGAAAATAGGATTTGTTAGCGAGTAATACATGGGACTTTTCTAAAATTATTGTAGAACTTCTATGACCTTTAGAGATTGTAAAACTAACTGCTCATGAGTTAAATATTTGCTAATACATGTTTGTTGATATAAGTGTTTAAGAGTTATGCGTTTTTCTTTTTTGCTTTTTGGTTTTTTTTTTTTCGGTTTTTGTTTGTTTTTGTTTTTTAGGGAATTAAGTTGCTTTTTACTCACAAAGTTATTTATCAATTATAAATAATAACTTTTTCAAAAATCTGTTTATATATATGTGGAAGATTGGTAAGTTTTCACTCAAAACTATTGCAAAACAGATACATTTTCCTATACCATTCTATATTGGCTTATATTGCTCTTCCATTGCAGCCCTTTACCTTAACAATGATCATTGTTCTTAATGTATCTTAAATTTTGCATTGGTTTTGAAAAACACCAGTTGTAGTATGTTCTATTGCATTTATAGAGATTGATATGACAGTGAATGAAAATGCCAATTGCATGAAAATTTTCTGCCAAATTATAAAGATATCATAAATATGACTAAATGGTAAGTGTACCAGAAGCTCTTTCTAAGTAAATGTATCATGTGATAGATAAAAAAAAAAAGCTTGACATCATTCGGGCCAACTCTTCTATTTCATAGAGAAAAGTTGCGGGGCATAGAGTGAGTATTGCTTTGTAATAAGAATAAGTAATAGACTTGAGACCAAACAAAAAGTATTCTAACATCTGTTTTTATAGGCCCTGTTCTTCTAATGCAGAGCAATAAATTTTTGTGCTTTATTATAATTGTGATTAAATTTAAGTCATTAAGAATATACATTTTGATTGTCCTTGTAAGATGATGACCAATACTGTTTCTGAAGTTTATCAGATAGCTACATTATGCCAAAAACATGAACAATTCAGTTTGGCAGTTGAAAAAACAAACAACCAACAAATCTTCACATAGTTTTGGGAAATCCAAAGGTCCCTATGTTTAATTTTGGGGTGTGACCAAAAATGGTTCAGTGTTAACTGTTATTACTGCCACCAAAATCTCGCTTTATTACTTTGAAAAAAATGTTGTCAAACAAATAGAAGCCTGTGTAGTCATGTAAACATGGTTAGCTGCAGAGCAGGACAGGAGTTATTAGATTATCTGCTGGTGTGCCCTTCTTTGGGGAAGTCTGTTTCTCCTACTCCCCTCATTCCTTAGGTTCCAGTAGTTATGTTTGGCTGAGGTCTAATTGTTTTTTCCCACTCAACCAGAAATATCTATTATTGTCTCTGTTCAACACCTATTTTCGCAGTCACATTGGTTAGAAATTCTAGGTGTAGCTTCTTACATTTTCACAGCAACTCCTTGTTCTTCTAGGTCTTACAATCTTTCTGCCCACTGTCCCTCAGTCTCACATGAGACTTACTTAGGTATGTGGGTGTTTTGTAGGTATATCTATTGGAAGTGAACTCCTCTACTCTGAATTGTGATTGGCTGCAGTTAGGGCTTATGTTGATTCAGTTAAATTGTGTTGAACTTCTTATCTATGACTACAGTTAAGGTGGCAGTGGCACAAAATATTCAGTGTCTATACATCTGCTATAACTTTTCTCTATTTAGTTCCACATATTTACAATACATATTATGTCAGGTATTTTTATTATCTTGTGTAGATAGTCAATATTTTGTATTTCTTCTGCGTTATTTTACCTTACATTAGATGAAAAAGAAGGGAGGGAAAAGGGGGAGATTCAGAAATGATGGCTTCAGCTTTGATAAGCAAGAAATATGAATGTGAGCCTACATAGATTGAGTTTCAGGAAATGTAGGCTCTTGATAAGAATGACAAGTCAGAGAGTTGAAGCAAGAGCACATTGATGAAGAGGAAGGAAATGGCCCAATAAGAGTAAGGGTACGAAGACAGAACACCAATACTAAATATGAAGTGATATCCCTTCAGGAAATAAAGGAGAATTTTTAAGAAGTAATTGAAAATCTCTCAAGCCAATGTAGCTTCAATAATTTACTTCTTTCTCTAGAGTTAGAATATAGAGATTCAACCTACCCACAAAACCAACACAGTCAACTAACCTGGGCCCATAGAGTTTCACAGAGACTGAACTACCAAGCAAAGAGCATGCAGAGGCTAGACTCAGTCTCACTACATATTTGTAGCAGATGTGAGTGCTGTAACAATTGTAGTGGGGTTATCTCTGACTCTGTTGTCTGACTTTGCATCCCCTTTCCCTACCTGGGTGGCCTTGTCTGATCTCCGTGGGAGAGGATACGCTTAGTTCTGCTGCACCTTGATGTGCCAGGGTGGGATGGTACATATGGTGGGCTTCCCCTTCTCTGAGGAGAAGGGGGTGAGAATGGAGGGAGGGGTATGTGAGGGTGGGACTGGGATGAGGCTCTAGTGGTTCTTAAATTCTGCAAATTTCAGTAATTATTAACTTCTAATCTGAAATAGTAGCTATTGTTTGTTTATTAACTGGTATTGACTTGCTGAGATTTTGCTTTAATTTCTTGCTTGTGTATATAGACCATATATAATCAATCATAACTAAGATTGTATTTGTGTGTTCATGTATGTGCAGATATATATTTGTGCATATATGTGTGTGAAGAGCAAAGAATAATACAGGTGTCATTCCTTGCTTTATTGAGGTGTGGGTTTCTCATTGGCTTAGATTTTACCATTTAGATAGGGCTGGTCAGCTCATGATCCCCAAGAAGCTAACTCTCTCTCTGCCTTCCCTTGGGCTGGTATTCCATGAGTGTGCCACCATGGACGGAAATATATGCCTCCAGTACCGCTCAAGGTTTTGTGTTTATGAGTTCTTAGAATTGAATTCAAGTTCTCATGTTTTCAAAGGTAGCATTTTACCAACTGAGTCATCTCTCCCAACCTTCAAATTATGAACTGAATTACCTTTATTGCTCAGTCTATGCTCCCTGATTCCCTTTCTGATAGCCTTCTAGGCTGCATAATCTCAACTCTTCCGACTGGAAACTAGAGCCACCATTCAACATTAATAGAACCATAGCATAGATTGTGGTGTTTAGAGCTAACTGGTGTTGGAGAATGGGAAATCAGATACACTAAGGTCCAGAACAGTCAACAATTGCTTTGGTAAATAGACATTGGTAGTTGCTAAAGAACTTATTTGCTTGCAATTCAGACGAATATAAACTTTTCCTGTCCGATCTGCTTACCTGCAAATTTCTTAATTTTTTTTTCTTCAAAGGTATAAAACTCCATTGTGTAAATGTACTGCATTTTTGTTATCTATTTATCATTGATAGACATGTAAGCTCTAAAGTATTCAAATTTCCAAAATGGATAGGGAAGGACTCATGAAGGGTAGGTTGCTCATGTTCCAGTAGATTCCCCTACATCCATTCTGACACTGGTGGCACCAAGTGGACTCAGTAGTTTAAGAAAAAAACAAAGCATACATGAAGTTGGAGAAATATGGAGAGATCTGGGAGGAGTTGGAGCAAATTGGGAGGTGGGTTTGATCAAAGCACATTGTATAGGTAAGAAGTTACCCAATAATAGATAAAAAATAAAAAAGGAGAAGTGTTTGGTGAATTTCCATTATATTTAGGGGATATTGTTTGTTTTTCACAAGTTTCAGAGATGGAGTGCTTAGAAAAGGACAAGACAGCATTTACTGTCTTGATGTCTGCCTATTGATGATTCAAGAGAGGCTGAGAGATGGGACTCTCTAGTCCATGTTCCCTCATGAAGTGTCTGTTAAGTGATCAGTTGATCATTCACGTGCAACCCACAGATTCACAGAGCATGTGGGAAATTAATTTTCACAAGCTGGTGTGAGAGCATCCTTAAATACATCCCTCCTCTATGATTTCTAGCAAGACATATAGGACAGAAGAAAGGAAAAACAAGCAAGTAAGAAGTCAAGGATTTATGACTTCATCTCAGAAGCAACACATTCCACACATCAAGTTAATGTGAACTGTTACTAGAAGCTAGTCACTCTTTCTACCCAGGGAACTAGTGGGTCTCCAGGGCTGGAGTACCTGGAGGCAGGAGAACATAGGATACTCACAGGTCAAATAGAAACCCATTTTTTCCTATTTGTCATATTTGGCTTAATCAAAAGGTCTCTGAAGGGACCCCAAGCAAAATGTTTGATTTTTGTCTTTCTGTTCACTGCAAAAATGTAGTTTACTTTGAAAAATTGTACCTTCATCTTCCCAGGCTTCCATAACTGAAAAGAGTCAAACATCTGTGGTCTTTGTCTCCTCTCATCTGCACTGTCATATTATCACTCCACTGCAGTGATACCTATCAAATGTAACCTCACAATTATTGTGTTTTCTGGATGACTAAGGAGACTTTCAGTTTGATTGTTTCCTTCCATTCTTGCTTTGTTACAAGCTGTTCTCAGCACTAAATAGATTAATCATTCAATGATGTAAGTAGCAGCTTACCCCATCCCTCCTTAAGCTTTTCACAGACTGCCCATTGCTCTGTTCAACCTAGCATCTCCTCTGCTTCATAAACTAAAGCTCACACAGTCTGCTTTCTCAGTTCCAAATTCCTGGAATCCTCAGTGCTTAGAGGGCTTTTTCTCACGATTCTTTGCAGGATTTCTTCCTGCTTTATCTTCAGAGACATTTTTCAGATTCACTCAACCTTGTAGATATTGTACTCGGCCTATTGACTTCATAGCATGTATAAGTTCCAGATAAGGTATTTCATTTATTTCATCTCCCACTTATCAATTACTAACAAGCCCTGTATCCTACACATAGCATCCAAAGAAAAGTTCTGCAAAGAGTGGAACTAATACCCAAAGTGACATCTCAATGTCTGATAACATCATCACATGTCCTCAATTCATCTACTCCAATTACAACTAGCTTTGAATTTAGACATTCAAAGGAGTATTTAAATATATATGCTCCTTCGCATTAGCCTTTAAAAAAGAGTACTTGGAGAGATTTGTAATCATTATAGTTTATTAATCTTTGGTGAAAATATGTGAATCTTGATAAGAATAACACTAATATTTGCTTTACAAAAAAGCTGGAGGAGACTGAGCATTTCTTTCTGATGGATGCATTTACAATGTCCTTGAAGAGATGTTTGGAGCTCAAGAATGGGACAAACATTGACTTATTTGCTATAAGATTGACTAGATTCAGGTTTTTCCCATTAACCATTACTTATTTTCTTTTTTTGTTTGTTTGTTTGTTTTTGTTTTTACATAGACTGTGAATGCAAGCCATGAATCCAGAGATTGAGGCACATGTCAAAAATTCCAACAGCAGAGAGATCAAGACCTCAAGGCTACCCTCAGCAACATTGTGAGTTTAAACCCAAATTGAGATACTCAAATATTGTTGCAAAAATGAATAGGATGGTATAGAAAGATGCCCCTGACACCTTAGAGTCAAACATAACCTTCCAACAGGTGATTTTTCTCACAGCTTTTTTCTTGAACTTGTGAAAAGAAGTAAGAAAGAACCCTGAGATGAGTCACCATGCCAGCCATATTCTTGTTAAGTTTGAAGGAATTTGACAAAAATATGTCTTTGTGGTACAAACTAGACCTAACAAATAATAAAACCGCAGATTATACGCAAAGAGAAACAAGAAACATTAACCCTTTGCTACTCAGGAACTCTTCATGTTAAGTGTGAGGTAGATGTGTGTGGGTGGGGAGAAAAGGTGTGAACTATTATGTAAAATGTTT
Organism: Mus musculus; assembly: GCF_000001635.26. Classification (NCBI taxonomy): domain Eukaryota; kingdom Metazoa; phylum Chordata; class Mammalia; order Rodentia; family Muridae; genus Mus; species Mus musculus. The sequence goes on from NC_000068.7 coordinate 8,871,645, forward strand.
GAAAGTATGAACATCTTCTACAATGGAAGCTCTTTGGTATTTTTGTTTGTTTTATTTTTAGCAGGAACCTGATAAGTACAGAGCCCCAACTCAATTCTGCTGCTCTATTTTTAGTTGACTGCTAAATAATGTTTTGTTTTTGTTTTTTTTTCTAGAAGAAAACATTTAACCGTTTTCATCCAGTGGCCACTTAGCTACTTGTTTTCAGATATTCCAGGACATCATCTGTGCTATAACACATTCTCTCTACGACAGAGATGATACAGCCGTACAATCTCAGTAAGATTTGCCTAAAGAAGACTTAACACCAAGAACACCAATGAACAAGTTGGCATGGAGAGGGGAAGGTTCAAAAGATTTAATTTCTATATGAAATGCTTCTGTCAATGACTGCTCTAAGAGGGTGGTATTGGTCTTCTCCAGCACCCTGAGAGATTATCTGATCCAAATGGTCATTCCTAATAATGTCTGAACATAAGCAATAATAAATTAACTCATCAGGTAAGAGTAATCTCACGAGAAAGTATCTGTATAAATGGACATCTTAAAACATAATGTATGTGCACATTATATTATGTAAATATCATATATATGTATGTATACACATTACAATGTATAATCCATATATATATGAAGAGGCTATAGATTTGGATTTGAAAGGGACTGGCAGTTGAATCGGGAAGAAAGATAGGTGAAAATGATGTAAATACATTATGCATGTATGAAAGTCTTGAAAAATTTAAGTTATAATTAAAACCAATAATTTTCCCTTACCCAATACCAGATCAGGTTCCCCCCTTCCCATCCAATTTCCCTTCCAAGTCCCTCCTTCCCTTCCCACTTATGACTGTTTTCTTCTCTGTCCCAAGTGGGACTGAGGCATCGTAACTTGGGCACTTCAGTTTGTTGAGCCTTTTGAATTCTGTGAACTTTATCTTGTGTATTCTGTATGTTTTTTGTTGTTGTTTGCTTTTGGCTAATATCCACTTATTAGTGAGTAGATACCATGCATGTTCTTGTGTGAGGAAAAAGGACTGAAGTCCCCAGGGTCTGCAGAAAGAATGTAAACAGGCAATCTCAGGAAATAGGAGGTTGGGGGGACCTCCCAGAGTGCACCAGAGACCTGGGAGGTGAGAGACTCCCAGGACTCAATGGGAGGGATCTTTGTTGAAATGTCAGACAGTTGGAAGAGGGAACTTATAGAGCCCACCTCCAGCAGGAAGACAGGACATCAAGTGAGGAATGAGGTTGCCATCCCACAGTCACACCTCTGACCCATAATTGTTTCTGTCTGAAAGAATTATAGGGATGAAAATGGATAGAAGCCTGGGAAAAAGAAGGGTCAGTGACAGGCCCAAAGTCGGATCCAGCTCAAGAGGAGGTCCCAAGGCCTGACAATACTATGAGGCTATGAAGTGCTCACAAAAAGGGACCTATCATGGCTGCCCTCTGAAAGACCCAACAAGCAGCTGAAAGAGTCAGATGCAGGTATTTACACCCAACCAATTGACAGAAGCAGCTGCCCCTGCTGTTGAATTAGGGAAGGCTGAAATAAGACAAATTGAAAGAATTTGAGGAGAAGGGCAATCTTATAGGAGAACCAGCAGTCTTAATTAATCTGGACCCCTGAGATCTTTCAAATACTGGACCTGAGGCCCCCAACATACTTACAGTAGTGGAGTTCCAGGTCTATGTTCATTCAGAGAGAATGCACCTAACCCTCAAGAGACTGGAGGCCCCAGGGAGTTTAGAGGTCAGATGGGGTGGAGGGTGGGGGCATTCATATGGAGACAGGGTGGTGGGGAGATGTGGGGTGTGTAGCAATTAGAGAGTGGAAGGGGAGGGGCATGAAATGGAATATGTAGTGTAAAAATGAATTACAAATAAAATGTTAAAACAATAATTTGAGTGCAGTGTGCTTTTTTTTCATTATTTTTGAGTCATAGCCATGGATCAAGAGAATTTCACAAAATAATTGTCTTCAGTACAACTTGAGGTGTTAATTATGCTGTCTTATTTCAGTCTTCTTTGAGATAGTTACAGACTTAGGTTGAATCTATGTTGTCTAGAAGTTTTCCATGTTTTTCTCAAGTTCCTTTGCATTCCTTTATTTCAATATTTTGCTTTTTATTTATCCTCACGTATTAAGTTTTAGTGTAATTGAATCCTATTTTTTTTTGTAGTTCAGCCTTGCTCATATTATTTTTAATTCCTGAGTGCCTCTGAAATTTACCAATTCTGACTTACATTGTTTTATGTGTCTGATCATCTTATCTTTCAGCTTATTAAATAATAAGTTATATTTTATCATCTTGTGAGGATGCATTCCTTGCATGGTACCATTGTTTCTTCTAATGAAATCTGGATGTTGGTACCTTTTGTCTTCAAAGTAATAATTATTGAGACGACTTTAATTTTTTTTTTCTATTTTCCTTTGTATGGGGAACTAACATCATTGGACCTTTACAGGGAGAACTTGTCTAAATGGTTCTGACTCAACAAAATTGCCCTATTTTTTTCTTCTTTGTAGTGTTCTTGGTGCCTCTATTATTCTGAGTCCTTTTTTCCTTTAATATAGAGCTTTCATTCACATTTCCTTCCTCTATCTTCTTTATAACTGCCCTGCTGTCTCCAGGTGCCTCTTGAAAGACTACTCTTCTTGACTCCTTGATTCTCCTGCCACTTTAGAGTACAACACACATGCTATGTACTCCTTATTATTTCAGCTGCTGAGCTCAACATGGCCCATCATGCCTTTTATTAAATTATTCTAGGCTCCTAGCAGTCTTTTGTCCTTAGCTGCAACAATTGGAATGGTTACAGTCTCTTTCCCTCAGCCTCTGAAATCAAGATAGCCAGTGACGATCTATTCTGTGTGTGTGTGTGTGTGTGTGTGTGTGTGTGTGTGTGTGTGTGTGTGTGTGTGTGTGTGTGTGTTTCAAGAGAGGAGCATATGTATTTTTGTTTCAATCACTGTCACGGGTATTTAAGACACACTATTTAGTTGTGATGTGTGGCCTCTTTTTACTTTTCTCCGGTGAGAAGTTAGTAATGAGAAATAAAAACGTTATATAGTTAATGAAGTGGAAACTTCCAGTTTATTGGAAAGTTAGTTATGTCAAATGATGTTTTGCTGGAGCACACAGGTGTAAGATATCTTGCTGAAGCAAACATCTGAAAAAATGGTTTCCTGAAGCAGACACGGTGAAAGGATGTTTTCTGGAGCAGACACAGATGAAAAGATGTTTTAATATATCAAACGCATGAAAGGATCCATGATGAAGAAATATAAAAATGACTCCACAGACAGTGGGAGAAGAGCACTGAGTATTGGTTTCATTTGCTCTGCCTCCATATTTTTCGATAACAACATGCATGTATTTGCCTACCTTATACAGTGTTGTTGAACTCCACTGGTGGTAAAGCTGATATTGAGAGAAACTTGTCAAAGAACTCCTTGTGAGGTTCCTATGGCAGCAAGATGCCTCTGCCACGTCACCTCAAGCCTCTTGGCTAACCTGGTAGTTGCTTCAGGATTGAACTATAGCTGCTGGTCCATGCCTGGTGTCTGCCTGCTAGGAGGATTGTAGCTGCATCCTTATTAAAATTAGGTTGCAAAAATTGTATGCCTACCATTTAATGAAGCACAAAATGCATGACTACTATGTCAGTGAGAAGGATCAGTTGGGCCAGGTGCTTATCACAAAAGTCTTATGACTACAGCTCATTCCTAGAACCCAGGTAAAGGTAGAAAGTGAGAACCAACTTTACAAAGTTCTCGTCTGACTTCTACACTCACACAGTGACATGAGAACAAACAAATACATCCTGTCACAGAGATATATGATTACAATGAAAAAATACAAAATTTAAAAATCTCTTCCTTTTTAAATTGTGTTTTTTTCCCACATCTGCTGGGAAGTTCACCCTTTGTGACTACACAGGGTGACCTCTTATATGAGTGATGTTTCAGAAGACAGAATTCAAATTACTTTCCTCTATATATTATAACTTTTCTCCTGAGCTAGGCTGAAGATGCTTGTTACCCATGTCAATAAGGAATAGACTGTATCAATAGTAAAAATATTACTTTACTTATATTTTATTTGACATGTCTGTTATATGCAGGTAGTAGTTTTATTAGAATATAATGTTCCTAATGAATGTTCCTCTCTTGAAACACACACACGAAAGAGAGTGAGAGAGACAGAGAGACAGAGAGACAGAGAGACAGAGAGAGAGTGAGAGAGACAGAGACAGAGACAGAGACAGAGAACTTACAGAACTCTGCTGGCAAGTCACAGTATAGTTTACTAATAAACTCTCCGTAGCTTATGTGTCTTCATCAGGAAGCTACATTGTATCCATTGGGATTATTTCCAAGTTTGTTGTATTGTATGATTTCCTAAATAGGAAGTGACATTATTGAATGTATATATGTATCCTTTGACAAATGTATACATGTACAAAAATAGATGAATAACAGAGTAATAAATATTTCTAGTTTCCTATACACAATTCCTAAACTTATCTGTCACAAATAATGTTACCTTCATTTTCCAGTTCATAAAATAGTCTTAGTTATTTTTTCTGCTCAAACACTATTTCCATAAAAGCACTTTCTGAAACTTCAGTCAGCAGTAAATTGTGATTTGCTCAGTTATTAAATGTTGCATGATGTATGAGCTTTGCATCAGTTGTAGAACAGGACACAATCCTTATTCCTTTTAGCTATCTACTTCTCAAATATATGCCTTTCAAAATATTCTCTTGAATCCAATAATATTTAATAATCCTCAAAGCTTTACTAAACCTACCCCATTCCAAATGTTCTTTCTTATAAACGTCTTCATAGTTCTTGCTACCATTTTGAACTATCTCATCTTAAAGATTATTTTCAGCCTCTTATAAGCTTTTCTATAATGAAAATCCCTTTAACTCTTCTCCACGGCCAAAGAAATACTTACTATATCATGAAAATAAGTAATAAGTGACTGAAACTGGGACTACCTTTATGTTAAAGGGGCACCCATTAATTACATCTATTGTATACAATACATGCAAGGATAATTTACACTAACACTGAACACCACAGACCAAACTAAATAGGTCAAGTTTAGGTCTAGGAATTCTTGGTCATTAGAAATGATGTAGGTATTCTACTGATCTCATATCTAATTTGTCTGGTGTTACATGGAAGGGAGAACAAGCTGCCTTGCCAGTGAACACATTCCTTCCAATATTCTTCCATCTCCTAGTTTGACATTATTAAAAGTTGGAAGGTAAGTTAATAAAGGAGTAGAGAGAAGATGGAAATCGGGGGGAAGAAGACATGGTTAGGGGGAGAAGAAAAAGCTGTTGAGACAGAACATAGGACACCGGGGAACACCAACTCATTTATAGGCTGCACTGTTTGCCTGAGGTTGGCTACCTTATCAGATAAAAGGAAACTGAGACAGAATTTTCTCTGTGACTAACCTTCCCCTGGAGAGATCGCTGTGTGCTGCATTACTATTATTAATCAACTTGACTTTCTTTAAGTCACTGTAATTTCTGACTCAAAATTTTCTCAGGCACTCAATGTGCCAGAGAAATCTTAATGAATTAAATAGGCAGGATGTGTGGGAGCGCCCAGGACTAACTTAAGCACAGTGTATGGAATTTTATCATTTCTGTTTTGTTTTGTTTTTCTCAAATTAGTAACATTAACTCCCGAGGAATAAATCTCCTGCGATGGCCTCAGAAGTCGTGGTATTTTTATCATACACAGAGAAATCTCTGAATCAGAAAACTGATATTTTTGATACAATTAGAAACTTAATAGAGATCACTACTGAACTTAGTGGTGGCAACAAATTACACACACACACACACACATACACACACACACACATACACACACACACATACACACACACACACATACACACACACATACATACACACACACACACACATACATACACACACACACACACATACACACACACATACATACATACACACACACACATACATACACACACACATACATACACACACATACACACACACACACACACACACACACACACACACACACACACACACACAATTATTTTTGGTGTGCCCACAGGTTAAAGCAATAAACTGTAGGTTATGCTTCCAGAGAGTTCAAGGAAAATCCCAATCAATTAAAATAATGATAAGGAATTAATGATCTATCTGATTTCTAACTCTCTTTAAGAACTGTAGCATGTAAATAGGTTAGCTTTTAACAAAAATTAAATCAACGGTTTAATATTAACTTGAATTAAATGGTCTTGAGAAATTGGATGACTTTTCAGAAAGCCTTTTGAAAAAACAAACTATGATGAACTGATAAGATTGCTCCCATGATGGATCAGTGCACTAGATGGCACTAATCGCATGCCTTTCATGTGTTAGAAAATCACATTTCATGTGAGGAAAGAAAGTGGACCACACTTGCAATGTTCTTTATCAGGTGTACTTTCCAACGTTCCTTTGATAGGTTATTTATAATTTATGACTACATTTTTCAGATCATCAGAAAAAAAATTAATTACAGTCACTTTGATACTAAGTGAATTTCAAATTGAAAAGTAGAATTCCATTTTCCCCTAATCTAACGAAATTAATTTACTCCAAGCCAGATACAAAAGAGTTCTGGTCTAGAGGAGTGAGCAATTCAAGTCAAGAGGAAGGTTCTCTACCGATTATACAGTTTTCCATGAATTTCTCTTATCCAAGGATTCATCTTGAAATTTATCTAAGAAGAACATTAACCTAAAGGATGAAAGAAATTCAAAACTCTAAAAAGTCTTGGGACAATAAAATCTTGGTATTGAAGAAACAAAACAAGACTATAAATGAAACAATTTTTAAAGTAAAGCCTTCTACTTGGACGAATCTGTTCAAGTCTGTGAGACTTTGGAAACTACTGTCTGATTTTGATAAAGACAAAAATCATTACTATGTCAATATTTTCCCACTGTAGAATTGATAAACTACTAGTGTTGGGGGGTCTCCTCAGTTGACTATGAACTCATTGGTTTTATTTCAAATTTGACACCAATAACTTTAGGTCATTTATTTTCCTACAGAAATAAAATAGAACCATTCTGAGCTGCAGCTCTCCTTGCTTCTACTAGGCTTTGTCAGTATGAATAGAAATCTCTGGTTCAAGCCAATCTTCCAGCTACTTTAATCTTCGACTGAAAAAGAGTTTCCTTCAAAACAGAGCATTGAAAAAGCATACAAAGTATTATGTAGAAAAGCTAAATGTGAACTAGAATACACAAAATACCAAAGGCATAATTAAAAAAAAAACTCCCTTACCACTGAATGAGAGGTTATGATCATTTTTTTAAAATTTCACAATCTATGCTGGGGGGCTCAGACCAGCTTTTGCATGCTGTCTGATTGGTGGCTCAGTGTCTAGGAACTCCCAGGGGTCCAGGTGAGTTGAGACATGGTCTTCCTATGGGACCGCTCTCCTCATCTGTTTCTTCTATCTTTCCCCTAATTCAACCATAGAGGTTCCTGACAGGTATAAGTATCTGAGTCTGTCTCAGTCAGCTGCTGGTAGGGCCTCAAAGAGGACAGCCATGCTAGGTTCCTGTCTGTAAGCATAGCATAGCATCAGTAATAGGATCAGGCCTTGGTGCCCCCACCCCCACCCCATGAGGTGAATCCTCAACTGGGCTGGTCACTGGAAAAACGTTCCCTCAGTTTATTCTCCAATTTTGTCCCTGCAGTTCTTTTAGACAGGAACACTTCTGGGTCAGAAATTTTGCCTGTGGGTTGGTAACACCATTTCTCTTGAGGCCCTTCCTATCTATTTGAGGTGGACTTTTCGAGTTTCCTCTCCCCACTGTTAGGCATTTTATCTAATGTCCTTCCCTTTGAGTCCTGAGAGTTACCATCCATGTCTCTAGTACTTTCTGGAGGGTCTCCCTCCCTATCACCTTCTGAGACTTCATACTTCCATTCATTCTGCTGGCCCTCTGGGCTTCTCTCTTGTTCCCCTGACTCCTTACCTGATCCTGTTCCTCTTTTCTCCTCCCCTTCCTCTGCCTCCCCTGATTATTTTCTTCCCCTTTCTAAGTGGGATTGAAACATCCTTATTTGGCCCTTCTGCTTGTTATAGTTCTTAAATTCTATGGGTTGTATTCTAGGAAATCTGTACTTTTTAGCTAACATCCACTTATTAGTGATGACATAACATGCGTGTCCTTTTGGATGTGGGTTACCTCACTCAGGATGAGTTTCTAGCACCATCTATTTGCCTGAAAATTTTGTGATGTTGTCATTTTTAATAGCTGAATAGTTTTCCACTGTAAATGTGCCACATTTTCTGTACCCATTCTTCCACTGCGGGACATCTGGGTTGTTTGCAGCTTCTGGCTATTACAAATAAGGTTTGGCCTCATTGAGAGATGAACTGGTCCTTGAGAGACTTGAAGCCCCAGGGAGCAGGGAGGCATGATGGTAGGGGAGCAACCTCTCAGGTACAGGAGGGAAGAGGATTGGGGTGAGAAATTGTGAGAAAGAGGATGGGAGGGCAACAGCTGGATTGTAATCAAACAAACAAACAAATAAATACATGGGCAATAGTAAAATTTTTTCTCTTTTTTCGTTAGATATTTTCTTCATTTACATTTCAAATGTTTTCCCGCAAGTCCCCTATACCTTCCCCTCGCCCTGCTCCCCAACCCACCAACTCCTGCTATTTAAAAGATTTCAATTATTCCATCATACACATTCTTGCATTTTTGAAATTGTATTTTTGGGTGAGGCAGTGCGAGGGTTCAGGGCTAGTGTTAATCCAGTAGATAATGAGTGTGAATAAGTTGAGGATGGTGGTTATGCTGAGCGCCATAATTTTTATTTAATGTATCTTTTAAAATCAGAAATCTCCACAAATGGATACTCCTATCCTTCTTAGAAGGGGGAACAAAATACACATGGAAGGAGTTACAGAAACAAAGTATGGAGCAGAGACTGAAGAAATGACCATCCAGAGACTGCCCCACCTGTGTATTCATACAGTTAACAAACCAAGAAACTACTGTGGATGCCAACAAGTGCTTGCTGACAGGAGCCTGATATAGCTGTCTCCTGAGAGGCTCTGCCAGTTCCTGACAAATACAGAAGTGGATGCTCTCAGCCAACCATTGGACTGAGCACAGGGTCCCCAATGGAGAAGATAGAGAAAATACACACGGAGCTGAAGGAATTTGCAGCCCCACAGGAAGAACAACAGTATGAACTCACCAGTACTCCAGAGATCCCAGGGACTAAACCACCAACCAAAGAGTATTCCACATGGTGGAATTCATGGTTCCAGCAGCATATATAGCAGAGGATGGCCTAGTCAGTCATCAATGGGAGGAGAGGCCTATGAAGGCTCTGTGTCCCAGTGTAGGGGAATGCCAGAGCCATGAAGCAAGAGTGGGTGGGTTGGTGAGCAGGGGATGGGGGAGTGGATAGGGGCTTTTTGGGGAGGGGAAATGAGGAAAGGAGATAACATTTGAAACGTAAATAAAGAAAAACTCTAATAAAAAAGAAATCTCCACAAATAATATATTTAGACTATGGTTATATAGTTTCAAATAAATGTTCATTCATGCTGGATTGATGACTTGAAAATTATATATATATATATATACATATATATATATATATACACTGCTGTTTTTTGTCTGTGATTGGTCAATGTTCAGATATAAACTATGTAATCATGAGAATTTTGATTCTATATGTTTGTTCAAATACTAGACCTTGAAAATGCATTCTGAAAGCTTAATTATCTTTTAAGCTTCAGAAATTCTAGACATCTTGAAATGTACATTAATTTTAAATACTACTTAGAAATTTTTCTCCAACACTCAGTACACACAGTAAGTGATTTCCTTTCTCATAGTATTATACATGTACCCCCACCATCTTTTCCATGATGCTATGCTAATTTCTGGGGATTAGCTACATGCCCTGCAAAGTCCTGTTTTTAATTCACCTTTTCTATTATCTTAAAGTTCTCTACTTGTTTATACTATTGCTCTAAAACTAAAAAAGGTATTTAAGATATTTGTAAATAAACCCTGTTCCTGAGAATTTGAAAGCATTTAAATGTAAGGAACATTGGCCTTAGAGACTGCCTCAGTAATACCTTTATGCATTTGAAGAATATATGCAGTTATATAAATTATAAAATTAGAATCCACAAAGAAGTTCATTGGTCATTTCATTAAATATAATTACGACCTATTAAAACACTCTAACTTCAACAGTTTTCAAGCTGTTTATAAACAGTGAACTGCATGCATTTATTTTCTATAGAACTTACATTTCAAGTTAGTCTTGGTGTATTTTATTGCTTGAGTCATTAATATAATAAATATCTATTGTTATTATTGTTTAGAAGTAACTTTATTTTACAATATTTTTAGAAGTAGGTCACTGTTCTACATCTAGGTAGAAGAAAACTATCTTCCTACATACATCCTATATGTAGCAGCAACACACCCAGATGAATGAAGGATATAGACAGAGACAGAGAGGTAGATAAAGACAGAGACAGAGAGACAGGCACATACTTAAATACATGCATATATACACACACACATTAGATAGGGCTCTCCATCAGTGAAGGACATCTTTTTGTTTTTTACTTACTCACTTTACATGCCACTCACTGCCCCCACAAGTCACCCCCTCCCACAGTCCTTCACCATGCCTCCTTCTCCTCTGAGCTGGTAGGGACTGCCTGGGTTTTCCTCTCTCCATCTTGGCACTTCAAGTCTCTACAAGTCTAGGCATTTCCTCTCTCACAGAAGCCAGACAAGGCAGCCCAGGTAGTAGAACAGATCCCAAGTACAGGCAACAACTTTTGGAATAGCCCCCTTCCCTGGTCCAATTTTTCAGGATCCTCATGGAGGCCAAGCTGCACTTCTGCTATATATGAACAGGGAGGCCTAAGCTCAGCTAGTGTATGCTCTTTGGTTGGTGGTTCACACTCTGAGAACCCCAAAGGTCCAGGTTGGCTGACTCTACTGGTCGTCCTGTAGAGTTCCTATCCCCTTTGGGACCTGCGATCCTCCCTCCTACTCTTCCATAAGAGTCCCCAAGCTCCATCTACTGTTTGGCTGTGGGTGTCTGTATCTGAGTCAGCTGCTGGGTGGATCCTCTCAGAGTTCAACATATTCCTGTCTTCAAACAGTGTCATTAACAGTGTCAGGGTTTGGTGCTTGACCATGGGCTGTCTCAAGTTTCTGCTGGTTATTGGTTAGCCATTCCCTCAGTCTCTGCTCTCTCCTTCATGCCTGCATTTCCTGTATTCAGGATAAATTTTGTGTAGAAAGTCGTGTAGGTGGGTTGGTGTCTCTATTGCTCCATTGGGGTTCCTGTCTGGGCAAGGATGTGGCCTCTTTAGGTTCCATATACCCAAAGTAGTAAGTCGCAGCTAAGGTCACCCCAATTAATTCTTGGGAACTTTCTTTTTCCCAGGTCTCTGTCTTGTAGTGGAGATGCTGCCCACCTCTTCACCCCCTTCAGTTGAAGATGTTTACTCATTCTCATGGTCATCTATCCATCTCTCCTGTCCTTCCCCACACCTGATTCTAAATCCCCCATTCTCCTGCCCATCCCCCTTCCTCCCAGTTCCTTTGGTCTATCCGCCTCCTATGACTACTTCATTCCCCCTTCTAAGTGAGATTCAAACTTCCTCATTTGGATCTTCCTTCTTGTTTGGCTTCTTTGGGTCTCTGGAGTGTAGCATGGTACCAGTATTTTATGGCGAATCTCGTAGAGGAGCTCTTAAGCATACTTATTCTTGACAAGTCTCTTTGTCAGTCATCACAGATAAGAAAAGCTTTGGTGAAAGACAGCATCACATTTTTAATGTGACTGTTGTAGGTAGAACAAAGCTTCCTATGTACAGAATATATCACACATATTTTTCAGGTTGTCTTAAAGACAACGAAATAAATAAGTAAGTAAATCAAAGCTGACACTCAAGACAAAACAATTAGAGTCTATAGCATAAACCTAGAGTCTTGATGTTTACTCTCAAGTGAAAGACTCTTGTCTCCTTTGTGTACTTTTCTTGTTCTCTTCAGAATATCTAAGTGGACCAATAGATATCCATAACTCATAAATAAGAGTATTAAGTCCTTAAATAACTAGATGACAGAAAATCATTTCATACCCAAAAGTCAAAAGCAAGATTAAGTTTAAACAAATGACTAATTCCAGTGTTGACGTGTTTAAATATTACAAGCCACAGAATGGGTTGAGGCACCTTTGCAGCTCAGGGAAATGAGCATAAAACTAGAATAGTTGTCAATATAGGTGACCATGGTTCTAGGGGGGGCTACATTCCCTTGAGACTACAGTGTTCAATTTCAGCAGCAAAATACACATATACAAAGTCAGACATACTGGTGTGCACATGTGTGTGCACATGCTTACACTTACATTTATAAAAGAGAGATAGAGTTGGAAATGGAGATGAGAGAGGGAGATGGAGAGGGGGAGGGGATGGAGAGGGAGAGGGGGAGGGGGATGGAGAGGGAGAGGGGGAGGGGATGGAGAGGGAGAGGGGGAGGGGATGGAGAGGGAGAGGGGGAGGGGGATGAAGAGGGAGAGGGGGGAGAGAGAGGAAGAGGGAGAGGGAGAGAGAAATTTAGGCTAGGAAACTGCCTAGATAACAACAGAGTAGCATAACTCATACATTAGTATTTATTAACTGTCAATGAGTTCAGAGTCTGTTACACTGAAGTTTCCATTCTTTGGTGGAGATGGATAGCACAGATAGACATCTCCAGGACTTGATCTGGTTGTTGTTTTACATTGCAGTAGTGTGGGAAATATATTTAAGGATATATATGAGATACAAATCCAGCTGGAGTGCTATTGTAGGAAAAAAATGTCACTTGAGGAGATTCAACATGGGTTAAATTCTGAATTCCCTTTAAGACTCTCAAAACACTCATCAAAAAAAGAAAAGGAGGGGCACTTCATACTCATCAAAGGTAAAATCCTCCAAGATGAACTATCAATTCTGAATATCTATGCTCCAAATACAAGGGCAGCCACATTCATTAAAGAAACTTTAGTAAAGCTCAAAGCACACATTGCACCTCACACAATAATAGTGGGAGACTTCAACACACCACTTTCACCAATGGACAGATCGTGGAAACAGAAACTAAACAGGGACACAGTGAAACTAACAGAAGTTATGAAACAAATGGATCTTACAGATATCTACAGAACATTTTATACTAAAACAAAAGGATATTCCTTCTTTTCAGCACCTCATGGTACCTTCTCCAAAATTGATCACATAATTGGTCACAAAACAAGCCTCAACATATACAAAAATATTGAAATTGTCCCGTGCATCCTATCAGACCACCATGGACTGAGGCTAATCTTCAATAACAACATAAATAATAGAAAGCCAACATTCACGTGGAAACTGAACAACACTCTTCTCAATGATACCTTGGTCAAGGAAGGAATAAAGAAAGAAATTGAGGATTTTTTGGAGTTTAATGAAAATGAAGCCACTTCATACCCAAACTTATGGGACACAATGAAAGCATTTCTAAGAGGAAAACTCATAGCTCTGAGTGCCTCCAAAAAGAAACTAGAGAGAGCACACATTAGCAGCTTGACAACACACCTAAAAGCTCTAGAACAAAAGGAAGAAAATTCACCCAAGAGGAGTAGACAGCAGGAAATAATAAAACTCAGGGGCAAAATCAACCAAGTGGAAACAGGAAGAACTATTCAAAGAATCAACCAATTGAGGAGCTGGTTCTTTGAGAAAATCAACAAGATAGATAAACCAGACTTACTTACTTAGCCAGACTCACTAAAGGGCACAGGGAAAGCATTCTAATTAACAAAATCAGAAATGAAAAGAGAGACATAACAAGAGATCCTGAAGGAATCCAAAACACCATCAGATCCTTCTACAAAAGGCTATACTCAACAAAACTGGAGAACCTGGATGAAATGGACAAGTTTCTAGACAGATACCAGGTACCAAAGTTAAATCAAGATCAGATTAATGATCTAAACAGTCCCATATCCCCTAAAGAAATAGAAGCAGCCATTAATAGTCTCCCAACCAAAAAAAAAAAAAAAAAAAAAGCCCAGGAACAGATGGGTTTAGTGCAGAGTTCTATCAGACCTTCAAAGAAGATCTAATCCCAGTTCTTCACAAACTATTCCACAAAATAGAAACAGAAGGTACTCTACCCAACTCATTCTATGAAGACACAATTACTCTGATACCTAAACCACAAAAAGACCCAACAAAGATAGAGAACTTCAGACCAATTTCCTTTATGAATATCGATGCAAAAATCCTCAATAAAATTCTCACTAAAGGAATCCAAGAACACATCAAAACAATCATCCATCCTGACCAAGTAGGTTTTATTCCAGGGATGCAGGGAAGGTTTAATATACGGAAATCCATCAACGTAATCCATTATATAAACAAACTCAAAGACAAAAAACACATGATCAACTCCTTAGAATTGGAAAAACATTTGACAAGATCCAACACCCATTCATTATAAAAGCCTTGGAAAGATCAGGAATTCAAGGCCCATACCTAAACATGATAAAGGCAATCTACAGCAAACCAATAGCCAACATCAAAGTAAATGGTGAGAAGCTGGAAGCAATCCCACTAAAATCAGGGACTAGACAAGGCTGTCCACTCTCGCCCTACCTATTCAACATTGTACTTGAAGTCCTAGCCAGAGCAATTAGACAACAAAAGGAGACCAAGGGGATACAAATTGGACAGAAAGAAGTCAAAATATCACTTTTTGCAGATGATATGATACTATATATAAGTGACCCTAAAAATTCCACCAGAGAACTCCTAAGCCTGATAAACAGCTTCAATAAAGTAGCTCGATATAAAATTAACTCAAACAAGTCAATGGCCTTTCTGTACACAAAGGATAAACAGGCTGAGAAAGAAATTAGGGAAACAACACCCTTCTCAATAGTCACAAATAATATAAAATACCTTGGCGTGACTCTAACTAAGGAAGTGGAAGATCTGTATGATAAGAACGTCAAGTCTCTGAAGAAAGAAATTAAAGAAGATATCAGAAGATGGAAAGATCTCCCATGTTCATGGATTGGCAGGATCAACATTGTAAAAATGGCTATCTTGCCAAAAGCAATCTACAGATTCAATGCAATCCCCATCAAAATTTCAATTCATTCTTCAACGAATTAGAAAGAGCAATCTGCAAATTCTTCTGGAATAACAAAAAACCTAGGATAGCAAAAACTCTTCTCAAGGATAAAAGAACCTGTGGTGGAATCACCATGCTTGACCTAAAGCTTTACTACAGAGCAATTGTGATAAAAACTGCTTGGTACTGGTATAGCAACAGACAAGTAGAACAATGGAATAGAATTGAAGGCTCTGAGATGAACCCACACACCTATGGTCACTTGATCTTTGACAAGTGAACAAAAACCATTCAGTGGAAAAAAGACAGCATTTTCAACAAATGGTGCTGGCACAACTGGCTGTTATCATATAGAAGAATGTGAATTGACCCATTCCTATCTCCTTGTACTAAGTCAAATCTAAGTGGATTAAGGAACTCCACATAAAACCAGAGACACTGAAACTTATAGAGGAGAAAGTAGGGAAAAGCCTCGAAGATATGGGTACAGGGGAAAAGTTCATGAATAGAACAGCAATGGCTTGTGCTGTAAGATCGAGAATCGATAAATGGGACTTCATAAAATTGCAAAGCTTCTGCAAGGCAAAAGACACCGTCAACAAGACAAAAAGACCACGAACAGATTGGGAAAGGATCTTTACCTATCCTAAATCAGATAGGGGACTAATATCCAATATATATAAAGAACTCAAGAAGGTGGACTTCAGAAAATCAAATAACCCCATTAAAAAATGGGGCTCAGAACTGAACAAAGAATTCTCACCTGAGGAATACCGAATGGCAGAGAAGCACCTGAAAAAATGTTCAACATCCTTAATCATCAGGGAAATGCAAATCAAAACAACCCTGAGATTCCACCTCACACCAGTCAGAATGGCTAAGATAAAAAATTCAGGTGACAGCAGATGCTGGCGAGGATGTGGAGAAAGAGGAACACTCCTCCATTGTTGGAGGGATTGCAAGCTTGTACAACCACTCTGGGAATCAGTCTGGCGGTTCCTCAGAATATTGGACATAGTAATACCAGAGGATCCCGCAATACCTCTCCTGGGCATATATCCAGAAGATGTCCCAACCAATAAGAAGGACACATGCTCTACTATGTTCATAGCAGCCTTATTTATAATAGCCAGAAGCTGGAAAGAACCCAGATGCCCCTCAACAGAGGAATGGATACAGAAAATGTGGTACATCTACACAATGGAATACTACTCAGCTATTAAAAAGAATGAATTTATGAAATTCCTAGGCAAATGGATGGACCTGGAGGGCATCGTTCTGAGTGAGGTAACCCAATCACAAAGGAACTCACAATATGTACTCACTGATAAGTGGATATTAGCCCAGAAATTTAGGATACCCAAGATATAAGATACAATTTGCTAAACGCATGAAACTCAAGAAGAACGAAGACCAAAGTGTGAACACTTTGCCCCTTCTTAGAATTGGGAACAAATCACCCATGGAAGGAGTTACAGAGAAAATGTTTGGAGCTGTGATGAAAGGATGGACCATCTAGAGACTGCCATATCCGGGGATCCATCCCACAATCAGCTTCCAAAAGCTGACACCATGGCATACACTAGCAAGATTTTGCTGAAAGGACCCAGATAGAGCTCTCTCTTGTGAGACTATGCCTGAGCCTAGCAAACACAGAAATGGATGCTCATAGTCAGCTATTGGATGGATCACAGGGTCCCTAATGGAGGAGCTAGAGAAAGTACCCAAGGAGCTAAAGGGAACTGCCACCCTATAGGTGGAACAACATTATGAACTAACCAGTACCCCTGAGCTCTTGACTCTAGCTGCATATGTATCAAAAGATGGCCTAGTCGGCCATCACTGGAAAGAGAGGCCCATTTGGACTTGCAAACTTTATATGCCCCAGTACAGGGGAATGCCAGGGCCAAAACGTGGGAGTAGGTGGGTTGGGGGGTTGGGGGGGAGGGTATGGGGGGCTTTTGGGATAGCATTGGAAATGTAAATGAGGAAAATACCTAATAAAATTATTTAGAAAAAAAAAGACTCTCAAAACACAGTTTGATAATTGCCTTATATCTATTCAGAGTTATATATCGCACACAACTGTTACTAGGCCACATAGACTTAAATAAGTTCAAGTTTGTTGCTTAAAATTGCTCATGTCTATAATTAAAATACATGAATATAAACATATATGCATTTATAATAAAGAAATCATAAACTTGTTCAAAATAACACAAACTTTGCAGTCAGTTTTAAAATTTTGTTTTTGTATAATTTAATAAACATCCCTAAGCTCTTTAAAATGTTTAGTTATAAAAGTACATTTACATATTTATAAGTCATCAAAAATATAAATGGGTTTCAATCACCATAAAAATGAATAATAGAATATAAGCAACAATGTAATCTGGTATGAAGCAAGTTATTAACTTATTAATTTAACCAAATCACTGTTATTGTAAGATTCATTTGCTAGCATTTTGCCTGTTTAAATGAGGGTGGTGTGCAGATAGAGCAATAGTCATATAGAAACTCCTATTTAAGTAATTTTAATTATTTGAAGCCTGAACTTTTGAAGTTGTCTAAATTTTCATCTTCCCACTTGAACTGTTAGCAGTCTGCCATGATTAAACAGCTGTCTTCATAAGTCTTACAAAGATAACTTTTTGACTATTTTATATCCAGTTTACCATGAATTTCATGTTAGTATAGTAAAATTATCAAGAACATATTTGTTTGCTGTAGGAGTAAAAGAAGCTAACCACAGTTAATGCAAAGCTGACTGGACGCTCAATAGAACAAAATGGATGGCTGAGTGATCCTCTGACCTTCATAGGATATTAGTACCTGCCCTGGACAGTTGGAGTTGATATCCAATTTTCAAGTGACAGCCAATATGCTATCTTATTATCCATTCAATTTATTAAAAATTTCCTTTTCTTGACTTTCTCAAATCTCTTTTTTTTGTTTAATGATAAAAGATAGTAAGATTTCTTGTGCAACTTAATTATATGTGTGAGATTTGGATATCAAACATAATTGCACAAATATAATTCATTGAGATAGCATATAGTGCTGAAACGTAATAAAAAGTTATTGAAAAGGTAAGTATAAAAAGAAGTGCTATTCAAGTGTCTTCACATATGATCTAATACAATTTAGGAAAAATATACATATATAAAATATAAATATAACACCTATAAAATGACCGATGTCAACATTAAATAATATAAGATGAAGACTCAGGAAAACACATTTCCTTATGCTAGTATGTATTTCTGGAGGGTTTCATTAAGGTCAACTATGTAAATAATCAAGAGAAAATAAGACAAATTGTGAAGGAAAAGCAATTTTATTTTTAGTACTTATTTTAAATATTTCAGTTTTAAACTATTTTAATAATTGTCAGAGGACATAATTACTTTATCACAACAGTATCATATATTAGTTTATTTTATGAATCCTGATATGATTTACATTAAATTCTCAGTCAAATTAAATTTAATAACTGTTGAACTCGTGATGTTGACAAGTAAACACACACATACACAGTCATACACACACACGGGGACACACATGCACACACATATAGATGCCCACACACACACACATTTAAGACTAGGATTTGGTTCTTTTATTGGGAAAAAGTAGGGAAGAGAAATAGCTATAACAGCTTAATCAGCTTCAGCTTCAAATCTGGGACAGAGTATTAAATTTTTTATGGAATGCAAATTATCTTTATCATGATTTTTTTTCCTGATATAAAGTGTGTTTTAAAGTGGTTATCAAATCTGCAGGATACATCTATTATGGTATAAAGCAGCTTATTAATTTATTAATTTGATCAAATCGCTCTTATTGTAAAACTTACTTACCAGCATTTATTTTTGTGTTTGATTGCAGTGAGAAATGATGGCAAAGCATTCTTCTTGATACTCCTACTTTTTTTTCAATTTCTCTCAGTGGTCCCCTTCCTCTCCTTCCTGATCTCTCATTTCTCATTAGCTCCAGGAGGCACCATCCGCATTAGTTACAGGACATGAAAGCATCAAGTTGGTACTGAACAGAAACCTCCCCATTGGCTAGCTTTAATAGTACTCTGCTGGATGCAGGGAGGAAGATAACCAAGTATCGTATCCTGTGTAAACTGTAATAATGACTGTTATGCTACTATTTTCCTATGGCTGCAATACTGTTATGGATGTTATGGGTATAACCAAAAGGGTTCTGTTTGGATTCAAAACCTACTGCACAGAAGGAATAAACTCCTAGATCTAGAAATCCAAGAACTAGAAAATAATTAAATAATATAAACATATAATATATTAAATATTAAAATTCTGAAAAACTACTATTACACAAATATTTTGAGAGTTAAGATGTCATATGTTTATAGCTATTATAAATACAAGAACACTATTATTTAAGTAAACAAATTATACTTAAAGAATCATAATTATAACACTTCGAGGTCTCCTATACTAGTTTGAAAAACCATGTTTCTGTACATATGTATGTATCTGAATGCATGTTGGGTACACTGCTCCATCACTCTTCCCTTACGCCTTGGGAAAGGCTCTCCTTCTGGTCTTGGACCTCACTGAATTTTGGCTAGGCTGGCTGGTTAGCAAAGCCCCTGATATCCTCCTGTCTCTACCTCCTCTTTCTTTATTACCAAGCTGAGATTTGAGGCAATCAGCCACATCCAGCTGTTTGTTTTTTGTTTTTTTGGGGGGGTACCAGGAGACTGAGCTCTGGTCCACAGGCCTGCATTGCAAATTTGATAACCAGAGAGATATACCTCTAACCCTGCTCTATAAAACTGACTCAAATGTTAATCATTCTAAAGATATTTTTAAATACTGTAAAAAATCTTTTTAATGTAATATAAGAAATTAGAAATTTCTATAAGTGGAAAGATTTAACCAGCAACGTGCTATAAATGGGAAAACATACATATAAAACTTTAATGTTATATATTCAATCACTTTTTTATAGTTAAATCCTGATATACAGCCAGAGTGAGCTCTTCAGCCACCTATGGTGAGCAATGGCTGTGAAACAATTCTAAAACAAAATTTTGTTTCTGTTTATTGTTTTTAATTTTTTTTAATTTTTAATTTATTTTTTAAACTCCGTATTCCATTCCCCTCCCCCATCCACCCTCTGACGGCTCCACATCCTACACTTCCTCTCCACCCCACCCCATCTCTACATGGATGCCCCCACCCCCCTACCCCACCTGACCTCTAAACTCCCTGGGGCCTCCAGTCTCTTAAGGGATAGGTGCACCATTTCTGAATGAACACAGACCCGAAAGTCCTCCGCTATATGTGTGTTGGGGGCCTCATATCAGCTGGTGTATTTGCTTTCTGTTTGATGGTCCAGTGTTTGAGAGATCTCGGTGGTCCAGATTAATTGAGACAGCTGGTCCTCCTAGAGGACTGCCCTTCTCCTCAGCGTCCTTCAGCCTTCCCTAATTCAACAACAGGGGCAGCTGCTTCTGTTCATTGGTTGGGGGAAAATATCTGCATTCTGACTCTTTCAGCTGCTTGTTGGGTCTTTAGGAGGGCAGTCATGATAGGTCCCTTTTTGTGAGCACTCCATAGCCTCAGTAATAGTGTCAGGTCTTGGGACCTCCCCTTGAGCTGGATCCCACGCTGAGCCTGTTGGTGGACCTTCTTTTCCTCAGGCTCCTCTCCATTTCCATCCCTGTAATTCTTTCAGACAGGAACAATTATGGGTCAGAGATGTGACTGTGGGATGGCAACTCCATCCCTCACTTAATGTCCTGTCTTCCTTCTGGAGGTAGGCTCTATAAATTCCCTCTCCCTACTATTGGGCATTTCATCTAAGGTCCCCCCCTTTTAGTCCTGGGAGTCTCTTACCTCCCAGGTCTCTGGTGCATTCTGGAGGGTCCCCCCAACCTCCTGTTACCTGAAGTTGCCTATTTCCATTCTTCCTGCTGGCCCTCATGGCTTCAGTCCTTTTCCCTCACCTAATACCAGATCAGGTTTCCCTCTCCCTGACCCCCACTAACCCCTTGTTCACTTTCCCTCCCAGACCCTTCCCTCCCTCCCCAATGTGATTCCTTTCTTCTCTCTCCCAAGTGAGACTGAGGCATCCTCACTTGGGCACTTCAGCTTGTTGAGATTTTTGAGTTCTGTGGACTGTATTTGGGTATTCTGAACATTTTATTTTATTTTATTTTATTTTAGCTAATATCCATCTATTAGTGAGTACATACCATACATGTCCTTTTGTGTCTTAGTTATCTCACTCAGGATGGTATTTTGTAGTTCCATCCATTTGCCTGCAAAACTCAGGATGTCCTCCTTCTTAATAGCTGAAAAGTATTCCATTGTGTAAATGACCCACATCTTCTGTATTCATTCTTCTCTGGTGGGACATCTAGGTTGTTTCCAGTTTCTGGCTATCACAAATAAGCTCGCTATGAACATAGTGTAACATGTGCCCCTGTGGTATGGTGGGGCATCTTTTTTTGGTTTTTGTGATTAAAATTTTATTTAAAACTGGCATAGTTAATTTTGAATGTCAAGTTAATTGGCGTTAGAAAAAGTTTAGTAAGGCATTCTTCTATACACATCTGTGAGGACAATTGTATCAAGGCTGACCGGACTGTGGACAGTATCTTCTTATGGGATGGGAGCATTCAAGGGACGAACGAAGCAAAGGAAATCTGCCTAGAACAAGAAAGCCTTCCCCATTTCCTCTGCTGTTTTTGTGATAAGAGGAAAGAACAGTATCTACCATGTTTGCTACCACAAGATGTTCCCAAAGTGCAAGAGTCAACAGACCATGAATAAAGGTCTGAGTCAGAACATGTATTTTCCTTTCATATTATACAATAAGATTTTTGTTGATAGCCACAATAAAATAATAATAAAGAACTCAACATGCATTCATGTACATGCTATGGTTGCTTTCTATTAACGGAGGCAAAGCAGGCTGAAGTTGCTTTAGAGGTCTCATAGACCACAGAGTCTTATTATTTACTACTTTCTCTTCACAGAGAATGTTTGGAGCCTAGCATTAAACTATTCTTTGTGATTAAGTAGTTTTTCCTACTTAGAAGCTTGCGATAGTTCCCTTTTACCTCAGGATAAAGGCTAAGCCCCTGGTAGGGTTGTCAGAGTCCTTGACATATAAGCTATATATATGCATATATCTATATGTGTGTGTATGTATGTATGTTTGTATGTATGTGTATATATAATATGTATAGCTTGATACACAAGATATGTCTCCTATCTCTAGGAGAAGGTCTCCTTCACTTAACTCAACTATGAAAACTTGATTTTATCAATCAAATAGTTGATACAAGAATTTTCTCTTCAGATTCCATCTATATAGAATGGTGTTCCCTTAGATAGCTACATGGTTAATTTCTTCATTCCCACCTGGTTTACATGATAAATTTACTCACATAATAGGTAAGAATTTGCACCTTAGGCTAAGGTTAGAACTACTATGAGAGATCAACTGAGTCTCTAACATTTCCATCTTGAAAAAAAGAAACAAAAAACAAAATACTATTTCAGTATCCTAGATCCTTGGTCTAGTAAATAAAATGAAGAATATACATAGGATTTTTCAGGTCTTTAATTATTTGATTTTATTAGCAGTCAAATATGAAATATATCAGTAAATTTGCATTTTAGATCTTTGAATCTGTTGAAGAAAATATAGCTGCAACAATGAAATCAAACCCCTAATGAAATTGGCTGTTTAAAATAAGCATGCAAAGTTATTTGTGGATATATAATGGGATAATACTGTATAATGTGTCAATTTCAGTTGTATGTATTTGTTTAAAACCTGATTATTTCTATTGATGAGGAGAGGGCATATATTTATCTGGTGGGTAAAGGATGGTCAAACATATATTTCTTCAAACAATTTTATGGGCTACTTGCCACATATCCTTCTTTGTTGGCTTTTAGTTTGCTTTTGGGCCATCAATTAATGTTTTAAACTTAAATTACAGAAATTATTTTGGAAGTACTTTGTCCCAGGTGAAGAAGTAATAACAAATATTGATCTCTTGTACACAGCCTTACTTAACTGTAGATGAGCACATTGATCCAGATACTAACTTTAGATATTCACTGAAAACAGCAAACTTTATAGTACTTGACACACTCTAAACTCATGCTTTGATCCATTGTAACAATGTCTCTCATATAGAGAGCCCCATCACTCCTTATGCATGTTTTGATTATAAGCTGAAATGTACCAGTTTTGTTTTATTCCACAAACAAAATGGCAACCTTTCTTGTCTTACAATGTATGTAGGTCATACCTTGATATAAAATACAAATGTACCATTAAAGGAATGTTCTTAGTTCCTTCTTTAATTGTAATTCTTAATCACGTTAGCACCAATTGCTATTAAAGAAGGAAATTCCTAAAGAGTGGCATGCATATCATTCTAAGGATTTAGATCAAGAAATTGTGGGCCAAGTATTTAGTGCAACTTCTCTGATCACATATTTTGTTCGTGTTTTCAGGTAACTAGAATATGTAACATTACAGTCAGGAGAAAACTGACTTAAATCCTTAAGGGACTGAGCATTGTATTTTGACCATCTGTTGATAAATGAGTGTGTATACATACGTATTTTTTCCCCAAACACCAAATACTTAACTTATCCACGGAAACTTTAAAATATTTGGTCTTATATGTGTGTTTCTGAATTCTTCCCTGAAGTATTTGTAAATAAATAGGTCATTTAATTCTTTAGCAGGACTCTGATTTAGAATGTGTCTCTGAATAGAAATATGGAGTTCCATACCACATACTTTCATTGTAGGTCACATATTACATTGTATGAACACCTACATAAAACATAATGTTAGTAAAGGCATGTCAATGATGTTAAGGCTCATTGATATTTAAAAAAAAAAAAAACTCAATGTATTGGGTGCACCAGTATAGACTAATATGACAAGGATGGTCTACTGGTCCTGTATCTATGACTTTTAGTCATCTGTATAATGTAAATTGTAAACATCGTAAGAGTTACTGATAAGATATATATGTCATTCAAAATAACCTGTGAGAAGTGGTTGGTCTTTGTTAGTTTCCCAAGAGTTTCTGTTAAAAATATTATTTGACCCTTCCTCCAACTTTCCTTATTATTCAAGATAATAACCACATGTTGCCCCCACCTCCCTTTTTTATATTTCTGTTACCTTTTTGCATCCATTTTTGTCGACACTGAAGAAAAATTCATACATACTAAAGAACACCGTCAGGAAGCATAAAGCTGCGGGATCTAATAAAGAGTCTATTTAGAGTCTATTTAAAACCTGTAACTTCCTTCAACTCCCCAGGGACTGTTGGCTGTCCTCTGAAGAGAATTTCCAAATATTAGACTTTTCTTAAAGTGATTTGGTAAAACCCATTTACTCGTAAAAGTAACTGTGGTCAGACATATTTAGCTTATATTACTGGCAATCACCTTGAAGTTCTGTAAATATTTATAGTGAATTTAAATGCATGTAAATACTATATACCATTTCAGAAATTTAATGAGATTCATTTATAGGACATAAAAAATAGACTAAGCTGCCACATTTCAAAGAATTAAAATACCACTCATTGACTTTCAAATGTGTATATAGCAGAAAGGTAAATTCCACATGGAAGAAGTGTGTGTGTGTGTATGTGTGTGTGTGTGTGTGTGTGTGTATACAAACAGTTGAGGTGTACAATATTTGGCATATACAGTCTAAGAGACAAATGTCAGAAATTAGAAACCTGGCATCTAGATAGATGTTTTCATATTCCTGACTTTTGATTGAAAACAGAAAAGCCAACAAATATTCAGTGAGGGACCATAGTATTTATCTTAATTTTCTCTTCATTTTTCCTGAATTAAAAATGATCTTCAGGATTATATTAATATACACAGCAGTATTAATGTAGAAAAAACTTGTATAAAATAGTGGTAAATCGTTTTCTCACACATTGGAATATCATTGTACTTAAAAAGTTAGTAAAAACTGATATTTTGTTGTCATGCAACAACATTATGGTGTGAGCTTCCTCTATGCAAGGTAAGAAATAAATATCTTTGGAAACAAGATACCCATTCAGTACCTAGAAAGGTGCCTTAGGCATGAATTATCCACATTGAATGGCTTAATTCAAATAGGAAAAAAGAATTCTTTAAATACTGGACTTTTCAGACAATAATATCCTTTTGAAAAATATTCTGTTCACTTGACACAATGAGTTCTATTATTAGTGCTAATATACTCAGTTTATGGCTAAGTAAAGAACAATCTAAATGGATTAAACAATTTCTTCAAGATTAAGTATTGAGAAAATAAGTTTCCATTTTAAATCTCTTATATTAGTGATGCACCCGAGTAAAGTGCAAGACACCTAACACCAAGTTCATCAGAGTCCACGAATTACTAATAAAGTTAACTAGCGATGTTATTAAAAGGTAGCAATGGTCAGAGCAGCATCAGAGATAGCAAATATTAATAGAGAGTATCAATTAGCTCATTCTGTTAATATTTGAAGGAAGGAGACTGAGACTACAACTTTTTGACTAATGAATAAAATTTAGACTACAAAGGAGAAACCCACAGTCACCAGCATCTAGATAATCAATATATTGATCTATTTAAACATAGGGTCAGTTAGTTAAATTATAGAATACACACACACACACACACACACACACACACACACACACATATGTATATCAAAGAGATCCTTAATCACATCATTTTTCTCCACATTGATGAATTTGTTGAACTGAATGGATATTCTCACTGATGAGATTATAGTACTGTTTCTAGTGTAGCATGCAACTCCTTGCAAACCATTCAAATATTACAACACATATATACACATACACACACTGTGTGTGGCTGTGTGTGTGTGTGTATTAAGGATAGGTGAACCACATAAGGTTTTTATTTTATAATCCAATCTAAACTTTGATGAAATGCCTACCATTCTCTATTAGCAAATAAATTACTTTCATTTATGTACTGAGGAGAATGCATATGTACCCAAGGCTGTAACCTGAAGCTCAGTTGGCAGTCTTACATTACTGGATTTGGATGTACCATGTCTACAAGGGCAAGACTATGTTTAGACAACAGGGAATGGGGTCCAATGGGCATGGTGGGTGGCTGCATGCACTTTCTCTGCTCTTGCCCCTGGCTCCAGACATCCAAAACACTGCAGTTTCTCTGTCAGTGCTACTGTGCCAAGTACTGTGAGCCACTATTTATTTTAAAAAGTTGATAATGACCGGAGTGCTTTCTAGTGATAAATGCCCTTGAAAAATGCTAATTCCCTCCTGGCGATGCTTTGCCCTTTCAATATTACATAATAGCAGAGTATTTTAGAGGAAGAAAATGGCTAGGTGTTTGTAATATATGTCACTCTTTGTTTTGACTGCTATCATGCTCTGGAATGTTTAATTTCTAAATCTAAGTGCTTAATGACTACTGGTTATTTTTGCTTCTCTACCAACATTACCTGTTCCAGTCACAGCTCTGATGGCTCCTATATAATAAACAGTAACGGATGAACTTTAGTCTCTTTCTCGGTTGAGCAGACAACTTCTTAACTCCTTTCCCACTTAAAGAGACCAAGATTTTATTTGGATACAAGTACAGCCAAATTTGTCTTATAAAATTTTAAATTGGAATTTATACCCCATAATAATTCACCATAATGACCTGTGTGCTTATCTCAATACTCACCCCCACAACTATCATTAAAACCCCTGAGTTAGTTGTTGAATGCTGTTTGAGACTAATATGACTTTAGTGACAATGTTACTCTTTAATATAGAAAGCTTTAAAGCAAGCTTAGGAGAAATTCACACCAGGGAAGAATTTGTATCTAGGATTAGTTAACTACAGTTGGTGATGTCCTTGAATATACTGGTTTTATAATTCCATAATTATGCACAAACATATCAATTTAAAAATAACAGATATGATGTTGACATTAAGTAGCCACTGAATTGTTATAAATGGAAAAAAATCTTTCCTTTTACAAATTCCATAACTGAATCCTTATTATATGATATTAATAATTTATGTTGATGCCAGTATTTTAAATTTTAGCTTTCTCTAAATAAAATGTTTTCATATTAGGATGCTCCTTCAATATAAATATCTAAAAGAGGTAATAGATTTGTAAGTTAACAGTGAACTTATTCTTTTGACCCTTTGAGTGTGGCTAGTTAAGTAAGTGGTACCTAGCCACATACAATTCCACTGTCATAAAACATAAATATCTCCTTAATTCTAATACTGAGAAAGCACATATACTCAATCTGAAAAAGCCATGCTGGAAACAGATATGTCTAAATGCATTGCATTTATTTGCCTAATGTGTTCTAGAAAAAAACTATGCAAAAGCATTTCTCTCTTTTCATCATTAATGATGGAACAAAAAATCATAATCAAAGTAAGAAATGGGCTGTCTGTGAATTTAAAATGAGAGATGTAGAGAAACTTGTGGAGTCTAGAGAATATATAGAAGCTCTATAAGTATGAGTGATCTTAAATGTGGGATTGATCTAGGACAGAAAACTCAGATAAAACAAATAATCTTTTATTGCTTCAGTGATAGTAATTTTGAGGAATACAGCCCTTCTTTGTTCAAACCAAATGTCTTTCCATAGGCCAGAGGTATTTTCTAGGAGTCATCTTCACCCTCAGGATATATGTGCATCACTAGTGACAGCCATGGACAAAAGATGAATTTTAAAGAAAGAAGGTACTTAGAGAACAGATTTAATAAAGCCATGAATATATGATTGTTACAGGAGCTACTTGATAAAAGGGCACAGTGATTGTCTGCTGGCAGGGCTTCCTGGGTATACTATCTGATATTAGGTCCAAAAGGATTAATTCAAACCAAAAATGACATGTCATGTACATTCTTGATTTTAATAATTAGAACCATGATTAAATGACCCCACACAAAGCAACAAGAAGAAGCCCAGGTCTTGCCCTCTGGTTCTTATTTTTCCTGCTGTTGAGTTTCTATCCTTTAAAATGTGCATGTTTATTATAAATAATATGTTCAGCCATCTGAACCATCACTGTCAGAAACTTATCAATATATTTTACTTGTTTAATGTGTTTAACTATGTATTTAGCACAAAGGACTCTTCATTTAAAAAATCTCAGTAAATTGATCCAGAAAGGTTTTTGCAAAACTATTAATGTCACTTAGTATAATATATGTGAAAATAACTCTTAAAATGATTTAATATAGTATGCTATAAATAAAAATCTACAATCCACAGACCCAAAGAAACTGGGTATAAGGAGGTTCCAAGACAGGATTCACTAATCTCACTCAGAAAATGAAACTAAATAGAAATTGGTAGTAGATGGATAGAGGGAACAAGGTAGGAAGGGGAGGGGATGACATGATGTTGGAATAAAAATCAGGGTTGGGCAGAGGAGGGGCAAGAGAGGGTTGGGAGGGGCATCTCTGGTGAGGAGCTGGAGGCCTGGGACTGGAGAAGATGCTGGGAGTCTATGGGGGATGTTTCTAGCTGAGATTCCTACCGGAGAGGGATATAGAGACTGGAGTGGTTGTGGTCATCGCTTGTAGCCAGGCAGGATTTCCAGTGGAGAGAGTATAAAATCAATCCATCCGCAACACCTTCAACTCAAAGTTGATCCTGCCTACAAGATGTAGAGTGATAAAGATGGTGCAGAGCCTGAGAAAACAGCCAACCAATGACTGCTCCAACTCCAGACCCAGGTGAGAGAACCAACCCCTGACACTATTAATGAAACTATGCTATAGTTGAGAACAGAAACCTAGCATAAATGTCTCTTGAGAGTCTTCATTCAGCCGTGGGTGGAGACAGATGTCAACCCACAGCCAAACATAAGACAGAGATCAGGAGTCTTGTAGAAGAGTGGAGGATAGAAGTGAGCAAATGAGAGGGGTCAAGGATACTAAAAGAAGACCTACAGAGTCAACTACCCTGGGACATTGAGGACTCACAGAACCTGAGACACAATCCAGAGAGCATGCAGGAGCTAGACTTAGACTCCCTTACACATTTGTAGCAAACATGAAGCTTGGTCTTCATGTGGGTCACCTAACCAGTGGATAGGAGGCTGTCTTGGTCTCTGTTGCTTGCCATAGGGTCCTCTTCTCCCTACATAGACTGTCTGTTTGGGTCTTGGTGAGAGATGAGGTACCAAGTCTTGCTGGGACTAGATGTCCTAAGGTAGGGTGGTAACCAAGGTGTGGAGGCTGAGATAAAGGAGAGGGGCCAACTGGGAGAGGAATCTGTCAGGGTGGGACTGTGAAGAGAGGAAAGTGGTATCATATTCTGTTATCAGAATGTAAATTGAATAAAATACAAGTAAAAAAGTAGTAAGCCTTACAATAAATAAAATAAATATTAAGAATGTGAAATCATGGTTTTATTCACTATTCTTTTAACCAAAAATGTTTCAGGATTTATAAGTACATAGTGTTTTAATTAGTTAGGTATATTTTGTAATATTTTTTCTTTAAGACTGAAGGAAGCAATACGTAGAAAAGGTTATAAAGAAATCCTAATTTAATTGAGTTTTGTGATAGTAATCACTACTCAGAAACAAATAATTAGCGCAGGCAATTTATGCATTGTAAATATTTGACACTATTGAAATTAAGAATTAAGGAAAAAAGGCTCTGGAACTAGGGAGATGTTTTTGTGGGCAACTTTGGTTGAGCAAGCATAAACACATGAATTCAAACGTTCAGCAACCATAAAAAAGCCAGACATAGCTGCTCCTGCCTGGAACCATAAAATTCAGGGGCTAAGATAATTCAACTCTAAGAAATGACTAGTGAGCTAGCCTAGCTGAATTAGTGATTTTTTCTGGTTCAGTGAGAAAACCTGTGTACTGGCTAGTTTTGTGTCAACTTGACACAGCTGGAGTTATCACAGAGAGAGGAGCTTCAGTTGAGGAAATGCCTCCATGAGATCCAACTGTAAGGTATTTTCTCAACTAGTGATCAAGGGGGAAAGGCTCCTTGTGGGTGGGACTATCTCTGGGCTGGTAGTCTGGGTTCTTATAAGAAAGCAAGCTGAGCAAGCCAGGGGAAGCAAGCCAGTAAAGAACATCCCTCCATGGCCTCTGCATCAGCACCTGCTTCATGCCCTGCTTGAGTTCCAGTCCTGACTTCCTTGGTGATGAACAGCAGTATGGAAGTGTAAGCAGAATAAACCCTTTCCTCCCCAACTGCTTCTTGGTCATGATGTTTGTGCAGGAATAGAAAACCTGACTAAGACAAATTGGTACCAGCATAGTGGGGTATTCCTGTGACAGCCTGGCCATGTTTTGGGGAGGACTGTGGAAGGACTTTAAAGGAACTTTGGGCCAGAAGATTCATTTGCTGTTAAGAACTCTGTGAGATGTTGTGTAGAAGCTTGGAAGATAATGTTGAGAACAGTGCAGAAAAATGGAGGTCTGGCTTGTGAAATTTCAGAGGGAAACTTAAAGACTCTTTTCAGGGCCATTGCTATTTTGGATTGTGAAGATTCTGTGGTTCTGGTTAGCTGGGGCTGAAGAATCATCTGTGATTAACAAGTTACCAGAACTACTAAAGTAAAACCTTACATTACTGAGACTATTGATGCTGGCTAGCTGGAGCTAAGAAATTAGCAGTGATTAAGAAGAGACCAGCAGGGCTGGTGAGATGGCTCAGTGGGTAAGAGCACCCGACTGCTCTTCCAAAGGTCCAGAGTTCAAATCCCAGCAACCACATGGTGGCTCACAACCATCCGTAACAAGATCTGACTCCCTCTTCTGGTGTGTCTGAAGACAGCTACGGTGTACTTACATATAATAATAAATAAATCTTAAAAAAAAAAAAAAAAGAAGAGACCAGCATCACTGAGGTGAAATCTGGAAAGTGTTTTCTGAGAGCACAGAGGCTGTGTTCCATAGATAGCCAAGGTTATACCTTGTGCTGTGGATGGACTTAATAATGTGTAAGAGTTACCCAGGTGGTACTGATTTTGAAGGCATGAAGGGGTCACACAGAGCAGCTGAGGCTCTGCACTGTGAGAGGCCATGGAAGGCCATTGGTGAAGGTGCAGTCTCAGTTGCAATTGACGGTCCAGGACTGAAGGGGTCATGCAGTGTTTTGGAGATGCCAAGTACCATGAGATGACCACCAAGAGGAGCAGCAGTGGAGTACAGGCATCTGGAGCCTAGAGGATGATGCGTGTGCTACAAAGGGCATGGCTGGAGAAGTGACCCAAGCCCTTGGAGGAGCCTAGAAGATCGTGAGTTGGATCCCAGACATTGGATGGTTGGAGATTGATTTTTGCTTTTGATTGTGACTGTGCCCTGATAATTTTCCCTCTTGAAGGAAGTTGTTTAGTGAAGCCCACAGTTAGGAGACTTTGAATTTTAAAAGATTCTGGATATGTTAAAAGGATTGAACTTTTAATATGTAAAGACTGTGGGACTTTTAAAGTTATTTAAGATCTTGGAGATGAAAAAGAATTAAGGGTTGAGGCTTACTAGTGATGTATTTGTGTGTCAAGTTGACAAGGGGTCAATTGTACTGGCTAGTTTTGTGTCAACTTGACACAGCTGGAGTTATCACAGAGATAGTAGCTTCAGTTGAGGAAATGCCTCCATGAGATCCAACTGTAAGGCATTTTCTCAATTAGTGATCAAGGGGGAAATGCCCCTTGTGGGTGGAACTATCTCTGGGCTGATAGTCTGGGTTCTATAAGAAAGCAAGCTGAGCAAGCCAGGGGAAGCAAGCCAGTAAAGAACATCCCTCCATGGCCTCTGCATCAGCTCCTGCTTCATGCCCTGCTTGAGTTTCAGTCCTGACTTCCTTGGTGATGAACAGCAGTATGGAAGTGTAAGCAGAATAAACCCTTTCCTTCCCAACTTGTTTCTTGCTAATGATGTTTGTGCAGGAATAGAAACCCTGACTAAGACAATCTGTCTATAAGCAACAAGGTAGAAAGTAATAAGGAAGACATCCAAGGTCCTACATCAGCCTCTGTGTATTCATATGCAAATGCATGAACCCACAACTCATGTGTAGCATACACACACACACACACACACACACACACAAGCCTACACACAAATAAAAGAGATAAAGAATAGAAGAATGCTCTAATTTGCTTCTGTTGATATAATAAACAAGATGACCACAAGATGATCATCAGAAGCAACTTGTGGGAGAAAGAAGTTGTTGATTTGGCTTCTGCTTCCAGCTCAAAGACCATCATTGAGAGAAATCATGACAAAAGGATGCATAGGAACTGAATAAGAAACCAAGAAGAAATACTGCTCACCGGCTTGCTTTCTGCTGGCTCACTGGTCTATCCTCAGCTAACATTCTTATATGCGTACCTTGAAATGGTGCCTTCCACATCAAGTGTCAATGAGGACCATCTCTCACATGGCCACTGGCCAATCTACTATGAGCAAGGCCTCAATTTAGTTTCTCTCTTTTCAGGTTTAGATGTTCTACAACTTTACAGTTTGTCAAAAAGACAATAGAAACTATCTAATACCCTATTTAGTTGAATGCAAAAAACAAAAAACAAAAAACAAAAATTCTTGATAGGTTTTAAGATCTGTCAATAATGTTAATTCTTACTTATGTCCTGACAGTTAGGTGTAGTAGTGAAACTATAACAAGCTGGGTGTGGCTGTGCATGTCTTGAATCTCAACACTTGTGAAGCAGAGAAAGGTGTTTGTGAGTTCAAGGACAGCTTGATTCCATGTAGCAAGATTCTATGTATTCCAGGCTAGCTAGGGTTGTAGAGTGACTCCAAGTCTCAAAGTTTCTTTTATGTAGCTAAAATTTCTTGACCATGAGTCTAAGTGTAAGGAACCTACTTTACAGATTTCAGTGGAAGAAATTCAAATATTGGGCTGGATCCAGAGGTAGGTAGATATTATTCTTATCAAACTTAAAAATAGAGTGCAAAGAGAGGAGCCAACAAAAACCTCCACTGTGACATGTATACCAGAGTTAATGTCAGAACACATGACTGACAAAAAGAAAACATTTTGTGGCATTTTAGTGGCTATTCTTGGTTGTCATCTTGACTATATCTAGAATGAACTACAATCTAGAATTGGAGACTCACCAGTGATCCTAATCTGGAGGCTGGGAGGTAGAAGTTTCCAACCTGGATCTTGGCACAGAGATCTTAAGGCATAGTAGCTATGAATTCCAGAAGATTAAGACAGGGAGACCTCTGAGTTCAAGGTTGTCTGGGATTAGTGGCATGGTGGCGCACACCTTTAATCTGGGATACCCCTTCTGCTGGAGACCTATGTGAGTACTTTGGAAGAAGGAAGATTAACACTCTTTCTCTCCTTTGCCTGCTTTCCTTGTGGGACTGAACAACTGCTAGATCCTTGGACTTCCATTTACGGCTGCTGCTGACCATTGTGGGGATTTGGACTTCAGACTGTAAGTCATTAACAAATTCCTTCACTTTATAGAGACTATCCATAAGTTCTGTGACTCTAGAGAACCCTGACAAATACAGGCAATGTATAGGAAAATCAAGAATCTTAATTTTGGACATGTGAAAGTTGTATTGCTTAACTCTAGCCAGGTTTTATATAAGCAGAAGCTGAAATGAGAAATCCTATAAAAATGGTTCATTTAGGCAGAAATTCTGTACCAATTGCTAAGAAAGATGGGAAAGAAGAATAGGTAGGAGTGAATAGTTTCCAGTCTGTGTCTTAAGATCAAAACATGAAGTAGAGTCTCTAGGTCAACGTGAGAGTGGTCCTTGTCCAATTTGAATGAAGTGCCTGATATTCAGGCCACAGTACCAGAGGAAAGAATGGTTCACAGTAATAGAAGACGAGGAGAATGTGTAGTAAGTACCCCGTTTAGCATAACTGGGTCCTAGAACCCTGACTAAGGCCAGTGAGAGAACAAAGGGCAGACACACAGACATAATATAGAAAAGCTGGCACCAATGGATTGTGCACACCAATGCATGGTACTTCACGTTTGGAGGATGGAAAAGCTGAAGGAACCCACACTAAAAGAACATTTGAAGGAAATTGTGCCAACAGTAAAAGTACCAAGTGGGACACACACACACACACACACATGCACACGCACACTTGATAAGACAATAGAATCAAAAGCGATTGTGTCATCAACTCATAAGCAATCGGACATAGAATATGGTTTTCATTATACTTAAATCCTCCAAGAGGTAAAGCTGAGAATGAGGACTGAAAATGTCAACAGGGAACAACACATATCACGTAACAAGGCAGACACAACAACAAGGCAACAAGCCATCCCCTCTACCCAGAAGGCTTAAGGAAGATTGCACATTAAAGCCCAGATGTCTAACATAGCAAGACACATCTTTCTGCAAATAAACAAGCCTATTTTAACTGCCAATCAATCGGTGACATGTTAAATAAGTTTGTGTTACAGCCACATAATGAGAGAGTACACAGCCAAAAAATATGTGTATTCAGAACATTTAAGAAGGCCAAGTGGGAGTGGGTGGGTAGGGGAGCAGGGGGCGGTGGAGGGTATAGGGGACTTTCAGGATAGCATTTGAAATGAATTAAATACCTAATTTAAAAAATGGAAACAAACAAACAAACAAAACTTAAAAAAAAGAAGCAATAATCCTCAAATAAAGATTGAAGAGGAAAAAAAATTTAACTCATGACTCTGATGTAAAACTAGATAGACATTTTCAAAATGCATAATCAATTACTAGGTACTTCATCTTGTACCCCTCTTAGTAAAGCAGGCAGAGTGGCATTCTTAGAGATACTTAGCTAAATAAAATATAAGAAAGAGAAGAAAATGAGTAGAATAAAGATATTGATCATGATTGGCTACTAGTAAAATGAAGGTTATAATTAGAGTATTTAGGTGTGTGGCTGTAATAGCTTAAAATATTTACCTTTACTAATGTTGATAAGAATAAATAAAATGAGCCTTCATACCCTTGGTGGGATATAAAATATTATAACTGTTTTGGAAAAAAATTCAACATTTGCTTAAAATTTTAATAAACAGGACAAATGCATTAGCAGCTATTGCTTTAAAGAATATGTCTATACAAATAAATGTATATCTTAGTATGCTCAGATATACCAGTCTACCTCCCAATATGCTGTGTAAATGGGAATAAACTTGGATTTCTGATTTCTCTAACACTACCTCTAAGAGCTAACAACAAAGAGTATGCTATGCCATTGTGTCCAATATATTAAGTCCTAGAAAGTCTACAAAGTTCCAGGGTGTCTTAACTGCTCCAAAAGCACTCAGCTAAGTGAGCTATAGCTTAAATCTATACAATTTTTTATTAAAACTGTGTAAACAACAGAGATGGCTCATTGTCCATTGACAAGAAAAGGGTTTATTTTTATATTGTGTAGCTACACATAAGTGAAATAATTAGAAATCAGAAATCATGAAAAAGTCAAATTCTTGATATCTATTTTCTATACATGACTCTTAAGTAACTGCTGAATTATGAAAATGTGTGTGTGTGGAATTGTGTGTGTGTGTGTGTGTGTATGCATGTAAGTGTTTGTGTACACTAAGTGTTAATCATTGACTTCTCAGGAAGACAAGGTAGGTTACTGAAGGTATGACAGAAACAAATCATAAAGGGTGTGAAGGAACTCAGGAGGTGATAGACATACTTGGTTAGTATCTTCTACTGGGAACACCTGCCTCTGCATTCCAAAAACTGAACTGCACTGACTGCATGCGCTGAGCAGAGCTACCTGAACTCAACTGAACTGCATCCACTGAACTGCCCTCTGTTCCTGACTACTCTGCTCTCTAGCCTCTCTCCTATCTGTTCTCCTGAGAGTCGGACATACCCTATCTGAGACTCGTTTTGTCAAATCTTTCTCTGAATCCTCATTTTGTCTGCTATTCAAGTAGACATCACATTAACACCTGGCTGCTTTCTTCTACAAACTTCTAACTTCACTGTTTGGGATGAAAGGTGTGTACTGTAGGCTAAGGGCATGTCTGTATTTCAGCCAGAGTGATTAGAGGTTTGTCATTCCACCAGGATCTCACGGACCTAGAAGGTCTTGGATGTGAGCCTTGGCCAAAGCAGCCATGTTGGAGGATTGAAAGTCTTCTAACTCTTCCCCCTTTTTTGTTTAAACTAAAAGTTGTATATAGTTGAGCTCATACAGCAGAAACAATTATCAATCCCATAAACCTAGCAGTCCGAATGTTCTTATGAAGATCTCTTGATGTGATGATCCTTCATAACTGAAGACCTGTTCCTCTGTCCTTCAGGAAATGTCCATTTCAGCATCACAGATCCCAGATCTGTTGGTCTAATGAACAACCTGTCTTTTCAGTAAGTTTGTTAAGCTGTCCTTATCCAGAGGGGGTCAGTTTTCGGCTTTGTCTGCATTGCTGTCTTTATGCATTTTTTTTCCTTCCTTGAGTCATGCCTTCTCTTATTCGTTACTTAACAATTTTAATGGAACCTGTAGTCTTTGATCACCTGTATGAAAGCAGTCAAAACCTTTCCCCCGAGGTAGCATATTCCCTGACTTCCATTCTTACGTTAAAACATCTTTAAATTATACAGCGATCTAACTCAGCAGTTTTTCTACAATCAAGTGTATTTCCCCTTCACTTCTTTCCACTTTCTGTTTATCAATGTACAGTTAGACCTTTATGAACCCACACATAAACTAGACACTTAGGCACTCACATTCCATGCCCAGCTCCATCCCATCAAGGCAGGCTTCTCATCCATTTAAACACAGAAACCATCAAGCCATATTACATAAGATGTCAATATACAGTTTCAGTAGGTATCTCTTGTCTAAGATTGAAGGGAAATTAAGCTCCCGGTTGTTTGTAGTAGATCTCTTCTCCATAGGCTTATGGCTATATCTTCTACATAAGGCTTTACTCTTCCTATTTGTGCTCTGGCTCCACACAGTTAACTTGTCTTACATGTTGTTTTACTTAGGATAGTTTTTTTTATTAGCTACAAACTGTGTAGATACCTTCTGAAGAGGCCAATGTAGATTTCAAGTTTCTTGTGAGATTATAGTGATATCAGCTCCCATGTCCTTCAAATCAATAGCATTTAATCTTATAGTTGGTATCTGGTCCTAGATAACAATTTGCCAAAAAACAAACCAAACAAACAAACAAGCCCGTCTTCCAGGACTTGCAAATTCTCCTGTTCTGTCAGTTAGAGCTTGACATACGGAATGCTTTTGACATGTGGAAGCAGTAGAAGCTGAGCAATCCTGTCTCCTGCTTTAAACTGCATATTTTCTTTATGTAAGCCACAATCTTAATTTCTCCTTTGAAACCTTCATCTATAGTTCCTGGATGTACAATGAAGTCTTACTATGCTAGGGCACGCCTCCCTAAAACCATCCCTACTGTATTTAGGAGTAGAGGTCCATGAACTCCAGTGGATGTTTTATAGCAGGGACTTTATGATGATAGTGTGAAATGTTTACTTACGGCTCAATCTAGTTCTCTTCCTTCTGTAGCATGCATTACATCTTCAATACTGGATTGGGATAAGCTGTTCCATTGCTGACAGGAAATGCCTGGTTGGTGTTGTATACTGCTGGGGTACATTGAACCCCTTTAGGGAGTTTCCTGTATTTAAAGGATTATCTCTTAGGGAGTTTCCCATTGGTAAACGATGATCTACATTCATTAGTCTAATGGCTACCCTTACTACACATTCTACACATCTCAGAAGGCTGAGGTCTTCTAGAAAAGTCTCTAGGAATGTCTTTTCTACAATTCCTTTTCAAATGATCTCATCTCCTACAGTCAAATCAGGGGACATTTTGATATCTATGATTGGTGACCCTTGCTTATCCAGTTATATGGACATTTGGATCAATATCAGCAGTCATCCTAATCCATTCTTCCATGGGTGCTGATATCAAGCTTTTAAAGGTCTAAGAACTTTTTTACACTCTGCATTTGCATTTTTGAAAACTAATGTTTCAATTAATACCTGTCTCACATTTGGATCTGATATTGACCCACTTATAGTGGATGTTAATCATTATTAAAAAAATCAGTAAAAGTCTGGGACTTCCTTTTTCCTCCACCTTATTCCAGGGTCTAAACACTACTAAAGTATATGGTATAATAATAGAATCATCAAATTGCATCCTCTGTCTTACATCAGCAAATTGGCCTTCACCTAACAATTGATCATTCATAATGCTAACACATTTAGACCTATTACAATGTTCCATAACTACAACTTCTTTCCACCATGTCAGCCATTGCAGTTGAGAACCAGCTTTAAGTATGACTACTGCTGTATCTTTCCAGTGTTGGGGGATAACCCTGTTTTGGGTAGCCCAGGCATTTAACATCCGTCTCATCTAAGGTGAGTGCATTCCATAAGTTACTATTAAGTGTTTAAAATGTTTAAGATCTTATATTTTTGCAGGACTTAAGACTAGCTGTTAGTTTTGCGTATTTTCACTGTTTTCTGCCATTTGTAGCAGGGTAATTGGGAAAGTTAACAGGGGTGGTTGCCTTTCTTCAGTTTCATTAAGAGGAGGCAATGTAGATTCAAAGCGTTGTCTATTCATTAGGTACTATAAGTTCACAAATAGGCCCTTTCTGTTCTCTTACTTGTTCTGTCTTTTGTCTTACAAGCTTTTGT
This sequence comes from Mus musculus, assembly GCF_000001635.26. Lineage (NCBI taxonomy): Eukaryota > Metazoa > Chordata > Mammalia > Rodentia > Muridae > Mus > Mus musculus. Next base: position 8,910,575 of record NC_000068.7, read on the forward strand.
GATATAATAGTCATTTTTTCTTGTTTTATAGCTATTTATTCAACATTTTTTGAGAGGAAACATAAAGATTGCAATTGAAATTAGGGAGGGGCTTATTCAAGTGGTCACAATTGCAATGAGGACTGTGATGTCTTTTTCAAGTAATGCTTCTATCACCTCAATTCCAACCCTTGATCTTACAGAATCTGAAATGGAATTTCTCATTTTTTAACACAAGAAAAGCCTACACACACAATATATATATATAGGCTTTTCTTGTGTTAAAAATGAGAAATATATCTGTATATTATTAACACTTGCCTTTTGGGATGGCTTACTGTGATTTGGTGTCTCAGAGGGTCTTGTGCCATTCCATGCTCTGGGCTTGAGGCACCCAAGTTTCTCTGGGCATCCAGCCAAGCTTGTAAAACTGTTTGTTGCTTCCTCTAGAGAAGATCCCAGGTGAATTTCCCCTCTGTGTCTTTTTGTCAGATGTTCCTCTCCTGTGCATGCTTCTATCAGATGTGTTCTGTTTCTGCAACAGTGGTGGACTTTCTTTTTCTCCATTTAAGTTAGGAGCTAGATATAAATGTAATCTTTATTCACCAAATGTAATTATCATCTTGGAGGCTTACTGCTGAAAAGCTTATCCTTTCTACCTCTTCTTTCCTTTGTGTCCTCAGAGCCCTCTGGTTCTTATAGTATTTCTTCTTCATTGCAGGGTTCCATGAACACTAAGTGTAGGAATTTGATGGAGGTATCCCAATGGATGCTGAGTGTTCCATGGTCTGTTAGTATCTGTGTAATGTCTAGCTCTGAGTCTCTATATTACTTCCCATCTGCTTCAGGAGAAAGCGTCTCCTATGATGGCTAAACAAGACATCGATCTATGAATATAGCAGAATACTATTAGGAGTCATTCTATTGCATCATCTTTCCTTTTAGAAAAGAATTATTTGACTATACTCTATGTTCCCGGGTTATCTAGACTTTGGCTCATACCCATATAGTTTTGAGTATGGATTCCATCTCCTAGAGCAAGTCATAAGTCACATCAGATATTCATTCATTACTTTCATAAGCTTTTTGCCACCATTGCCCTAGTATGACTTGCAAGCAGGAAACCATTGTATATCAAAAAGTTTGTGGTTGGATTGGTGTTTACATTTGTCTTTTGTTAGCAGGCAGAGAACCTTCCTGTACCAAAAATGTTAGAATATAGGAGTGAAGGCCCCATGTAGGCGCCAGCTCTACTTTTCCAGATTCAATGAGTTGTGTAGATTTTTTTTAAGTAGTAGGACCTTGCCACAAGTTTGTAGAGAGTAACCTATATTCTTTGCAACAGCCTGATTTATTTAAGGATTTCCACAGAACCCCATGGCCAAAATGAGAGTTAGATGTAAACTAATCCCAGCACTGCAAGCTTTGTTTAATGACAAGAGATGTCCAGTCCAGACATTCTCTCCCCCATTGACAATTCCAGGCAGATTGTTTACTTATATGTGTATATTTTAGGAGGTTTCTACTGTATTAAGGTTCCATACTATCCCTGATGTGTATTCCTTCTGTCCTCTCTATTTCCCCATATCCTCCACACTTGATCCTCCTCTTCTGTCTCCCCATCCATCCACAAGTATCTACTTTATTTCCTTTTCCAGGAACAATGTTAATTTTCTCACCAGCATATTAATTACACAAAGTTGTACTTCAGAACCCTAGTCTCATGCACCTAGCACGCATTTACTCCAAATATCTGAAAACAGAGGGAAACATTTTCAGATGAAAAATCCTAAGGGGGTCATGCTAAAGTCAGTGTGCCCTTGACTCAGCAAGGGGCATGGCTGGGTGGCAGGAATCAAGGCCGAGGTTAAAGGCAGAGGCTTGATCTTCATGAATTACATTGTTGAAATGTAAGAGTTTTATTCCTCCATTTCTAGGTAGGTAGGTAAATCTGTAGAAGGCTCTAAGTGGAGTCTCCAGAATACTCAGTGTTTGTTTAGCTCTGCTTCTCTGTGAGCAATGAACTGTTTGAAAGCAAAGCAATGAGCTCCTTCCAGGGCCTCTCTGCCAAATAATGACTCACTTGCTACAAAGCTCAAAACATCTCCAGGAGAAAAATAGTCATAGACTTTATTCTTGGAAGGTGTTACTACATCTCCTCATGAAACTGTATCATTCAATGGGATGATGTCAAGATAATTGTTGGGAATATACACACATCTTTTAAAATAGACATTTTAAAATGTTCATGTTTCATAATTCTGGAAAACAATCCATTTACTTAATTGCTTAAGAAGTTAAGTAAAATATAAACAAATGAAGAAAGGGTAATTATAGTATTTTATAAACAAATCTAAATCAATAACCATGCATGTTACTTTGTATTTATACTCTCCTAAACACTTTGTAGAAACATTGTGTGTTGGGTTCTAGGCTAGATGGCTCAGCACCTAAAGCCTTCTGCTACACAAGCATATGGACCTAGTTTCAGTCAAGACCCAGAGGAGCTTCTTGTTCTGAAAGATTGACTATTATATAGGAAACGCCCAATACCCTCTTCTGCTCTATATGTATATATTTACATACATACTACAAACACAAAGTATACATACTGCACCACATACATATTCACTTCATATACACTGTCTCTCGCTTACACATTCATACTCTCTCTCTCTCTCACACACACATTCACTTCACACACACACACCTACACACATGTCTATACAAACATATACACACTGACTGTTATAAATGATAGAAAATAAATGCCATCTATTAAAAGAATGCTATTACTTGTATTTCATTATATTGTTCTAATCATAATATTGTATATGATCCTAATTCTGATTTTCTCTTAACATGATATTGGTTTTATTTTTCAATTTTTATTAAATATTTTCTTATTTACATTTCAAATGCTATGCCAAAAGTTCCCTATACCCTTGCCACGCCCTGCTCCCCTACCCACTCACTCCCTCCCACTTCTTGGCCCTGTTGTTTTCCCTGTGCTGGGGCATATAAAGTTAGCAAGACCAAGGGGCATCTCTTCCCAATAATGGCCGGCTAGGCCATCTTCTGCTACATATGCAGCTAGAGACACGAGCTCTGGGGGGTACTGGTTAGTTCATATTGTTGTTCCACCTATAAGGTTGCAGACCCCTTCAGCTCCTTGGGTACTTTCTCTAGCTCTACATTGGGGCCCTGTGTTCCATCCAATAGCTAAATTCGAGCATCCACTTCTGTATTTGCCAGGCACTGGCATAGCCTCACAGCTATATCAGAGTCCTTTCAGCAAAATCTTGCTGGCATGTGAAATAGTGTCTGCATTTGGTGGCTGATTATGGGAAGGATCCCCAGGTGGGGTAGTCTCTGGATCGTCCATCCTTTTGTCTTAGCTCCAAACTTTGTAACTTCTTCCATGAGTATTTTGTTCCCTATTCTAAGGAGGAATGAAGTATCCACACTTTGGTATTCCTTCTTGATTTTCTTGTGTTTTGCAAATTGTATCTTGGGTATTCTAAGTATTTGGGCTAGTACCCACTTATCAGTGAGTGCATATCAAATGATTTCTTTTGTGATTGGGTTACCTCACTCAGGATGTTATCCTCCAGATACATCCATTTGCCCAAGTATTTCATAAATTCATTGCTTTTAATAGCTGAGTAGTACACCATTGTTTAAATGTAGCACATTTTCTGTATTCATTCCTCTGTTGAGGGACATCTGGGTTCTTTCCAGCTTCTGGATATTATAAATAAGGCTGCTATGAACATAGTGGAGCATGTGTCCTTAGTAACAGTTGGAACATCTTCTGGGTATATGCCCAGGGGAGATATTGCTGGATCTTCCTGTAGTACTATGTCCAATTTTCTGAGGAAGTGCCAGCTGGTTTCCAGAGTGGTTGTACAAGCCTGCAATCCTACCAGCAATGGAGGAGTGTTCCTCTTTCTCCACATCCTTGCCAGCATCTGCTGTCACCTGAATTTTTGATCTTAGCCATTCTGACTGGTGTGAGGTAGAATCTCAGGGTTGTTTTGATTTGCTTTTCCCTGATGATTAATGATGTTCAAGTGCTTCTCAGCCCTTCCATATTCCTCAGCTGGAAATTCTTTGTTTAGCTCTGTATCCCATTTTTAAAGGGGTTATTTGAATTTCTGGAGTTCAGCTTCTTGAGCTCTTTGTATATATTGGATATTAGTCCCCTATCAGATTTAGGATTGGTAAAAATCCTTTCCCAATCTGATGGTGGCCTTTTTGTCTTATTGACAGTGTCTTTTGCCTTACAGAAGCTTTGCAATTTTATGAGGTCCATTTGTCAATTCTTGATCTTACAGTACAAGCCATTGCTGTTCTGTTTAGGAATTTTCCCCCTGTGCTCATATCTTCAAGGCTTTCCCCCACTTTCTCCTCTATAAGTTTCACTGTCTCTGGTTTTATGTGGAGTTCCTTGATCCACTTAGATTTGGCCTTAGTACAAGGAGACAGGAATGGATCAATTCACATTCTTCTACATGATAACCACCAGTTGTGCCAGCACCATTTGCTGAAAATGCTGTCTTTTTTCCACTGGATGGTTTTAGCTCCCTTGTCAAAGATCAAGAGACCATAGGTGTGTAGGTTCATTTCTGGGTCTTCAATTCTATTCCATTGGTCTACCTGTCTGTCAATGTACCAGTACCATGCAGTTTTTATCACTATTGCTCTGTGGTACAGCTTGAGGTCAGGGATGGTGATTCCACCAGAAGTTCTTTTACTGTTGCGAATAGTTTTTCCTATCCTGGGTTTTTTGAATTTGGAAATTGCTCTTTCTGAATCTATGAAGAATTGAGTTGAGATTTTGATGGGGATTGCAGTGAATAGGTAGATAGCTTTTTGGCAACATAGCCATTTTCACTATATTGATCCTGCCAATCCATGAGCATGGGAGATCTTTCCATCTTCTGAGATCTTCTTTGATTTTTTTCTTCAGAGACTTGAAGTTCTTATGATACAGATTTTTCACTTCCTTAGTTAGACTCACACCAAGGTATTTTATATTATTTGTGACTATTGTGAAGGGTGTTGTTTCTCTAATTTCTTTCTCAGTCCGTTAATCCTTTGTGTAGAGAAGGGCCATTGATTTGTTTGTGTTAATTTTATATCCAGCTACTGCACTGAAGATGTTTATCAGGTTTAGGAGTTCTCTGGTGAATTTTTGGGGTCACTTATATATACTATCATGCCATCTGCAAATAGTGTTATTTTGACTTCTTCCTTTCCAATTTGTATCCCCTTGACCTCCTTTTTTGTCAAATTGCTCTCCCTAGGACTTCAAGTACTATATTGAATAGGTAGGGTGAAAGTGGGCAGCCTTGTCTAGTCCCTGATTTTAGTGGGATTGCTTCCAGCTTCTCTCCATTTACTTTGATGTTGGCTACTGGTTTACTGGAGATTGCTTTTATTATGTTTAGGTATGGGCCTTGAATTCCTGATCTTTCCAAGACTTTTATCATAAATGGGTGTTGGATTTTGTCAAATGCTTTCTCTGCATCTAATGAGATGATCATTTGGTTTTTGTCTTTGAGTTTGTTTATATAGTGGATTACATTGATGGATTTCTGTATATTAAACCATCCCTGTATCCCTAGGATGAAGCCTACTTGGTCATGATGGATGATCGTTTTGTTGTGTTCTTGGATTCGGTTTGTGAGCATTTTATTGAGTATTTTTGCATCGATATTCATAAGGGGAAATGGTCTGATGTTCTCTTTCTTTGTTGGATCTTTGTGTGGTTTAGGTATCAGAGTAATTGTGGCTTCAAAGAATGAATTGGATAGGGTACCTTTGGTTTCTGTTTTGTGTAATATCAACATGATATTGTTAAAGATTATCACTTATTCCCATTTTTATTGAGATATTAAAATGTGTGTGTGTGTGTGTGTGTGTGTGTGTGTGTGTGTGTGTGTGAAACACAGTAAGTATAGTGCTTTGTATATGTGCATGGATATTTATATCTGCTGTGGTGTGGACACTATTTCAGTAAGATTCCTCTGCCATCCAGTTTCTTGTTCCATCAAGAGATCACTTATTAAAGTCTCTCTCTTGAACAATTTTCTCACTTTCCCTTATGTATTAAGGAGCAGTTTCAGCTTTGCAGACACAGGGAGATAACCTAGAATAATGTTACATAATATTGATCTATAAAGTAATGATTCAGGACAAATTAGTGAATAGTACAAATAAATATATTAAGGAATTTAAGACAAAAATATAATTATAAACTTAGACAAAGACTATAATTGTAAACTTGGATTTTTTTCAAAACCTTCTTTATTTAAGGTTCTTAAATGCTTCAACCTCCCTTCTAATTCACCAACCAGAGGCATGGGGGAAAAGTTTGATAGGAATGGGGTGTTATAAACCTCTTTAAAAGTAGTTTCTTGGGGCAATTACACTCTTTGTTGTCAGGGTACCAGCAGTCTAATTCAATAGCAAACACCAAACAGGAATCCTAGCAGCCGAATGACCCAGCAGAATCAGCAAGAGGAAGCAGCAGAGTCAGCTGAAATTCCACAAGTTCTTTGTTGTGTTTCCTTCTAAGAAGTGACAATCAACAAATATCAGCAAATAGCATCAAAGACCAGTGAAGCATTGCATAGTATAGCAATGCAAGAGCTACCTCTTACTGTTTATGGGGTTATGTGTATGCACTTTCTAAACAGCATGTGCCCTTTTGTCTCTTTTCATGCCCTCTCACAAGATTTATTCATTACAGATAAGGACTTACAAAGGTATATCTCTTGATTTATAATCTTAGAAGAGTTACTTCAAACTTAAGAGTATAAATAACAGTAGCAGAAACCTAGCTTTCTGACAAATTCCAGAGAGAGCATTTACTAAATTCTCTACCAGTGTATAATAGCTGGTGCAAAGCCTGCCTGGGCCTGTTGCAGGGGAAAGGATGAAGAAGATCTGTGTGGAAGCAGTAAGACTGTGGAGGTCTCAAGTCAGAAGTGATGTCAAAGTGGAGCCAGAAACTGTTACTGAAGCCAGAACATGCTGTAGTTGTGCCAAAATATTACCAAGGTTTTTTGTTTGGTTGGTTTTTGTTGTTGTTGTTGTTGTGGTGGTGGTGGTCATGATGGAATAATGGTTGAATCTAAAGTATAGTACTAAAAATTAGTCTTACCTTTGAGGTATATTTCCAGTTTTCTCCTCTTTAAAAATGTTTTAATTCTGTGAGTATTTTCATTATATTCATGCTTCTTCCTCCTACCCTTCCCAGACCCAACACCCATTCCCAACACATCCAATATTGTGTCTGTTATTTTTTTCTCCATCAGCATAATTTATGCTACCCAAGTATTCTTAGATGGGTGACCCTGTACTGGAGGCTGATTATTTTATCACGTATGTACTTTTCCAGTAACCTGTATCTCCTAATCTTAGCAGCCAGCTAACAATTAGCAAATTTTCCTGGCAAGGGGTTGGAGTTCATGCCTAGCTCCCTTTTCCATGTTTGGATTTTGTCTGGCTTAAGCTTACACTGTAGATGCTTAAGTTTACTCTTGTAAACGCTGTTGCAACCATGGTGAGTTTATATATTCAACTGCCATGCTGTGTCTGATCATCCACTGCTTCTGCTTCTTACACTTCCATCAGTTCTTCTCCAGTGACCCTAAGCCTTGTGGGGAAGAGATGAGACAAATATCCTCTATTTAGGGCTGAGAATTCTGCAGTCTCTTATTCTCTAAACATTGGCCACTTGTGATTCTTTGTGATAATCACCATCTACTGCAAATAGAAGGTTCTCAGATGAGTGTTGAGAGATAGATTGACCCATGAGTATTACATAAGTCATGAGAAGTCATGTGTGCATTTGACTTAGTAGTAAGTCCATCCTTAGGGTTTATGACCTGGCTGGCTTTAGGTTCTTGGCCGGATAATGGTGCCAAGAATGGATTTCATCTTATGGAGTCTGGTTTGAATACATTCCAGAAGTGGTTGGAAACTATTATGTTGTTCATGCAACTATTGTAGCTGTGGGAATGTTTTGTGAGGCAAATCATTATTTTGGTAGATGACCCAATAGTTTCTTTAGGTGGTCTTAACTACATGGGCTTTAAGTTTTTGATCCCCTATCTCAGTTTATTGAGAAACTGATTATAGTTCTGTGGTACCAGATTTGGCACTATTTTAAAAGAAATATCAGTGATATGGACTGCCACATAAACTTGAAAATCATAGTTACATTGACCTTTGATGTTAGAATAAATTAATATCAAATTAGTACATATATATAATGCACCACTTAAATATATATAGATACATGTATATCTTTTAAAACTGCAATAAGCAGGCTGTATAGAGGTTTATAAAAATTAGTGGAAGAATAAATAAATAAAAAAAACAAATAGTTGGATTGTGATATAAAACACTCCCCTTAGGTTCCTAAGTCTTGACATCTTAATAAAGCAGGTTACTATCCACGACCATATGAGCAGAGGAAGACCTAAGAGTTCATTCCTTACCCTCCTTAAAGGGCCAGTACTCTGACCATGACCTTTGTAGGTAACCCTGTCAAAAATGTACATTTCAGGACATCATCTTGAACCCATATTTCCTTTATTTAACATGCACTCATTCACATATTCATATTCAACTAAAATTGATCTACATTATTTAGAATTTTGTACAAGTTTCAAAGGAAAAATACAGAGACAACAATAACAGTTGTTCATTGCCACTGCTATATAAAGCAATTTATAAAAAAAAAAAAATAGAACCCCTCAGGAATACGTAAAAGTCATCTAGCATTCTACTCTCACGTTTACCCATATCTCTCTGGATGCCTTTGTATGGCTTTCGTTAAAATGTGCCAAAGAAAATACATATATTTCCCTCCAGTTAAACAATCAAAGCTTCTACACAGAAACGTATTCCCACAGAACCCAAATAAAAACATAAAGACTGTTGCTAGACTAAATAACATTTCAAACTTTTTTCCAGGTTTCTATTTCAATACACAGTCTCCTTTAAACTTGGTTCACTTTCTACTCTATTAAGCCCTGGTGACTAGAACTTATGTCTATAGATTTTCAATGGCAAAGATGACAGTTAAGACTAAGCAGGCTCAATTAAGGACCAGAATAGCAAAGAAGAGCATGGTGTACACTAGGTACTGGACTAGCAGACAGCAATAACAGAATCTCAGTAACACTCCAGAAGCAAAACCACATTAATAATTAGTTTTAATTTTGACTGAATCATTCCTAAATTTGTGATATATTCTATTGTCCGAATCTAAATTAGATGAGTGTGGAGATAGCTCACAAAAAAAAAAAAACAAAAAAAAAAACAAAAAAACAAAACAAAACAAAACAAAACAAAAAAACAAAACTAAATCACAGCCTCTCTTTTTCTTTTTTTCTTTTGATTTGTTCTTTTTCCCCCCTTAGTGTACAGATGTCATAGTCCCTCAGTGATCAATTAAATTTCTGACAATTAACTGACACATTCAATTGCATTTCCTTTCTATTTCCCCCCTCTAAGATGAACTTTGTCTAAGAAACAATTTGAGATAATGCAAGAAGTCTAGTCCTTTAGAAAATAGTCTGGCTCAAAAATGATCATTCAAAGCCACATCAGAGCAATCTGTAAAATGAACTTTATGAGAAAAGTAATTTTTCATTTCTTCTTATTACTTCCTGCAACTCCAGGGTCCTAAATGGGGAAAGCTTTATGTAATATTTGGTGTATTTTTGAGTGAAAGATGATGTGTTTGTTCCCATGAAAAATAACATTGCAGATGTCCTTAGGCAACTCAGTCAATCACATATGCAACTTTGGTGCTAAGCAAGCGATTGATAGGGTGTCCAAGAAGAAAGTACTGAATCACAGGGGTGAGAGGATTCATCTTATATGCGTTTCTTAGTTAAAAGGAAGAGCAGGTTTTGTGTGTTCTCTTCATGAATACAGTTTAGAACATGGAAAAGAATAGTCATCAGAGATAGAAAAATTGGGAAGTTCTACTAAGATAGTAACTTTACAAGGAAAATAAGAAGCAATGCCATGAATCAGTATATGTTTTAGTTGTGTGTAACTCATCCAAAGATCAGTAGAGTTTCAGAAGCTACTGGGAAAAACTTTTAATGGTTAAATAATCAAGTGGCCTATTAATATAGAAAGACGTTTGCAAATCTCTGCCATTGTGACCTCAAAACATAATTGTTTCTCATATTTATAATAATGCCTATGTCTGTGAAATTTCCCATCTATAGGAATCAAAGCTATGTCTTGAATATATCCCCCACAACCTCCTCCCCCTTCTCCTTTTCTGACTCCCTCAGTTTCTGCCACCAGAGTCCTTTAATATATATTCAATAATAAGAATTATGCACCAGTGAGACTTAGTATCAATCTTCATTCATATTTCAGAAATATTTAAATATTTTTAAAGTTTGGTAATTGAGTGAAGATGTAAACTTTATGACTCACTTCTCATCTAAAATATTCCATACAAAATTTTAGTCTATGCCCACATGACCACCTTGATATTAAAAACCATTTGATAGATACGTATGTCTCCTTGCTCTACCACCAGCTAAAACAAAAATTTTGAACACTGAGTGTCAATACAGAAGGTATGCCTTTGGCTAAGTGTCACAAATACCTTAATGGGTAATGTTAAAATATTAACCTGGTTCCATCCATTTGCCAAAGAACTTCATGAATTCATCATTTTTAATAGCTGAGTAGTACTCCATTGTGTAAATGTACTGTATTCTCTCTATCCATTCTCTGATGAAGGGCATCTGGGTCCTTTCCAGCTTCTGGCTATTATATTTAAGGCTGCTATGAACGTAGTGGAACATGTGTCCTTATTACATGCTGAAGCACTGTCTGAGTTTATGCCAAGAAATGGTATAGCTGGCTCCTCAGGTCCAATTTACTGAGGAATCACCAAACTGATTTCCAGAGTGTTTGTACCAGCTTGCAATCCCACCAGCAATGGAGGAGTATTTCTCTTTCTCCACATCCTTGCCAGCATCTGCTGTCACCTGAGTTTTTGATCTTAGCCATTCTGACTGGTGTGAGGTAGAATCTCAGCATTGTTATCCCAATCACCAAAGAATACACATGGTATGCACCCACTGATAAGTGGGTATTAGCCCAGAAATTCAGAATACCCAAGATACAATTCACAGACCACATGAAGCTCAAGAAGAAGGAAGACCAAAGTGTGGATACATTGGTCCTTCTTAAAAGGGGGAACAAAATACACATGGGAGGAGATACAGAGACAATGTGTGGAGCAGAGACTGAAGGAAAGGCCATTCAGAGACTGCTCCACCTGGGGATCCATCCCATATACAGTTCCCAAACCCAGACACTGTTGTGGATACCAACAAGTGATTGCTGACAGGAGCCTGATATAGCTGTCTCCTGAAAGGCTCTGCTGGTGCCTGACAATTACAGAAGTGGATGCTCACATCCATCCATTGGACTGAGTACAGGGTCCCCAATGGAGGAGCTAGAGAAAGGACCCAAGGAGCTGAAGGAGTTTGCAGCCCCCTAGGAGGAAAAACAATATGAACCAACTAGTACCCCCAGAGCTCCCAGAGACTAAACTACCAACCAAAGAGTACACATGGAGAGACTCAAGGCTCCAACCACATATGTAGCAGAGGGTGGCCTTGTGAGACATCAATGAGAGGAGAGGCCCTTGGTCTTGTGAAGGCCCTATGCCCCAGTGTAGGGGAATGCCAGGACAGGGAAACAAGAGTGGGTGGATTAGTGAGTAGGGGAAGGGGTGGGATAGTGGCGTTTTCAGAGGAGAAATAAGGAAAGGGGATAAAAATTTAAGTGTAAATAAATAAAAAAAATGAATTAGAAAAAAACCTGATAGAATTCAGAGCTTTGCTGGAATGGTCTATCCTTGATTTCCATTCATTCTTGTAATATTTACTTAATGGTCCAAGCTTCGTTATAAGCACTAACCTAAGCATGGGTTAGAATGTACTTTCTACAGGTAGATTAAAATTAACAGAATATATTATGAATGTATGTAAGTTCACAAATGGAGTAAAACTTGGTTTAGAGAAACTGAACCAAGGAGGGAGGTATGATGTGTTAGAGATTGCTATAGTGACTCAATCTGAGCGAAGGCTTAACATAATCGAGAGGGTTTTTCTTTTCTTTCTTTCTCTCTCTCTCTTTCTTTCTTTTTTTCTTTGTTTCTTTCTTCCTTCCTTCCTTCCTTCCTTCCTTTCTTTCTTTCTTTCTTTCTTTCTTTCTTTCTTTCTTTCTTTCTTTCTTCCTTTCTTCCTTTCTTTCTTTCTTTCTTTTTGCACAATTAGGAGAATACTGAGGGATATGTAAAAGAAACACATATAGGAAGTGTGTGTGATGATCAAGGACTTTGCTCTGGTGTTCTAATAAGGACAGGGACATTTGAAAAATGATGCATTGGAAATAATAGTAATAAACAAATTACCTTGTAGTTCTGGTAAAGACTTTTCTCTTGGTAACACTAGGGTGTTACTAAACATAAAGTAAAAACACTGGAGAGTCTTCAATAGTACATAGTCTCTTCAATTTTGAAACTAGGTAAATGCAAGTAGTTCATAGAGAAGAAATGATGAAAAGAGTAAAGGAAGGGAATTTGATTAATTATTATTCAGATGAACAGTAATGTGTCTTGGACCAGACAAATAACCACAAAGGTAACCATCACGTAAAATATGTAGTACGTCTCTAAAGCATAATCTGGAGTGAAAAGGGACTTCATTCTGGATTCCTGCCCAATTCACAGAGTTAGCAATAACTGCTGAAGTATCCCACTTCACAGAAATCACCACCGGGTAGACTAACTTTTCATCTGTTGCTAAAGCAGCCCTGGGTTAGAACAGAGTGCATTGCGCCACTCCCTAATAACAGGATGTTCTGAACACAATAGAGGGTAAATCCCTGAGATCTGGAATTCTCGTGCACCAGGGGACCTTATAGAGCTATCACTTGTAAAACTCATTTATTTTTGTAGGCACCTTTCAACAATCAAGTGGACAATTTTTCAATCTGTCACCATGGAAGAGCCCATCAATGTTTTCAGTTCACAGGCCTTGGAGGGACCAATTAAATAGAAATTTCCAAATGTAATTTCATAAAGAAATTGGCTAAGGAGTCCCTGAGCTCTCTATTTCATTCTGATCCTCTTCTCCCTGTGAAAGAAAAGCTATTTCAGGTGATAGAGGAAGAATATCAAAGACTAGACCAAAATTGTAGCTGAAAGTAAGTTGTATAGTTCATTCATATGATAATCTACATGGAAGTGTTTGAGATGTAAAAATCTAAACTCAGTAACTCTTCCATAGCATATCTATGTCTTATTCAGCAAGGCATTGCCTGTGCCAGGTTCTATACCTGACCCTCACAGCAGAGCACTAAATCCTTATTGAATGAATAAATGAGTCTTACCATGCTGGAAAATGATGAATTTTTCAATTTTCTCCCTTGTATGCCACTCTTTGGTAAAGATCCTTCTTGCTGGGGATTGGAGAGGGGGTGAGGTGGGGGTGAGAGTTGATAAATGCATTACTGACTTAAAAGTCTGTGTTAGAATTGAGATGATCATTTCAACTATCCATTTTCCCATCACTGTAAAATTTTTGCTTCAAAAGAACATGAGGCTTTTTGAAATGCCTATTGACAAGAGATGGAAAATTATTTTTTCTAGGCTCCATTTCCATCAGGTATTTATATTAATAAGTATATTAATGGTAACCTACAGTTCTTAGACTATAAGTTTCAGATATATATATTTTCTTCAGGGAGTTTGCAAACTCATTTTGGAAATGAATATTAAATACAGATAAAATGAAATTATTATATGACTGAATAACAAACTGTAGACTATGGTACATACTTGCAATCCAGGTATTCAGGATACTGAGGGAGGAAGCTAAGAGTTACAGGCAAGCCTATGTTACATATCAGGATTTTACATAAAAAAAGACAAAAGAAATAACAAAACCAATTTTATAAAATGAAGTACATAAAGGACCAAAATAGAGCACTGTAGTCCAGGAACACTGATTTAGTGACAAAGACATTTTCTGTACTTGGAAAATATGTTGTTCATAATGAGTGCAATTTCTCTCCCCTAACTCAATACATAGCTTAAATTCTTCCAAGAAATTTGACCTGTGACTATGTGTAAAGCTAGAGAAAGTTTATAAAAATGAGACCTTCAAATTGTACCTTAATGCAATAACAGACATTAATCACCAATTTTGAGGAGGATACGTAGGTGAAGGTCACTTGATAAGTATGCATTGGAGTCTACTCTAAAGGGAGTCTAGGGACATTATTTTACACTTGTGTGCTACAGAAAAAAAGTAGGTCAGCACCTACCCCAGCTAGGCATTGGGCAATCTTTTGGCTAGATGCTGTCTCTTGGCTCAGCCCCTTCCCTGTTGTTGGTTCCTATGGGTTTCACAATTACCTGCTTCTTTAGCAATGCTAGGTAGGGAGCCTTGCATGACTGTGACAGGACTACCTGAGCTTTCGGGATTTTTCCACTGGAGAAGTCTGAGCCTGGCAGAGCAGGTGAGTGCAGTGCTCTTCGTGTGGCAACTTGACTTAGAACAAGTCCATGTAGAGAGTTTGGGTACAAATGCCTAAGGATGTTAGAAAAATACATTACATAATATTAAAATGATGCTTTTCAGGTTACAGTCAATCATGACAACATTTTGCACATTGCATAAGCAGTTGGATACCTAAATGGAGGTAATTTTAAAGACAAGCGTTCAATCAACTGCCATTCATTTTAAATATCTTCTGAAAAATATAGTGCTATTTCCGCCCCAATGTTGCAACACTTTTGAAAACAAATAACCAAGCAAGAACTTCGTTTATATCAGTTAGGTCTATGTTCATGGAATAAGCAATGTTGTTCATGGTACATGCTACTCTTTAGAGATTGATGGATACAAGATGTTCAATTCTGCCAAGGACCGTTTCCATCTATGTTTATGAAAGATAGAAAACTGACATTGTCAAATTTGGAAAATGAGCCTTTTAACCCTATGGTATGTGTAATTACTGATGTGCAGTATTAGAATGTGTATTTAGAGCACAAGATATTTCTTAGCTCAGTATTTAATAAAACTTACTAGGCAAAATAAGATCGGAACCAGATAGCTTGATCTTAGAATTTTTCTAACTAAAAAGTCAACTGCCTACCTGAATGTAGCAATGTTCAGATTTTTTGCATTCTTAATATATTATGATAAAATGTACTTTAAACAAAGTTGATTAGTTGGTCACACTCTTAAAAATCCTAGACATTAAGATCTCCATTTAGCCTGTAGGATCTGTGGTAATGCTTCCTCACACTGGATACCGTATTCTCCTTAATACTTTTAATATTTTTTTTTAAACTTTATAAAGGACATATTTCCAATTCATATTTTTCTTCTTTGACATCATTATTAGCATTCAACTACTTTCCACAATTTTCTTATGTTGGAATGTTGTGGTTTTTTAAAGCTAGATCATTGACTATAACTTCAACCACTAATTTTAATTTTTTCTATAGTGTCCAGATTAAATCAAATTTAAGTCTGCCTTGTCATTTTTGACATTTTGTTCTTATAGCCTGTCAATTGTTGAGCAATTTATAATAATTTTTCTGTATCAATATTATCTTTGAGAGTAAATTATTTTCCAATGTGTTTTCTAATTTCTATTTCTCATTGTTATATAACTGATGATGATCTCTCCAATGATGTTTTAATTTTGTGTATACCTTCATATAATTCTACATGTCCACTAACATTATCTGTTACATAATTAACCATATCTCATTACACCCAAAATGCATCATTTCATTAAATATATTTCTAGTAGTTCATAAATCTTTGTGAGTTTCTTTTGATGTCCTGACATTTCTCTGGACCATATGTCTTCTCTTTTGTGTTCCCACATGCTTAGTAATTTTTAATTGCACTGACTTTGTGTAACATGTTACAGATATTTTTTAAAATCTATTATGTTCATGCCAGGCAGATGGCTAAGTAGGTAAAGGTACTTGCAGTTGAGCCTAACAACATGAACTTGATCCCCTGAACCCAGATGGTGGAAGCAAAAAAAAACAAAAAAAAACAAAAAAACAAAACCAAAAAAAAAAAAAAAAAAAAACAACTCTGGCAAATTGTCCTTTGACCTCCACATGTGGGCCGTGACATGTTTCTGGATCTGTTGAAAGCTTATTGAGTATAAAAGTATTCATGTCCATGCATGTTCATGAGTAGGCCATAGGAGGAGGCTGGGAGTCTTCTACGGTTCTCAGCCGCCTTCTTCTCTTGAAACTGGGCCTCTCACTGAATAGGAGGGCACACTTTATGATAGGGCGGCTGGCCAAAGAGCTCTAAGGATCTGCCTTCTCAATCCCCCAAAGGTAGAGTTACAGGCATTTGTTGCATAAATAGTGCACAAACTTTTACATGTGTGCTGGAGCCTCAAACTCAGGTCTTCCTCATGTACAGCAATGACTCATATTCAAGAAATCTTCATTTATCTTGTTTGTTCTGCCAAGGTTGGATTTTCCCGTTTGCAAGTGATCTGGAAATCCCAAATTGAGTTCTTTATATCTTAAGCAAGAATGGTTACAATGTTTTGTTTGATTTTAATCTCCTTATGTCAGAAATTAGAACACAGGCTTAGGAAAAAGTCATTATTATTTTAAATTTTTCTTATTTTGTATAGCCAAGATCATTCTCAAGGTAATTTGATATAAGCATACGGGTTCTGTTTACTTCATTTCTCTGTCTAGTGCCTTAGAGTGTTATCTCCACTCACTTTTATAATAGAAATATATTAATAAAGCACATAGAAGAACTGAGGCACAGGATTTCAAATTCTCCAAATTTCTAAGCCAGTGTGTGGTAAACACTAACAACTTTAGTATTTTCAAAATGGAAATAGTTGTAAGAACAATGTAGTCTATCTACAAGATTACTTTGAGAACATAAAAATAAAATCATTTTTATAGTACAATAGTTTTGAAGATGTTCAAAATAAATCAGGTAATTCTTTAATTCCTCAAGAACTATGAGAGTTTCTTTTTAAATGAATTCTGAGAAATCAATGTTATCTTAAAACAATAAAAGCATGACCCCTAGCATGTCCTAGGCACTGCTCTAAGTACTTTGTGCCGACTTAGGCAAAACAAGATTGTGACATATTTCCTAGCTAGGCTAGCCTTCTATGCGAGGGGCATAAATTCCAAAGTAGGCATATAATCTCCACGATGGAAGCAGATGGAAGCATAAATGCACAAAGGCATGCAGCCTGGCTCTATAGTGATATTACGCCCCCGTAAATGCCACTTCTTGGTCCATAAAAAGTGGTTTCTTTCCATGAAACTCACAAGGTATGTAGCCTCTATTTCTTAGGACCTGTCAGATGATGTCATGTTTTCTGAGACCCACATTAATCCAAATGTCTCTACTAGGTGTGCTGATAACTGACAGGGGGAATATGGAGTCCTTCATGTGCAGCATTTTCCATATCAAACAGTGAGACACATTTCAAGTCACCAAGCTCAAAGTGTAGACTCACAAGAGTTCTGAATATTCACTGTATGATTCCTAGAATTGAGCTATCATCCTATTAAGGACTTGTAGAGAAGATAGGATACATCATTGAAAAGCAGAGACTCTCCTCTCTCCCTCTTTCCTCTCCTACCCCTTTCTTACCCCTGTCTTTCTCATCTGTCTCCCCCTTTGTTACTTGTAACTAATTCTCTCTATTTCTTTTTAAAAACCCAGAAATACATGGTAAACCATTTCTTTTGAAAGCAAATTCTGAATTTTTAGATAGAGTACTAATCAGAACCAAAAGCCTAGATTAAGAGTTCTTAAATTTACCTTAATGACTGTAAGGGTAATAAAAAATGAGGAAAATATTATAAATGTTGAAACTAGTGACCGTAGTTGAATGAGTTCTATGAGCCATAATAAACTAGTCTCATGGTAGCTTTTTTTCAGGCTCTGTGTCCCAGCAGCAAAGATACCTAATGCAAATCAGTTATTTGAAGGCTTCGGTTACACTGATGTGTGGGTGGCTCTGCCTTTGAAAGTTGTTTGCTTGGCATCTGTTCACCTTTGTCCTTGACTCAGTGACTGGCATTAGCATGGTTATTTCTCACACACTCTTAGTAAGCAGTATGTCGGTCTTTGTCCCACAGCTCTATGCTGTATTCCCATTACACATATTCTTCAGAGACCTTGGCCGTGCTGTGTTTCCAGACACTGTCTCTCTAGACTTTCCTTGCCACAAGCCTCTGCTGTTCTACACTTAAACTCAGATACCTCCTCAGGCGTGTCTACTAGCAGGCCACTTAAAGGATTTCTTTCTCTAATCACAATAATATTGTGATGATTTTTTAATTCTTTCTTAAAACTTAACTCTTTTCTTCTTTAAGTGGTTATTATTGAAGATTATGTTTTTCAATAAAACCCTTTACTGTAGTACTAATCATTGTTTTGTTTTCAGATCATTTTTTAATCATTCCAAGACTCCTTCCCTACTTAGGTCATTATCTCATTATCTTGATATTTAGTATGATATATATACATATGTACACAATGCAGCTGTTGCCCCCACCCAGTATCCTCTCCCAAAGTTCCTAATCCTATTCTCCCTCCCCACTGTCTCTGAGATGTTCCCCCACCACCAGGCCTTCCCTCTCCCTGGGGACTCAAGTCTCTAGAGTCTCTGGAGGGTTAGGCACATATTCTCCCACTGAGGCCAGACAGGCAGTCCTCTACTACATATGTGTCAGGGGTCTCAGGCCAGACTATGTATGCTGTCTGCTTGGTGGTTCAGTCTCTGGGAGCTCCCAGAGGGCCTGGGTTAGTTGAGAATGCTGGTCTTCCTCTGGGGTTGCCCTCATTATTTTTGTTTTTGCAGCAGGAAGGTTATCCTGATTATGGCACGCCAACAGCTCTTATAATTATCTATTTAGCATTATGATCACAAGGTTGGGGAAAAAAGGTAATGTACAATTCGTAACTAGGACTTCCATTTTAAGTGAACCTGACTCCTGGAGCTCCACAGTACTTGGATGCTTTCCATCTCCCCATTCGAATGACAGGATGTCTTGAGAGTGCTCAGATAGTGGATTTCCTTTTCCCCATAGGAGCAAGCAGGTATGGGAGAAAGTTTAGTGGATTCTTAGCATGTGGATTTCCCTTCCTCCTGTTGGGGTAAAAGCTAATAAAAGCTCAGTGCTTTGTGAATTAGCCATTCCACATACCTGGCTGATGGTCTTGTTTGTAAGGACAGATTTCTCTGGAGCATTTAAAAATGGTGATGATCCCATTCCTCATGCCAGGGACACTGGAGCTGTTCTTCTAATCCTATAATGACTAAAAATCTGGACAAGTTCATTGAAATAAAATAAGTAAAGCTGTGAATACCTGCTTTCACTGCAGGGCTCCTGGACTTCCCGACCCTCACAGCTGCTCTAGCGTTGAGCTGCCATTTGTTTGTGTGTTATAACTTTACATTTTTCTGCTCACATCCTCATACTAAAGACATGCCAAGTTGTGGGTCTATCCTCTGGAAAATTGTGATGTTGTCGTGTTATCTGTGATTCTCTCCTACTAAAGAGTCGTAGATGGTCTCAATTCCTTCATGGTTACACAATGAACCATTTTGTTTATTGACTTTGTTCTCTGTTACTTCTTAGGGAAGATTTATTCCTACAAACATCTTACATGCAGGACTGGGGACAAAAAAATTCCCTGTTCAGCATTTCCATAGATGTACCTCTCATGTATATATATATTTTCTTTTCAATGTCTGTTTAAACGGTTTCCCTTTTGGCATATGAAGTTCTGTTTCTTACTAAATTTTTACATTTCTCTCTAAATTATGAATATAAAATCCTTTATAACTTAAATTGTTTTATTTATTTTTATCACAGTCTATCTAAGTCTTATCTTTTTATGCTGTAGGGGAAAAATGTTCCTTCTGCTCACCCAAGGATCATTGGCTAGAAAACAGCAAAATAAATTTATATATGTTAATTTAATATCAACTTTACATAATGCAGAAACTCTAAGGAAATCAGAATTAGAAAAAACAGGTGAATATGAACATTTTCAGTGCTAGATGTGATGAAAAGTGTGGATCCATGAAATGAAATAAATGACAGGAGTAAGAGTCATGTTCTGGAACCTAGGGCTAATGGCTCTCAGTTTAAACTCTGTTTCATCAGATTGCTACCAGAGTCCCTGTGTGTTCAGAGAGAAGCATGCCACTTCCCTGCAGGCATCAGGTGGGTACCTGTCATAGCAGGGTATTCAGGGATTGATTCAACTTCCTTTCTGCTCCTAGTGATTTGCCAATACTTCTCCCTTAAAATATTTGCTTGCAATGGTCCTCGGTTTCCTGGGATAATGACTGTAGCCACAAGATTGATAAAATAAAATCCTCTGAATTACAGGCAATGTTAATTTCGCTGAAACTATGGTCAGACTATTGGTATCGAGAAAGACAGGTTAGAACAGAAATGAGTACGCATGGTTGGATCGTGTTTTTCGTATTTGAAAATTTGGGGGAATTATACTAGGTAATTTCAGATATATTTTACATTACAACATGATATGTTAAGATTCATAATGGATATGTAACTCTTTCCTTATTTGTATATTTCTTTATATATATTTTGGATTTTATATTTGTTCTAAAATAAATTTGTGCACACATAAATGATATGGATATATGTGGATATGTATAGAAAATACATGTCAAAGGAAATTAGCATATTCATGGTTTAAAGTTGAGTTGTCTATTTTTGTACATGTGATTATCAAGAAGTTCAAATATCATACAATCTTGCTGAACTTATTCTTGTATGGTGTATGGTAGATCTCTAACTTTGCTTAACTCAAACAACAGCTACTTTGTGCTATGTGACTTACAATCACACTATGTCCTCCTCATATTCTGCTTTTGATCCTTGAGGAGAGAGTAAAAGCATTTCCATGCTTCAGCTGACCTTTCTCCTTATATTCAGACTGAGTTTTTTGCTTTGTTTTATCTTTCTGTTTTTTAATTTTATATGTAAATGAAAGCGTGCAGCAAGCCTTTCTGTATCTGACTTGCTTTGCTCACTGTAGTGTCTGCCAATTTCATCTTCATGATATAGTGACTCTATCAACTATCAATCATCTACTTATCAACTATCTGTTTAATATGTCACCTATCTGCCTACATATCTAATGTACTATCTATCTATCCTTCCATCCATATGTCTTTGTATAGACACCAGCTTTTCTTCATCTACCTGTATATCTATGTGTCTGTCTCTCCTATTGTAAAGAATATTGCAATGAACATGATGACAGGTTTGGAACACCAGCTTTGTTTTCTTTGGATATATTCCTAGAAGAGGCTTTTCTGGATCATAAGTAGCTCTTCTTTTCTTGTTTAGAAACAGACGTTTTCACATAAAATATTCTGATTCCCCCTCCCCTTTCTCCTCTCAATTCCTTCACACCTCTCTTCCCATCCTAGTTCATACCCATTCTGTATCTAGTCAGAAAATAAACAAGCCTCTCTTCCCAGTGATGGCCGACTAGGCCATCTTCTGCTACATATGCAGCTAGAGACATGAGCTCTGGGGTACTGGTTAGTTCATATTGTTTTCTTCCTCCAGGGTTGCAGACCCCTTCAGCTCCTTCGGGGATAGTAATTTTTATTAGATATTTACATTTCAAATGCTATCCTGACAGTTCCCTGTACCCCCCCCACCCCGCCCTGCTCCCCTACCCACCCACTCCCACTTCTTGGCCCTGGTGTTCCCCTGTACTGGGGCATACAAAATTTGTAAGGTCAGGGGGCCTCTCTTCCCTCTCTTCCGACTAGGCCATCTTCTGCTACATATGTAGCTAGAGACATGAGCTCTGGGGGTACTGATTAGTTCATATTGTTGCTCCACCTATCAGATTGCAGACCCCTTCAGCTCCTTGGGTACTTTCTCTAGCTCCTCCATTGGGGACCCTGTGTTCCATCCAATAGCTGACTGTGAGCATCCACTTCTGTGTTTGCCAGGCACTGGCATAACCTCATACGAGACAGCTATATCAGGGTCCTTTCAGCAAAATGTTGCTGGCATATGCAATAAGTGTCTAGGTTTGTTGGATGATTATGGGATGGATAGTGAGAAGATAAAGGAGACTTTCGGGATACCATTTGAAATGTAAATGAAGAAAATATCTAATAAAAAAATTGAAAAAGGAAAAAAGAAAAGAAACAAGCATCCAAGGAGTAATGATAAAATAAGATAATACAAACCCAAACAAATCAGAATAGGGCAGAACACTGAAATAAGAAAAGAGGTAAGAAAAGATACAAGAAACACATTTACACAACAAGACTCACATGTTCACACACATGGAAATCCCATATGAACACAAAACTGAACAAGACACACATGTTCACGCACATAGAAATTCTATATGAACACAAAACTGGAAGCCATAATATATATGCAGAGGACTTGTAATTTTTTAAAATTTAACATTATTAGACTAAGGACAACCAAAGATGCTGTTGAGTTTATTTTATGATGGCCATCTACTTCTGGATATAGTGGCTACTCTTATTTTCTTCAAAATATCTCCACATGGTTTTCAGTAAGGGCTACACAAATTATCTTTCCAACAATGAGTTATTCTCCACACGCTCCCAGCATTTGTTGCCTTTTGACTTGTGTGTGTTGTTTTATTTTAATAATAATTCAATACCTATTAATTATACACAATGACAAGCTTTTTCTTAATTTTATAAACTTTATATTATAAAAATACTTATAAGTAAATAATGACACTATACACCAAAATTAACTAGACCCTAAATCTATAAAACTATTCAGTTAGAAGAGGCATTCAGAATGGAAGCTATTAAGCATTATATTAATTTTTTCACTTTCATTATTAAACATTTTATGTCATTTGGATATACAAAATAAAAGCATGGCAGGATGAGGTTTAGAAAAACTTGGTTTTATATCTTCTTTAATGCCTTGTATCTGTTATCTGCATTGTGTTGTTCCTCATCTTCTCATATTTAGCCTTTCTTGTTCTCTTTTCTTCACTTAATACATATATTGATTTGCAATGAATGTATGCTCTTAGATAGATTCTGCATATTATGGATAACATTTCTTTTATATGAGATTATACAAAGACACTTATATTATACATTCTAAGTCTCTACATTTTCCTGAAAAGATTTAAACTTCATTTACTTTAGAGATGAGTAGTAGTTCTGACCTGACAAAACTATACAGTGATGATGAGAAAGACCTGGCTTGCAGCATAAGAATAGACAGGTAGACCAATGGGATTGAACAGAGAAGTAGGAAATCAAATGGCAAAGCTATGCCCACTTAGCTTTTGATAAGAGAGGCAACCACATACGTTAGAAGAAAAGATAACCTATTCAACAAATGCCACCAGAAGTGCTGGATTTCTACCTGCAGAAGAATGAAATTAGATTCTTATCTTTCACTGTGTACAAAAATCAATTGAAAACAGATCAAAGACCTTAATTTAAAGCCTGAAACACCGAAGCTTTTAGAAGAAAACACAGGGCATAACCTTCAAGATATTTGAGGTGGGGAAGAACTTAAAATAGAAAACCTGCAGCATAGGAACTCACCCAGTATCAGCAGGTGGACTGGGTGAAAATGCAAAGTGTCGTTCTCTGTCTCTGTCTCTGTCTCTGTCTCTGTCTCTGTCTCTGTCTCTGTCTCTGTCTCTGTCTCTCTCTCTCTCTCTCTCTCTCTCTCTCTCTCTCTTTCTTTCTGTTTTGTTTTTCGAGACAGGGTTTCTTTGTATAGCCCTGGCTGTCCTGGAATTCACTCTGTAGACCAGGCTGGCCTTGAACTCAGAAATCTGCCTGCTTCTGCCTCCCAAGTGCTGGGATTAAAGGTGTATGCCACCATGCCTTGCTAAAATGCACAGTTTCTGCACAGCCAAGGAAATAACCGACACCATAGCATTTGGCCTACAGAGTGGGAGAAAAGCTACACTTTGGGTGAGTGGCAAATATCCAGAATTGACCAAGAATTACAGAATTTAAATAACAATGGAATCAAACTGCCATCAAAACATGGACAAAAACCGCCAATGGTCATAAGTATTTTAAAATGTATTCGAAATCCCTTACCATCAGGGAAATGCAAATTAAAACTTGTCTGAGATAGCACTGAACTCCGCTCAGAACTGCAAGCATCACCATATCTGACAACAATGAAGGACAGGATGTGCAGGAGAAGGAACTGTTGTTATTCACTGTTGATGGGGATGCAAATTAATGGTCATTGCCGTAATCAGTTCTGAGATTTCTTAAAAATGTTACCAACAGAATTAGCATATGACACAAATATTTCATTACTGCACATATGACTGTAGTGTTCCACTTTTCCCACAGGGATCTTTATTTGCACCCCCCATGTCAATTGCTGCTTCATTTACAGTAGCATATAAAATTAGAATTAACTTTATTGTACATCACAAGATAAATAAGCAATAAAAACATGTTATATAGATGAAATAAAATACAATTCCATGTTAATGAGAAACAAAACATTTTGACCATATTCATCTTGTGTAAGAATCTCATGTTCTCTTTTTACTCCTGCTTCTCTCCCTCCTACTCCTAATCTGCCTTGCTTCTCCATTCATTTCTTTCAATCTACTGAGCTTCATTACTGTTGCTCATAGGAACATGGCAGAATGTTGTTAACAAGAGTGTGGTTGTTGAGTCAGTAGCTAAGCCACTGAAGAAAAAGGCTTCTTCCTTCCCCATCAACCACGGTCTATAAATCCTCGGGGACAGAAGGGGTCTCCTTCACATGTCCACTCTCTAGGACAGGATTCTAACTATTGTAACCTTATGTAGACCTCGAGCAGGTAACTAAGCACAGTCACTTTGAGTTCAGTGATGCAGCACCAATGCAGGAGAAATGCCTCAGTGGCTAAGAGCATTTGCTAGACAAATGTGAGGATCACAGTTCAGATTCCCAGCGTTAATGTACAAAAGCCCAATGTGGTTGATCCCTTTCTCCTGAGGGCTGAGAGAATAGCATCACTGGGCTTGTTAGCTAACAACCCAACTCCAGTCTCATTGGGATATCCTACTCATGCTAAAAGGCAGAAAATGATAAAGCATTCGAGATTCTTTCTTGAGTGCCATGTTTTTATACACTCTCCCTCCCCACATCTCGTACATGCACACATGCACACACACACACATGAACTACACAAGAATCTAACAGCTATATCACTCTCAGAAATCAGTCTATCACATTCCTCTTTGTTCCTTAAATTTCTTCTAACTCTTACTTTTTTCTCTTTTATAATAGTCCTCGGACTTGAAGTGTGATATAGATCTTCAATAATGAATAAGTGTTCGACAGTCTGTTACCTCAGCACTTTCAACTCTGTGATAATAGATATTCATGTATTACGACCAGGGGAATGGGAAGGTACATGGTCACTCCCTCTTGAAATTATGGCCATTTTCTTTGTTATGTGTGTGTGTGTGTGTGTGTGTGTGTGCGCATGTGTGTGTGTGTGTGTGTGGTTGTATGTGTGCAGGTGTGTGTGTGTGTGTGAATATACATATATATATGTGTACATATATATATATGTACAGATATGTATGTATATATGTGTGTGTGTGTGTGTGTGTGTGTGTGTGTATACACACCAATCTACTCAGCCCTTCCAGCACTATTTGTATGCACCTGAGGTCAAGGCTGACACTTCATACCATATTAACAGTTCATGGGCTTGTCTATAATGCTCCCTGTCTCTGCATTCTTTGTTCTGCAGTTCTTTGTTCAGGATAGGGGTCATGGGTTTTCCTCCTCCATATTTGTACAGATATTGTCATTGCCTTTGTTTGACTTCTTTTAAGCAGCCACGTTGTGCAGCTGAAATATCCAAGAGAAAAAGCATCTTAGAAGAGAAATGTTGTGGATTTTCCAAATTTTGTTTTAATTTCAGTGAGTTACTATACGTTTTAAGTAAAAACAATAAAACCATGAAGCCAATCTAAGGGAAAGTACAAGATACTATATTTTAGACACCAAAAATTTGCTTATCTCACTAGTCTGTTTATGTTTCTGTATATTAAATGCTTTCAGAAAATGATATATGGGAAAGTAATACATTTTGCTATTCCAACCTTTAATGTCTAAATACAAGACTGTTGGAACTGTTTGTATATTGTCTGTTTCTTTGTTCTCTATGTCTATTAAATATCTATTCATGTGAGTAAACAACAAAGATAAATGTATGAAGCAGTACTCTATCTAATATCTACAGTCAATATTAATTCACATGTCTGGTGAGAAAATACCAGAAGTCTTGCTCATTGTATGTGCATAACATATATGCATAATTTGTATGGATTTTTCACTCTTTTGCAAGTAAAAATAATATTGAAAGTTCATTTGCTCCAAACTCAAAAAACACAAATATCTTTTGTTGATTATTCTAATATGATTAAATTATTTATCCTTTCTTATAGCATGTGAGACTATATTTAATGCATTCAAAGTTGTTCAGAAGTATAAATTATTTTGCAGTGAAGATGGTCAAACTTGCCCTTTACATCTCAAGTTGAGTTTGTCTAATAACTTCATTACCTTTTAGTCATGAAGAATGTTCATTTTAGCTATTGTATGCTGGTCTAACTTCTCTTAACAGCTTTTAGCTTTTGCTAAAGAAAACTTGAGTACGTAGTGGTGGTACATGCCTTTAATCCCAGCACTCAAGAGGCAGAGCTCTTCGAATTTGAAGAGTGAGCTCCAGGATAGAAAGGGCTACAAAAAGAAACCCTGTTTAAAAAACAAAACAAAAACAAACAAAACAAATAAAAACATTACCAAAACACACAAAAGAGAACTCAGGTTTCAAGAGGAAAATGAAGTTGTCTATGTTATCAGAAACTTTTTTTTTATCTGTAACATTTTATTTGGAAGTATACAACTATTATGAGAACTGCCATCTATTCATTTAACCAACATTTTACTGGGCTAACATAGATCTGTTTTCATAAGAGAAGAAGGTCGCAAAGTCTCACTGGAAGACAGCTCTTCCCAAGAAGGGATAATTGGCTGCCTTACACTGACATTATAAAATAACATAACAGATAGTGCACAAACAATTGCAACAATATCAGTTTTCAAAATTACAGTGAATCTAATTTCTGTAATTTCCTCGGTATACATTTGTTACTTTAGAAATCTGTACTTGACAGTGCATCCTAGCATGGAACCTTGATGACAGCCTGTGAACTTGATTGTTCTTCAGACTTTTTTTTTTTTTAATTCCGTATTTTCCTCAATGACATTTCCAATGCTCTCCCAAAAGTCCCCCATACCCTCCCCCCCACTTCCCGACCCACCCATTCTCATTTTTTGGCCCTGTCGTTCCCCTGTACTGGGGCATATAAAGTTTGTGTGTCCCATGGGCCTCTCTTTCCAGTGATGGCCAACTAGGCCATCTTTTGATACATATGAAGCTAGAGTCAAGAGCTCAGGGGTACTGGTTAGTTCATAATGTTGTTGCACCTACACGGTTGCAGATCTCTTTAGCTCCTTGTATACTTTCTCTAGCTCCTCCATTGGGGGCCCTGTGATCCATCCAATAGCTGACTGTGAGCATCCACTTCTGTGTTTGCTAGGCCCCGGCATAGTCTCACAAGAGACAGCTACATCTGGGTGCTTTCGATAAAATCTTGCTAGTGTATGCAATGGTGTCAGCGTTTGGATGCTGATTATGGGGTGGATCCCTGGATATGGCAGTCTCTACATGGTCCATCCTTTCATCTCAGCTCCAAACTTTGTCTCTGTAACTCCTTCCATGGGTGTTTTGTTCCCAATTCTAAGGAGGGGCATAGTGTCCACACTTCAGTCTTCATTCTTCTTGAGTTTCATGTGTTTAGCAAATTGTATCTTATATCTTGGGTATCCTAGGTTTGGGGCTAATATCCACTTATCAGTGAGTACATATTGTGTGAGTTTCTTTGTGAATGTGTTACTTCACTCAGGATGATGCCCTCCAGGTCCATCCATTTGGCTAGGAATTTCATAAATTCATTCTTTTTAATAGCTGAGTAGTACTCCATTGTGTAGATGTACCACATTTTCTGTATCCATTCCTCTGTTGAGGGGCATCTGGGTTCTTTCCAGCTTCTGGCTATTATAAATAAGGCTGCTATGAACATAGTGGAGCATGTGTCCTTCTTACCAGTTGGGGCATCTTCTGGATATATGCTCAGGAGAGGTATTGCTGGATCCTCCGGTAGTACTATGTCCAATTTTCTGAGGAACCGCCAGACGGATTTCCAGAGTGGTTGTACAAGCCTGCAATCCCACCAACAATGGAGGAGTGTTCCTCTTTGTCCACATCCTCGCCAGCATCTGCTGTCACCTGAATTTTTGATCTTAGACATTCTGACTGGTGTGAGGTGGAATCTCAGGGTTGTTTTGATTTGCATTTCCCTGATGATTAAGGATGTTGAACATTTTTTCAGGTGCTTCTCTGCCATTCGGTATTCCTCAGGTGAGAATTCTTTGTTCAGTTCTGAGCCCCATTTTTTAATGGGGTTGTTTGATTTTCTGAAGTCCACCTTCTTGAGTTCTTTATATATGTTGGATATTAGTCCCCTATCTGATTTAGGATAGGTAAAGATCCTTTCCCAATCTGTTGGTGGTCTCTTTGTCTTATTGACGGTGTCTTTTGCCTTGCAGAAACTTTGGAGTTTCATTAGGTCCCATTTGTCGATTCTCGATCTTACAGCACAAGCCATTGCTGTTCTATTCAGGAATTTTTCCCCTATGCCCACATCTTCGAGACTTTTCCCCACTTTCTCCTCTATAAGTTTCAGTGTCTCTGGTTTTATGTGAGGTTCCTTAATCCACTTAGATTTGACCTTAGTACAAGGAGATAAGAATGGATCGATTCCCATTCTTCTACATGATAACAGCCAGTTGTGTCAGCACCATTTGTTGTAAATGCTGTCTTTCTTCCACTGGATGGTTTTAGCTCCCTTGTTGAAGATCAAGTGGCCATAGGTGTGTGGGTTCATTTCTGGGTCTTCAATTCTATTCATGGTCTACTTGTCTGTCACTATACCAGTACCATGCAGGTTGTATCACAATTGTTCTGTAGTAAAGCTTTAGGTCAGGGATGGTGATTCCACCAGAGGTTCTTTTATCCTTGAGAAGACTTTTTGCTATCCTAGGTTTTTTGTTATTCCAGAAGAATTTGCAAATTGCTCCCTCTAATTCGTTGAAGAATTGAGTTGGAATTTTGATGGGGATTGCATTGAATCTGTAGATTGCTTTTGGCAACATAGCCATTTTTACAATGTTGATCCTGCCAATCCATGAGCATGGGAGATCTTTCCATCTTCTGAGATCTTCTTTAATTTCTTTCTTCAGAGACTTGAAGTTCTTATCATACAGATCTTTCACTTCCTTAGTTAGAGTCACGCCAAGGTATTTTATATTATTTGTGACTATTGAGAAGGGTGTTGTTTCCCTAATTTCTTTCTCAGCCTGTTTATTCTTTTTGTAGAGAAAGGCCATTGACTTTTTTGAGTTAATTTTATATCCTGCTACTTCACAGAAACTGTTTATCAGTTTTAGGAGTTCTCTGGTGGAATTTTTCTGATATATACTATCATATCATCTGCAAAAAGTGATATTTTGACTTCTTCCTGTCCAATTTGTATCCCCTTGATCTCCTTTTGTTGTCGAATTGCTCTGGCTAGGACTTCAAGAACAATGTTGAATAGGTATGGAGAGAGTGGACAGCCTTGTCTAGTCCCTGATTTTAGTGGGATTCCTTCCAGCTTCTCACCATTTACTTTGATGTTGGCTACTGGTTTGCTGTAGATTGCTTTTATCATGGTTAGGTATGGGCCTTGAATTCCTGATATTTCCAAGACTTTTATCATGAATGGGTGTTGGATCTTGTCGAATGCTTTTTCTGCATCTAAGGAGATGATCATGTGGTTTTTGTCTTTGAGTTTGTTTATATAATGGATTTCCTTGATGGATTTCCTTGTCTTTGTTTTGTTTATTCAAACTTGGAAGTATCTCTGTCTCGTTCACGAGTCCTTTGTTCCCTTTTCCTCCTAGTGAGTTGCCTTTCCCAGCCTTGAAATGAGGTGTTTGTGCCTTGTCTTATGGTATCTTGTTATGCTGCGTTCAACTGGCATCTTTTGGGAGATCTGTTGTTTTCTGAAAAGAAGCAAAGAAAGAGTGGATCTGGGGAATAGAGGAGGTGGGGGTAACATAGAAGGAGTAGAGGGTTTGGAAAGTATGTTTGAAATGCATTGTATGAGAGAATTAAAATAACATATAATTATTTTGTTAGGTTAAATGAAGCTCAATGGTTTTATTTTTGGTTTTGGTTTTGTTTTTTTTCCACATTTTTACTCTCTAAAATTAACCTTACTATTCTAAATAAACCATTATTTTGATTATATTTATAATAAACTCTTACTCCCAGACCAGTTAAGCCCTCTAATGCATACACAGGATCCTCTGATTCTTTTCTGTGCTACTTATCACCCTAGTGATTAAATTTTTACTTGTAAACTTATTCTAATGACGATATAGTAAGATGACTGGGAAAAATTGCATATCCATTAGTTAGTTTGTTAATTTTGAGTTGGTTTGTTGCTATAATTATAGACTCCTCCGGAGCATTCTTTTGGAATAAATGTCGGAATAAGAGAAAGAGAGCAGCATAATTAAATGTGTAAATTTACATGATTCTCTTTTCTGATAGGTCACAGATGGAGATGGCATTCCTCTGTCATATTAACTGATGTGGGTATTATATTGCTTATCTGCTGTAGACTTAGTATTTTTCGAATGGACATACGAAGATTAGCTATCTCATACCATAATATCAGTATGAGAATTCACGTGATCATGAAGAGTGCCAAGAACTGAGCAGGTGAAATACAGAGAACATGTTATATAAGTCGTTATTAACCAAAAAGGAAACGGCTCAACCTAAGGCATAGTGGAAGAAATAGAAATTAAAACAAACTGATAATATTTTACTTATCAAATTGGTAAAGATTGAGATGGCTGATGCCTTCCACGGCTGACAGGATGTGGTTAAAGCATGCACATCCCTGTATCCTTGGTGGTGACCTGCGTTTCTGCAAACCTTACGAGACGTTAGTGATATCTCTTAATATTTAAAGTTTTCAGGTAGTGATTCTGCATCATCAGTGCTCAGCGTTTATCCTCTCAGAACATCACCATTTATGGGGGATGATGCTTACTTCTGTTTCATAACATTTCACAAAGAGGGGTGAAATGACCCACATTTTTCCAGTTTTCTAATTTATAAGAAAACTCACAGAGATTCATTGTTTAAAGAGCCAGTGTGTTCTTATACCTATTAAAGGGAGGGGTGTTGATGCTAAGAGGGTTTTGTGTTTTTTTTTTTTCTATACTCCCTGCATACTTTTTTCTTTATATGCAAGGAGGCTGAGAGGAGCTTCATTTTTAAGACATCTTATTGTTCCCCACCAGAAATGTAACATAAATAAAGGTTATTATCATTATAGAAATTGTGCCAAACAGAAAAAAATGTGAAAGTTCTTTGAACACATTCACAGTGGATGGTTTAAATGTTCATTGTGGTGCACAATTACATTCCCAGAACTTGTAGAGGATGATCACTGTAGGATGATCACAAGTTCAAAATCAGCCTGAACTGCACCAGGAGGATCTGTCAATCAAAACGAAACAAAGCAAACTAATTACCTAACAAAAATGAGCAAATACACAAATACATACATACATACATAAATCCATACTATAGAAGGTTTTGTTAGTTGTTGTAGTGGTGGTTTTGGTTTGCTTTGGTTTTGACAGCCACTGTCCTCTATTTTGAATGCAAACTCACATAATATTACTTTAGTACTTCTAGAAGGAGACACACAAACCAATAAAACTTCCTCTCTCACCCAGGTACAACTTCAAGGAAAACACAGATGAATCACACCATTCTGTATAATCTGTGCTTTTGCCAAAAGGCTGCCATGACTCATTTTTTACTTTCCATAGTTTGAATACTCTTATTTTTAACCAAAGAAAATTCACCTTGTGGTAGTATTATGATAACTCTTGAGTCAATAACATACTCTTCAGTTTATGGACTACTGGTCTTGAAGAAACACGGACCAGTACAGTTTTCTGCTCTGCCGTACCTCCACAGAACACAATCCTTTACAAGAGAAGAGAGCAATTGGTAAAAGCAGTACCTACCTTTAAACAAACACACTGGATTTTTTTTTAAATGCCTCCCCCTACCTCATAGTTCAGGAACCTAGGAGGAAGCAACACGACTAGAATTCGAATACAAATGATCATAATAATTAAATTAGCATTTATTCATAACTTAACTCAGTATGAATTGATACTTTAGCTGATATTACTGTTTTCAATATCAAGTCTTTGGAACAATGTTTGGTAAGCTAAATGTTTTGTGGTTCAATAAGCCATACAATACACACTGCCTCAGAGAAAAGATAACATCATAGGATAATTACAAACCTATTTAACTGATTATTTTATCCTTTCATATAATATCAATGGAAGCAATCAAAAAGTCTATTTTTCTAACTACCTGTAATAAGAATCAGCACTTGAACATGTGAACGGTAGCTATCACTAGCAATTCTTTTAAAAGTAATGTTCTCTTGAAGAGTTTCTTAAACAAGTTACTTTTACCATGGCTCCTGAAAAGAGGTTAAGTCATTTCAGTGGTTCCTAAGATGTTAGGAATATTTTTATTTTTATTCCTTAGATATCTTAATAAGCTTTGATTACCTCCTGATTTCTTCGAGAACTCCTTTAGATTAAGTGCTTTAGTTTAGTTCCCATCTCAACTCTCTCTCTAGAAACAGTTACAATAGGAGATAATACACTGAGGATACATTTGTTTAGAAGCAATCCAGATGGTTCCTCCTTGCTGTCTTCAGGCTGGAGCGACAGCAAAGGCCAGGCCTCACAACAAAAGCTAAAACTACAAGAGCTATGTTTCCAAAATCTTCACATCTATGTTCAGAAACAAGAAGCTGAGTACCAGGCCACATCCCTTCACCATATATCAGTTTGTAAAGTTACAATAGAGTTTCCTAAGAGTTGTTTAATCTGGGCACTCTGAGCAAAGAAAACACAATCTAACATAAATAATATAATGTAATATCATAGATGATAAAAACTCAAGTGTTGGTGAAAAGGGACACTGTTTGGTTTTGTTTAGCTTTACTAATTTTTTTCCTGCTTTGTTGACTCTCATGAGTGACTACACTTAGGGGAATTGGGTGTGGTTATTATGCAGTTCCTGTATTCAATAATATCAATTGCCTTCTTCAGACATTATATAGCTCTAAAATTCTTAAGTAGTTAAAGGTAAACAATTTTAGCTTAAAACTGAAGTCAGACCTTGTGAATTCAACCATCATATCAACTACTCAAAACTAGCTACCATTCACTATATATGAGATCTGTAGGGGTGTTGCCTTTTCAATTTTTGCAGCAAATAACAGAGGGCACTTTCCTTATAAAGATAGAAACAGGAATATAAACATTAAAACCTCTTCCAAAGCAAGACTAATATCATGAGATGTATTTGGATTTGAACCTAAGGTGCTCAGAATCTAAAACTACACGTTGCCTATTAGACTATTTTAAATAATCCTTTTCACCCAGAACTGAAACCAAAAATATATCTTCTTATTCTCCCAGATTTTTAATAGTACAACTCTTTGCTTGCATCTTAATATTTTAAATAAATATTGCTTTAAGTAAACTAAGCCAAGCATCTAGTATTCTCTAGAAAATCATGCTGATATTAAGAAGGCTTTGGGGAAAGTTGTCACAAATACCACTTCTGTAAAAGCCAATTTGGTACTCAAGGCTTTAGACTCATTGTGAGCTGCTAAGTCCATGTGGAGACCAAAGTGTGAGTTAATTAATGACATAGGAGACAGATGCTACATATGCGTGAGGAGAAACAGAACAAGAGGAAGCTCTGTTTATATCTTCCTCGGTTGTCTAGACCACTGGAAATAAAGACCTGTTTCTATTTTGGTTTCATCATTACAATGCCCATCGTTTGAAAGAATACAAAATTAACATAGATAGTGAACAACTAGAAGACCAGCTTGACTGGTGACAGACTGGCGGGTGGGTGGATGCATAGGTGGTGGATGGATGGATGCAGAGAGGAATAGATGGATGGATGCGCTTGTGAGAGGAAAAGTAAATGCAGATAGCCATATAAGAAGAAGAAGAAGCACATGAGCTCATTGTTTACAGAAAGAAAAAAATGATCAAATTCTAAACGATTCGCAAAATCTCAACTCCCCAAACCAGAACTGTAACAAAGAGCAGAGATAGACCTTGTTTTGTTCATCCCAGAGACACTTAGTAGATCCTCTTATAGGACATGTGCCCTGCTGAGTATTTTTTAACTATATTTATGCTTGCTGTAACTATATCTTACATGCCAGGAACCTCCACACATTTCAAACACAAAGGAATAATGAAGCGAAGGGAAAGCAGCCATTTAACAGCTCCATCAAAGCAATATATTTAACTCTCAAAGTTAAAAATGAAAATAAACCTTTAACTTCTAAGCTCAATTACACCTATCCTGGGTGGCTTGCTGGGGACATCATTTTGCCTTGTCAAGGCTTTCTTATCATCAAGGAAGAATAAACACTCTAATTAATTTTTTTCGCCTTTTTGTTTGTTTCCTAATTAGATTGTTCATTATTCCCTGTAATTCAAATCAACATCAGATTTATAGTGGGGGGGCTCCTGAAATATCGATTTGGTTATAGAAATGTCAAGCGTGGCAGGGAAGCTGTCTTACTGCCTCAGAGGCTTTGGTTTAGTGATTTTGTTTGCAAATGGCCGATATAGTGTAATGAACAAGCAGTATGCAGCTTTACTGGGAGCAGAGAGGACTTCAAGAACATTTATATTGTTTGCCTAGCATCCTGCAATTCTATATTCTGAGAATGAAGGGAGAAATATGAATTGTAGTATATAAATCCTAATTATTAGAAGATTTGGCATGCATAGACACGTGTCATGACTACACACCCAAGTTGTCACAAAAGTGAAACAACTGGAGAGGTATGCATGCAGAATGTTGTAATTAGGACAGAACATGGTATAATAGTGAGATGCAGTTTCTATATGTTTCTGTGATTTCTAGCTCTAACGGATTTAACATGGCATGCCATTTCTACATAGACATTAGTTTGGGGGTTAATTTACAAATAATAAAACATCTACATAGTGAATATTCCCAAATTGTTACCCCTAAGTGCTGAAAGAAAAAAGTTACTGCTTAGAAAATACTATTCTCTGAATATAAAATATTTTCTTACTCCCTTTGTCAATCATTCTGAAACTCTCATGTGTGTGTTTTATACAAAAAAAAAAATCAGGAAGTACAGGGGTGACATTTGAATGGCAAAATTAGAAAAATAATGCTGAGTGCTTATATGATACTTAGAACATTCTGAGATGTGTGAAAGTATTTTCTAAGCTGGGACATGAAGCTAATCATGCTATATGAAAACCTCCTTGCAATCTGAAGATAGATACAGAATATAATTAGAGTTAACTGAAGTCTGTCATTGTTGCTGAATGGGAAGGGGTTTATAGACACCAGATAAAGGGTTTCTCTTTCCCAGTTGCCCCAAAATAATTAGATCAAGTTCCAGAGACTTCTTGCCTTCATCTATTCACATATTAAGAGATGTAAAGGGGTTTTCCTTAAGGGATAACCACTGTTCCACACCAATTCCTTAAGCATGATGCATATCCATCATGCAGGCATGGGTAAAAGCTTAGTTATGTTGAGTAGACTTTGGTGAAACAAAGTCCTTTGCTTCTAAGAGGACTGGGAGGATAACCAGCTGCCAAGAAACAGTGCAAATGTAGCTCAGATTCAATGGTGAAAATAAAATCTACTCTGGTTGTAGCTGTTGCCCCTGGTTTTACACCAGTGTGTGACTCATTTGAACAAGGAGCTTTGCACAGGAATGTTTTCTGTTATGTCCTATACTAGTGTGATGTTTTCAAATGGTAGGAGCAGATTAGCTTAGCAAACTAGCTTGCTCTTTTCTTCACAGGCTTCAGTCTGGTGATTCAAAAGTAGAAACTTTAATCTCATTCCACAGATCAGCTAAGATGTGTAATGGTTTAGTGGTGAGTAAAAGAATATACTTCCTCAAAGAGAATATCTTTAGATTTTACTGACTGACTCTAGAGTTAGTACTGGAAAAATCAGCTGCTGGCCTTCGTTGCTGGCCATCATACTCAAATCCAGAATGATACTGTTGGGGTTGATGTAACAACGTGCACTGCTCTTCAGGAGGACTCTGGACACCCTGTCCCCCTGGCAGGGCAGTGTAAGTACCATAGGCAGCATTATCTTTCAGCCAATGTTTTCTCAAATGGCATTGAAATTTTAGTTTCCCTTTCAACTGGCTGCCCTAACTGAATTGAATTTTCTTTTCTCTCCTGTAATTTTAACAATGTGAAGAGGGTGTAGATTATGGGGAACCATAAATCAGCAAGTCAGCTATTGTTAAAACGGTGCATGGTTTCCTTTGTGGGTGTGCTACGTGAGGATGTTTGACACATATCCTTCTGGGACAAATGCAGAAATAGTAATCATACCAGCAAGTGAATTTGAATTTCATGAGCACATTATGTTCCTGTCCAAGAAACACACATGTGCCAATGTAGTGTTTCTTTGGATTCACTCAAAGTATTTACAAGTAGGAGCAGGTATAGAATTGTGTTTGTGGTGAGTTAAATTGTCGATTTGTATACTCAAAGAAATAGTAGGAAAGATGACTAAATTAGAATGTACTACTGGTAAAAAGAAAATTAAATTGATTTCAACTGTTATTTTTTTATTTGGTTTAGACCTAAAACCAGAAAAACAAAAGTAGATAAAGAAAAAGGATAAAAGTACGTGTTTATGTTTTCTGTGGTTTTCAATTTAAATAAGAATTCTCATTTTAAAAGAACAGCAGAAAAATCAACTAACAATCATGTTTCATTGTGCAACATTTATAATCAGTCATGTAACTTGGGACATTTTGGATGGAATATTCTCGAACTGAATTGATAAAATTCCAAATGCTACACAAAATTTTTTGTCTTTATAATGAACAAGTAATTGTGAGAGAATCCTTTGGAAACTGTAATGCAATTTCACTCAAAGGAGAAAAAAATAAACATAATTACTTATTTGTTGTCATGGGAAGTCATCTTGTCTTCCCGTGGGTTCTTTTTCCACAAAGCAACTGAAACTTAAGCTTTCAATTGTTCAGAAAAACAAAAAATGAAGCGTTAAACACTTACCTGACATTTTGTCTTTCATTAAAAACCTCTTTAGGGACAGTCTAAGATATATACTTTATTGACTTAGTTTTTGACAGATTAAATATATCTGATTGATGTGTACCAATATTTTTAGACGTTATGAAATTATTAAAAAACAAATCAAAATGCTACAATATTTTTCTTAATTATTTCTCTTAATTCAGATAATATCAATAGCCCATAGTTTTTCAAAGAAAATTTAATTTACTTAGTATCGTGCTCATTGCTTACTTGGAAAATTAAATACTCTTTTGAATGTTACCTCGGGCTCAAACTAAGGTCTACTGATGAATTTCCCATGGATATTCAATCAATGATAATATGTATTATAATATTTAAATTGGTGGAGAATTAGGAATGAGCAGATTTGTAGAATATAATGCTCTGCTAGGAGATGCAAGCCAGCCTGCATTGATGTGGCATTTACATTTCATAATTGTATCACACCCTTTAATGTATGTGGAACTCTTTTGTACCATCTCACCCGAACGTATGACTCTCATAGGAGC
Source organism: Mus musculus (assembly GCF_000001635.26). NCBI lineage: Eukaryota > Metazoa > Chordata > Mammalia > Rodentia > Muridae > Mus > Mus musculus. Next base: position 8,948,594 of record NC_000068.7, read on the forward strand.
TGCAAAGCTGCACACCCTTTAGCATAATGACAGGGGGACCAGTTTTTGTTCGCTATGTGTAATCTGAGTGTGTCTGATTGATCCCAGTCTTCTCATGATAACTTCACACCACCATTACTTGCAAGCTGATGGTGCTTTTTATAATTTTTTTCCCTGACTGCATCCACAGAGGCAGATAAACCACTGTTTATCCAGTTTACACAGTCCTTGTTAACAAGCTAAATGCTGGTACCATCAATCAAAGAATAACTACCAGGACACCAGGACAGGATACTACGTGCATTTCACTTTAAATAATCAAATGCGGTTATTATTTAAAAGATATTCAAAATAATTGAACTGGAATTGGAAACTTCTCTATCCTCTCATTTATGAAAACTTGAGCATAGTTGATCCTTAAGGAGACTATATTTGAACATATGCGTATTACCAGGTCCTGAAAATATTATCAGGTCCTGAACAAAGGACCTTTAATGTTTCATTTTCTAAGACTGTACAATTTAGATTTTAGTGTAAAGGAGTCTCCAAAAATATTCCCAACTCCTTCATGTTTGCAATTATACTATAAATAAATACTATGACCTGTGCCAATCCAAAATTGATCAGCGAAAGTTCACTGCAGTATATTATTTGCCTGCCTATCCACTATTTAAATTCTCTGCATCCTGTGTTCATAAAACCTAAGATGACACACAAGAGAAAATATTTGATGGGCTCTAAATTAAATAGATATTGATGCAATAATCAACATAACAGCTAACTAGGTATTCATTATAACAAAATCAATATGTCCCCCATGACTATGTACAAGGCAAAGCTCTTATCTGTTTATTTTCATCTGAATTTATGTATCAGAAGTAAATAGTCACTGATCTCATGTGGAAATTTACAGATAAAATAAAAACAAGTTAATATAAATTTTCAAATCATATCTTTAAAAATTATAAAAACTACCTAGGGAAGCAATTTTTAATATCTTTATTGCTTTGCCCATGAACTTAAGTCATGAACATTTTTCTTAAAAATTGAGTCCTCTAATTTTATATTCTTCTTAACTTTTATTAGACAGTTATGTCCAGAAACAAGCATATAACAGTATCATGTATGTTATGTAATTAGTGATATTGTAAGCTAAAAAACCCCTCTATCGCCAGAGTTACTAAGTCCATTTAAATCAATCATCACATATTCATATCTACTTTATCAAATCACAAAATAGAAATAGCTATTTCTTGCCCCATGTCTTTGTTTTTCTCTGTTTCATTTTAACTTTGCCCTGCTTTCCGACCTTCATTTTGTTCTTGCTATTAACTGTAGGAGGATCTTAAGGCTTATTAAATTGTTCCATTAGTATCCATTACTATATTTAATGCACTTCTATATGAAGAAATTCCCCATCAAAGATCATTTTATCTAACATATGGTTGGTCCTTGAAGACAGACTGAAAAGCTCAAGATCCTGTTTTGGCAAATTTCTGTTTTCTCTACTAAGTTAGGTAAATCACTATAGTTACAAAACAATTAAAGGCTTTAAAACTGTTGATTATTCTAAGAAAATATCAGTTATGTTTGATTTCCATCACAGTACTCAGGAAAGGAAAACGGAGGCTTCAAGAGAAATGAAACTCTTTAAATGATTGGAGTCTTCAGAAAGTATGCGACAACTTGTGTGTTATTATCTACAATGAGTTAATACTTCTAATGAAGTTAATAAATAAGCATTTGAAGATTTTAATTAAAATGTTTGCAAAACAAAAACCATTTTCCATTATCCTAAAGGAGGATGTGTGTTTTTTTTCTTAATCAAATATGTGAATTGTACAGAAGAAAAAGAAAAACTTTTCCTCTGTGTTTGTAGTTCGCCCACATACTATAAATCTAATTTGATCTGTTTCAGAGCATTGAACTGCCCACATTTTATTTTTATTAAGCCCACACTGGAGACACTAATTGAGGGAAGACAAGTAGTAAACACAAGGGTCAGTTGAATGACATAGTGGAAAGTGTCAAGTGTGTACCCTCATATTTTTGAAGTTTAAGGTCAATCATTCCGTGGTTCATTTCTGCCCACAGGTCTCACAAAGAAAGACAATGAAGAGAACATGTCCCCATGGAGTAGATAGTCTGACAGTGCTATCTTTAACATTTCCCTCTTCCAAGTGCTTTGCTTCCTGACCAAATTTTATTTAATTCACGTTGTTGTGGTTGTTGTTTTCCTTGTTGCTGTTATGAGAAGCTATCTCTAAAACAGAGATCCCCTTTATTCAATGACAGAAAATAAAAATGTAAAAATAGTGATGGTCACCAGGAAACCAAACAAATGCTTTTAGTCTGTCAAAACTTCATTTGTAGGAAAGGCATTGAGTCCTAAGCTAAGCCTTGAGTAATAAGGACATTTATACTCACCAAACTAGCAAAAGTAAGCGGTTAGACAAAAATACATCTACTCAGGGGAAAAGAACAAATCGAACTTTTCAAAGAGATTTCGTGAATGTACATGAAATTGTCTCTAGCTAAACCAAAGACTACATTATTTAGCTCTGAGCATGCTGAATTCAAGGTGAAACACAACTGAGTGGAATAATTCACACAGCAGTCACTCCAGGTTATTTACGTGGGCAAATCCTTCTACTTCATGGTGTGTAGAAGACTGGCATGTTCTTTAAATAATGAGACCTAACAACCGCCTCAGGACAGCTCCTGGGTTTTTAAAGGGGGACTTTTATCCTTCAAACACAATTCCTTATAACTGCCCCATCTCTTCCCTATGAATGATTGGCTTAATGCTTTTAACCTTTTCTGTGATCCAATATGTCACAGAATAAATCACTTTAAAGTAGATACTTAAACCTTTTACAATTGGCAAGGGAAACCTAACAGTGACACACATTGAAAAGGCAAATGACTTTCATAGGGTTTTGTCACCAATGAGTACATGAAAAAGCTTGTGGTCCTATACAGTATATTTTAGGTTTCAAAATGGCTTCTAAGACTCCTCCACACTCTGTTATGTCCAGACCTCAGAAAGCAGAGCATATGTCTGAATTCTACTCAGAGATGAACCCTGTTCAAACTGTTGGAGGTAAATTCAAGTATTTTCAGCTATGCGAAGAAGTGGGAAAAGACATATTTGTATGCTATTTCCTCATTTATTTGATCTCTATAAATAAAAATGACTGACATTTGAAAGTAATAGCTACCTGAAAGTATACAAACCTGGTGAATCAAAGATGACGGGAAAATATTTCAACTTAACAATATTAGAAGAAATGAAGTATCCAAATACAAAGATCTAAAAACATGATGTAAGATCAGCGATTCCAGATAATATGAACGTTAACGTTATTCACCAAATGAGAATGTGCAATGGTATGACTAAAAATACACTAATAGTTTTATCTCTATTAAAGATACAGCAATAGATATGAAATATTATGGAATGAATAAATTATTTTAGATTAATGTAAATTATTTGACTTCAATATAATTTAACCTAAATATTAGTTTTTATATTAATAGAATTTAGCATAAACAGTTTCTGTTATATTTGGACCAACATTGTTCTTTTAATCTTTTGTGTATATATGTTTGTATATAATAGTATATATATATATATATATATATATATATATATATATATATATATATATATATATATGCACATCCAATTCATCAAGATGATGCAGTCTACCTTGCTTTTTTGGGACAGATTTTCTCACTGGACTTCACCATGTATGTTTGTTTGGCTAGCCAACAGACTCAGTGGATCTGCCTGTCTCATGCTTAGCACTGGGACTTTGTGTATGTGCTACTATTTCCAATGGTTGCCTTGGGTTCAGGGATCAGATTCAGGTTATCATGTTTGCAAAGCAAGCACTTCACTGATAAATTACCCAGCTCATGTCTTTAAAAAAATAAGAAGAAGGAGGAGGAAGAAGAAGAAGAAGAAGAAGAAGAAGAAGAAGAAGAAGAAGAAGAAATGGTGAGCAAAGGAGAGAACAGTTATTTTGAATGTTATAGGCACCATGGAGATTTTTGAAAATAAAATATATCACATTTCTAAACATATTTTGCGTGGCTTTCATAGTTAATGTATGTTATTTCCTTGTAGACTGAAGGATGATTTCTCTATTTACTTGTCCCTAAGAATGGTAACTACCTAACACCAGAGTTACAGAACAAAATCTCAAATGGAAATGAAATCCTCACTGGCCCAGCTTTAATAAGACAATCAGTGAAGACAATGGGAAAGATTTTAAAAAGTAGCTCTAGAATATCCACATGGGAAGTCCCTGAGTATTTATTCATCAACAGTGGAAACTGGGAAAATAAACATAGAAAGAATTGTAGCTATGCAAATCTCAGAACAAGCCACTTCTCACTAGCATGACTTCTACTAGCCTTATTTTCTAGTGCAAAGGAAAAATAAAGCAACAAAAAAACAAAACAAAACAAAACAAAACAAAACAAAAAAAGCCAACATCAAAACCCATAGAAATCATATTCTAGAAAAGGTATAATATTCTTAGATGATCTTCCTGTCACTGAGTTTGGAGTTTTCTTGTGTGTTAAGTAATGTGTTTGGTAATATCGATGCTTTGAAAAATGACATGATTAAGATGAAGGAAGGAAAACTGGAGAAAAACAAAATTAGTAAATCTCAGTGAGATTGCCACACTTATCATAACTACAGGGAGACTGCTGGCTTCTTTGCAGTAAAGAGTAATCCCTTATGTAGTTGATACATATAAATTGTGCTTTGATAACTCCTAAGCAATGGAATAGATGTGCTGAACTTTTAAACAATTATCTCACAGACAACAATTATTGTTATTTAAAAACCAGCCTTCATGGCCTACTGAGGACCAGGACTCACTTAGGGGATCTGTGTTAATGAAGGATTTTGAAAAAATATTAGATTTCATGGATGTTCAAGTCCTTAAGATGCATTTCTTAATTAAATACTTTTATATTTTTTCTATACATTATGAATTCTTCTAAATACCTGAGGGCAGTATACATGCCTATTCTGAACAATGTCTCTGCTTCTTTCTATTCACATAAGGCAGGACACACAATCCCAGACACTCTCCTGAGTTCCTCCTTTCCTATGCTGCATGTTCAATACTTAATGGAGTATTCACTACAACAGCAAGCTCTATTAGATGTCTATGCTCTAAGTAGGTAAGAACAGCCCAAAATCCATATATAAGTACAAATGTGTGAAGAATGACCTAAGCTTAAAAAATGTGACAAATACTTGGAAGAAAAGAATATATGCATATACTTATTTCCTTAAGCTACAAAGTTTCTTGTTCATTTGTTTTTCATCCCTTCTCCCCCATTCCTTTTGAGACAAGGTCTTATTATGTAGCCCAAACTGACCTGAAATTCATTGTCCTCCTAGCATCAGAGCTCTGGGATTCTAGGTATGTCACAACATTTGATCCACTTTCTGTTATGTTCTGAAAGTTCTGATAATATCTGTATGTTCTATCAAACTCTCTAATGATAAAACATGAAGTGGCATGACAGCAGCTCAAAGGATAAATAGAGGGGGCAAGATGATGATTTTACATACAAGCTTCTACAGTACTGTCTTCATGTGTCTTAAAACATGTATGTTTCTTGGTCAGTCATGGGGACAGAGTCGGTTGCTGAAATCTACCGCTCTCATGAAAATCATAATCAGCAATATCACGAAAGTATAACTGAGATGTAATGGAGCTCCTATTAATTCTTTTCTTTTCTTTTTTTGTTTTTTTGTTTTTTTCAAGACAGGGTTTCTCTGTGTAGCCCTGGCTGTCCTGGAACTCACTCTGTAGACCAGGCTGGCCTCTAACTCAAATCCACCTGCCTCTGCCTCCCAAGTGCTGAGATTAAAGGCGTGCGCCACCACCGCCTGGCCCTATTAATTCTTAAAAGACACATTTTTTTCCAAGTAATACCACAGCCAAGAAAAAGTAACTATGTGAAAACCAAGTGGACTTTCAGGACATGCAAACAAAAGAAACCGAATCAAATCATTTATAAAACAGAAAGAAAGTGCAATTCATCACACACACGAATCAGGATTCTTTCTGAAACTCCTTGTATGATCTGTCAAATACTGAAAAACCTTTCAGAAAAATCCATATATAGTGCTAGTTTCTGTTCTTTCTCTTCTATTGCTAAATGAGACCCAGAGAAAATGGTTGCTGATTTGAGCTTTTGGACAACATAAACTAAGGAAAGAAAATAATATAATAAACTATTAAAAATTAATTTGGAGATTTTTAGTATATAAATGATATGAACTTAATCATATTTAACTTATACATTGAATATAAAGGTATTTTCCAAGAACACTATCAAATCATTGTCCTCTGTAAGTTTTGAAACAGTCTAGCTGCACAGCCTTTGCTCTATGGGGCTCCCATTCTCCTGCCTCGGCCTCAACAGTACTAGAATTATAGGCATCCACCACAACACCTGGTTTCAGATTGTAGTCTTGAAATTCAGGACATAATATAAGTTAATGTGGCAATTTAATTTATGCCTCTGATTTCTTCACTTGATTGACACTTAGGGTGCTTTAATCCACCTCCATTGTCTGTACTTTTATGAGCACACTTGAAGGTCGACCTGGACACAGACAAGGCACACCCCGCTTTGTGAACTATATCAAGCAACTTGCAAGTGAAATTTGCCTGAAGTGATTCTCACAAAGCAATGTGTATATCAACTGACTAGATGTATGAGTCAATTTAGTCAAACAATACTAAGTAATAAAATATAGAAATTAAGATCTATAGAATATCCGAGTTCAATAAAACTTCCCATATTTGACTTTTATAATTTATATAATAGGATGCTGTCACCTCGTGCACATGACTTAGGAAATTGACTCAGAATTTTGGTTCAAACCCTCCTTCAGCTCAGTTCCTGGGAACACAGCTGTTGATATATTCTTAAGCAGAGGTAGAGCTTTCCACTCTGCTCATAGTCTAAGTCTGGCAGGCTTTTTCTAAATGTCAGTGCGATCCCTAGAGACAGGTCCTGCTGCTGTCCTTTGAAAAAGTAGAGACTCAGAAGTTTGAGTTGGTTTAGTGGTAAAGTAATAAGCAAAGTCCTTAGATGATTGGGTGCCTGGCAGTATCAAAGAGGCTCTGGTCTCAGAGTAGGTGTCAGGGAAAGCTAACTTTGATAGAGCATTTAAAGAAAAGGAGACAAAGGGGAGAATCAGGCAGATGTAGTGGGGTGAACATCGCACACCAGGAAGTGGAATTGCAGCTGACATTGTTTTACTGCAACGCTGCTGTGTCTTTCACATTTCACCTTAGGGGCTATATGAGAAAATGCCACAACTCCTTTAATTATTTTAAATTCCTTCATAGTACATAGAAGACACAAGAGGGATGGGGAGGGGGAGAAAGAAAGGAAGGAAGGAAGGAAGGAAGGAAGGAAGGAAGGAAGGAAGGAAGGAAGGAAGGAAGGAAGATGGATGAAGGGATGTAGGGAAAGACAGACAGACAGAGTGGGGAGAGAATGATTTGATGCTGTGGTTCAGATGTGGGCTAGACAGTGAGACATTGCTTGTTTCAAAAACACAAACATAAAGAAGAAAAGAAATGAATGTTTTTTTTTTAAATCTTGACAAAAACAACAACAAAAAGTTATTCAGCCCAGGGTGAAAGAAATCCCTTCTAATAATACAGGACAGATGTGATTTTCTTTTATTATTACAAATTCCCACATCTCTGAATTACCTTTCTCTCCTAGTCAGTATCCACAGTCGGTCAACATGATACTTGTCTTTCATATAAAGGATTTTTCATGTCTGGCTTGTGGTAATAATGTACACCCACTGACCACACAGTGTAAAGAGTGCACTAATGTGCAATTATACATTAGTGGAAATTGCATTTTTCTTCTTTAAAATTATTTAATTTTGGGAGACATTTCTTTCTACTTCTCTTCATTTTCTGTGGTTAATTTGTGATTAAAATATATACCTCCCACTTAGAATTCAATTATTTTATAAAATCTGAAGATTAGAAACTCTCTCCTAGCATTAGCTTTTGTTACAGCTGTCACACTTACCCAGGTAGCGGCTGTTTGTACCTGGTACTTGTTAGTTGCTGCTCCATGACAGGAAAAGCACAGCGGACCATGACATCTTTCCTGTTGGCAGAATTCAACCTTCTCCTGGGCTCTAAGGACAGTAGTTATTTTGTAAAATATAGTATGATTAGATAATAAGGTTCTCTCCATCCTAGAGTTAGAATTTTTTCCTTTGCAGATATGTTTTTCTCTGAATAAAGATATTGAAATAATATTATATGGTTTATTATTCTAATGCTGGATAAGAATATTAAGGTTTTTTTTTCATTTTTCATAAAAATGGGGGACCCCTCCTTCCTTCTGCCTATTTGTCTTTCCTTCTTTTCTTAATTCCTTCCATTCATTTTTTTTCTTTTATTGTGGAAGATTCTCCTGTGGCCAAGGGTGGTCTGAAACCTGTTATGTAGCTGAGATTCTCCTTAAGTTCCTGGTCCTCCTGCCTGCTCTTCCAGAGCACTGGGGTTTCAGGTGTGCTCTACCATACTTGGGCAGCCTTCCAGTTTTAATTAACTGACAACAGATTTAAGGATTATCCCTAAATTTCTGTGGATTGCCTAAGGCTTTCAGAATGCAAGTGTTTACATTCATAGTCAGGATGAAAAGGAAACTCAGTTAGCTGGCTTGCGTCTATAACTGAGTCTAACCACTCTTTCTCATTCTTGAAGTTCTATGTTAGTAAAACTAGGTGTTTTTAGGGTAAACACCTTTATGTAGCAGCAAATATGTCTTATAAACTCTATCTACATTGCCTAAACAATTTGATTTTTTTTTTTTACTTGAAAGGACTACACTGAATTAAATTGATTATTAAAAACTAAACACCAGGAAAATAATTATTTATTTAATTATTTACATTTTGAGATACAGTCTAATTATTCACCTAAGCTTGCTTCAAAATCACTGCAATCACCCTACCTCAGTCTCCTAGAATTATAAAAGTGAGTCACACTGCCTGGCCCAAGAAAAAAATAAAAGTCAAAATAGCAAAAAGAATCTGAGGTAAAAATTACAAGTTGAAATGACAAAATGAATATTTTCAGAGATATTTGATTAAATTATAAAAATAAATTGTATGCAAGAAAGTGTCACACCTATAATAAAGATCAGTTTGTTACAGCAGTAATAAAATGTGTGTTATCTAGTTATGTTAATCTCTTCTTCCTCAAAAAGTCTATGCTAATGCACAGAAAGCACACACATTTAAAACGTGAAACTGTTCAATGTAACATCAATGAGAATCCATTTCATTGCAATCAATGATGTTTGGATCGGTCCTCACATGACAGTGGGTAGGTAGAATACATTCTCAATGAGTATATATGTATCATATTGCATTAGAAGTTTATTGTACATTTTCTCAATGGGCTTTTCTTAAATCTAACTCTTAGTGGGAAAGCATCTGTCACAGCCATACAAATAAATATGTCTGTAGGCACATACATTCAAAATTAGCACCAGAATGCTTTTAATATATTACTGATATTTATATCCATCCCAAGAGTCTCTAGAGGTAAATAAGTTGAGAAACAATAAGAGTTAATGGCATTCATAACCATCTGTTGTGGCCATCAATTTTTGGGTGACTTACTGGCTTGCGGCTTGGCTTAATTGTGATGGTTATTCAACATGGATTTTCTGTGCCAATTTGCCATCATTTTTGTTGAATTCAAAACTATGTCCTTACTCCACTCTCCTCCAAGACATTCCATTTTGTCATGGTAAGAACAGATTTCTAAATGTTCCTGGACCAGTCACATTGTATCATATTAAGACAGAAACATATTAAAGATAGAATATGCAGTCCTCCTAGAGCAGAACCTACCTGCCATATGATCCCCAGAGGTTTTTCTGTGCATTCAGCTTCAAAAAGCATAGCTATGTTTCTCAGCAGCCTGAAGTTCGTACCTTCCAAGCAGAGCTATCTCCCAGTGAATGCCCTCTACATATCTTCAAGCAGATACCTTGATTTATTTCCTTGACATTACTGTTCTCAACAAAGAATATCCCAGATACAACAAAGTATGACATCTCAGAGAATTCCACGTGGCACTACAAACCTTTGGGCTGCATTAAATTCCAGTTTTTCATAAAGATCACTCACCATTCTATACTTCCCATGTCAGAGGATGCTATTAACAAAGGAAGTGAAAGTCTTAATGTGTACTCTAAGGCTGAGTGTTGATTACTTCTTTTTGACATAAGGTCTTACTAACTCACTATTGAGGGTAGCCTAGAACTCCCGATCCTTTTGCCTCTCATTTCTGAGAGTTGGCCTTGCAGGTGTGTATCACTACAACTAGCTGACCACTTGTGGACTGTACTGTAGGAGTGGCTGCCCATTCCCATGTGAAGTGTCTCAGCTTGTTTGCCTGTTAAAGTGTAGCTGAGTAACATTACATTCTGGTGGTGTCATTGGGCGGGAGTTTCCGTTCACTTCTGACTCTGTGGCATTTCTAATAGCAGCTTGAAACAGTTTTAAGAAGGCTATGGAGGAAGCAAAACCACCAAGAAAAACATCTGGGCTTCTCGATTCGTTCTTCTCCCACAGGGATACCTCTGTGAATTCAAATTATCTGCTACCTACCTTGCTATTTGCTTTGCTGTAGTTTGATTGGCCGATTTCAATGTTTGGTAGGGAATGGAGAACATGTATGTACAAAGAGAGTAAGGGTTCCTTACATTTCAAAGGGCTCCTTTCAGGTCCATCCATTTTGTTTTGTTCTTGATCAACAGAAACCCCTAGGAGGAAAGTTTACCTCTGGATTGGAAGAAGAAAACCTGACAAGACTTTAAGGCTCAGTCTCAATGCATTTACTCACATGTTATTCAAGGTATAAAATATTCCAAGCTTCGTAAGGTGACTTGAATCCCCTGATTAATGGGCCTTTTGCACAAGAGAGACAATAAGTCAAGCTTTGTGGTACAAACCTATAATTCTAGCATGACATGTGGGACATTGAGGCAGGAAGACAGCAAGGGCTATACTGGGAGTTCTAGCCAGCCAAGACTTACACAGAAATGTCCTACCTGGAAAGAAACAAATAAACCTAAGATGGAGTAAGGACTGGGACATTTATCCTATAACCATACCATGTGTGCACCTCCATGTTTTCCTGACTCTGCTTTTTTCCCTCTCTCTATCTCTCATACATTCCCCCATTCTTCTTCTCTAAGAGGTGATTTTCATTTTTATTTAAACTTGCTGTAAAACTCATTATTTAAACCAATATAGGCATCTTGAAGGAATTCCATAAAAGGCTGAGAAAGACAGAGCCAGACTCTAAGTCAATAGAAAGTGAGGCGGAGAAAAGGCTCTGGCTACCAAGAAAGTGAAAACTTCACTGAAATCAATTGCTACCCAGATTACAATGCACAGCATTTGGTTCCCACACTTGTTTTCTTTCACAAAATATTACCGCTGAATTCTTTTCTCATAAGCCACAATCTTCGCTTTCTGACTACATTACAGTGTTCTCCGTTTGTCATCTGAAGTCCTTCCTAGGCATCTTCATAAGATTTTTCTCTATATGTATATAAAATCCCTGCAAAGCACCTAGTCAAATGAATTTAAAAAATTTTAAAACTGAAGTAGAATTTTAAACCCAAAACAAATGGGTAGAAAGAAGCACTATTTAGAATTGTAAATACTACTTTCAGTTTAGGACCCTATACCAATTATCAGTTGGATTGAATCACAAAATAAGTGGAAGTATTTCCCTTGTCACACATGCATATTCTCATGCAAACACATGTGCTCTCCCCTTTTTGAGTTTATGAATGTGTGTGTGTGTGTGTGTGTGTGTGTGTGTGTGTGTGTGTGTGTGTCAGGGATGAGGGGAGCTTGTTTCCAGTTGAGCCTACTAGAATAATTAACTCTGGAGATTAGTATAGTATCACAATAATATTTTCACATAAGCAAACACCTCCACATTTTTCTTTCTATTAAGTACACTCTGCAACTCCTGTATGTATTTTATTGCAACATTTCCTTCTGATGTAAGGACTGAGCAAAAGGTCTTACAATATCATGTAAGTGCTTTATATATTGCTAAGCTACACCCTTAGCCCTGCTCAGGAAACCATAAGCAATTTCAGGACATCAAAACAGGCTACAAATTATGAAAAGCCCCGTAAGTCGCGATAAACTAGTTATGTCCTTATCCAAGTTATTTAAAGGTCATGAAACGTTATTGTTAAGGAAATGATTCAATATGCATTAAGAGAGGACACAGGGTATGCTATCTTTGCAGCATAAAACAGCAGAAGGAATGCACATAATGCTCCCAACCAGGACCTCAGACAGTCTTCCTACCATTAGACAGGATCAGTTCCTTTGAAAACAGAGATTATAATTCCTCTCTCCCAATATTATCATCTACATCTAGACCAAATGGAAAAATTGGTTAATACATGAGATGTACACTTAGTAAACATCTTTGTTTCCCTAATCATCTTAGCTACCCCGCTTGAAGACCTGTATGTAGTCTGCCTATTAATAAGCTGGGTCTTTACAAGTCCCTGAGGACTGTATGGAGTGACACCTGAGAACTCACGAATCCTTCAAAATAAACAATAAAGCAAGAAGTAAAGATTTATTTAATTTATGTCTCAAAATTCAAAATTAGACTCTATGGGTTATAAATAAGAGAGAAGGATTTTATACTAATTTACATGTATTTATTTGGTTGGGGGGTCATGTATGTGCATGTGGAAGTCATAGAACAAGTTGGTAAAAGTAGATCCCTCTCCTACATTACCAGTTCTGGGACTCATATTTAGGTCATTGGGCTAAGCACCAGGCTGTGACATCTCGTAAGCCTGAGAGATGGATTGTGTTGTTATTTTGTTTTAGTTTAAATGATGCAACTTAATTTGGGGGCCAACATAAAACAAGTACAAAATTATAATCCTGAAATGTATTTGATCACTAGTCTTGTTCTTATATTTCTGACAAGAATCCAAAATAAGTTGTAAGTTATGATTAACATCCATATGATTAAGTGAGGCATGGTGGTAAGAGCCTCTTATCCCTGCACCGAGAAGGCAGAAGTTGGGGAATCACCCATAAATTCAAAATTAGCTCAGTCCCTGTAGTGAGTTCTAGGTCAACTAGAACTAGATAGCAAGACTCTACCTCAAATTACTGAAAATGCCATAATATATTGTTATTAAGAAATAGAAAATATAGTTGAGGAAGCTGAGATTTTCATTGAAATACATTTTTTAAATTTCTAAGTTATAATGAACACAATGTTCAGAACCGCATTCACTTGAACTTCAAGTTCAAACAAGAAAAACACCTCCTGCCCAAGCAGCAGGCAATAGCAGAATCATGATTTTCACGACTGTAATGTAGTCAAAATCTGCAGTCAAACCACAACTTCAAAGACACCCAGGTTACTTAACATTGATTAGTTTTAAATGCAAGTGTGACCGAGGTCCACTCTCACCAGAAAACAAAATATGAAGTTATTACAAAGCTTGCATGTGACTTGCCTAGCCTAATGTTGTTGTCTCAATGCTATAAGTCTTCTTGAAGTCCAAGATGAGAAAGGTTTTATGTAGCTGATCCCATGTACTGTAGAATCAAGAGGTATCATAATCTATAATTCCTAAATTTTGTTTCATTTGTTATACATTTTGAGGTTTGACCTTAACATTTTTTTTCAGAAAGTTACATGTAATCTCCTGTATGGCTTAGCTGATTATTTATAACTAAAGAACATCAAACAGACTAATTCTTAATTTATGTTCGCATTTCTGTGATTTAAACCTTGGGACTTGCATGTGGCAGACACACACTCTGCCAATGAGCTACAGCAAAATATCTTCAATATTTTTCATATCTCTAAACAAACCCATGTTTATTTGGATATTCAAGACAAACTATTTCTTCCTAAACATTTTTAAAGTATTTAAAAATTTGCATAGGAAAATAAGCAGTGGGATTTATAGATATTTCAGTCCATAGAAGAGTTTGGTAATACAGCATTTGGGTTCCCAGGTGTTGGAGTTCCATAGAAAAGTTCAGTCATTCTTTGCCCTGAGCAAGGTCTTAAATTTTAATTATGCGTAATAAACTCAAGCATATTTAATCCGTATATTTCATGATTCATTTACACTTCAATCACTATGTTGTTATTTTGAAAAAAATCATTTGATGTCTATAAGCTCTCTGAGCCTTTAATACATGCTTATAAAACTCAATCCTCCCCCCCCCCACACACACACATACAAACGCACACAGTATTTGAAAATAGATTATTATATTTTGCCCAAGGTACAAAAAACAAATCCAAATGCTTATATTTAGGGTGTGGTTCTGGCCTTAATACTATATGTCATGTGCTATTGAAATCTATTTCTAAGAGATACTTTGTTTAGAAGGCATATGTAAGCTAAACATTTAAGATAACTATTCTTTGGGACTCACATGACTAACCACATAGCCAATGTAGTGATTAACTAAAGGTCTAAAACTATGTGATGATTTCTGCACTGCATTTTATTAGTGGTATCTGCAGGGAAAGTTCCATCCATTCACATTATTTCATTCCTTTCTGATAGACAAAATATCCATATATCTGTTACACTTCCTTGCATTGGTCTCAAATATATCATAAGCATAGAGACAATTAATTTTTTATTTTCACATCCTTTCTTCCAAAACAATTTTTCATACTCTCACTCTCCTTTTTTCTCAAGTGATCATTTTTTCCTCTATATGTTTGTTTCCAGTTTGCATTAAGGATCTCTTCACCTGTCCTCTTGAAAGTTAGAACTGCAATACAGTGAGAAGAGTCTTATTTATTATTCTGGACATGTAAGTTATAAAATCCTGGAATGCCCATCTATATAGATTGCTGTTATCCACTCTTGAGTTCAAACACTTATAAATGAATTACATTTCTAGATGCCTAATTGTCTCCTTATTTCTATTCTTAGCAGTTTCTTTATATGCATTCACCAATTCATTTCTATATATACCCAAATAATCTTCAAAAATAAAAATTTTACCTTGACATTCTTCATTGGGTGGTTCCCCAGTGCTTTCAAGTAAAAGAAAACCATTACCTTCCAAACCTTGGGCGTGTGTTCACTCTCACATTATGTACTAGATAATGGAGAAGTACCTCATGGAGGAAGAGCATTTGGGGGAAGAGACACTTGGTTTTGGTTTATTGGGAGGCTTTTATATATATAATATTGTTACTCTCCATGATTACCTCATGTAACAGAATTGTTCTTAGTTTATGTGTCGTGGTTATAGTCTATGAAATAACTGTCCTGTAATAGAATGTAACTGTTATCATTTGTGTGGAGTGATTATAGTCTCTAAAATAGCTATAGATTCTAGACTAGAAAGCATCTACACACTTCTCACAGGAAAATGCAGGGCAAGTCCATAGAAGTCTCTGGTTGCATTTTATTAGCCAGTCAATACATAGCTGTGTTTTAAGTGTGTTCCTATGCTGGGACACCACACTTAACATATATTGTTTTTTAAGAAGTAACCCTGAGTTTATGGCCAAAAGCCCTGTAACTAACACTTGAACAAAACTCATGCAACAAATGTTCCTTTGATAAGAGACATCAGAGCTGCACATGCTTAAGAATACCACACAGCACTAGATCGCTTTTCTTTCCAGCTACTGGAGAAAGTCAAATCAATACATAAAAGTGCAAAATAAGAAAAAATATGACACTAAATGGATCACTAAAGCAACATCTGTTTACAGTTGTTGCAAAACAAAAGCAAAAGAAAACAAAACAAAAACAACAGAAAACAACCCAATTTTCCTCAGCAGGTTGAGGTTAAACACTTGCCATGGACCACTATTTGGCAATAAAGGCATATACTTCCATCCGCCAAAACCCTGATGAGTCTCTGAAGAACAACACTAAGTGGATAAAAATGAACTTCAAAAGTCACACAATACAATTCTCTTATGTGCCGTTCCTGAAATAAGAGAAGTATGGGAATGCAATAGGTTAGAGGTTGCTAAGGGTTAGTGTGGGAATGGAGACAAGCAGGAAGTTGGTCTGGCTATTATCAGGCCAACAGAAAAGAATTGTACAGTAAAAGAAATGTTCTGTATCTTGCCTGTCTGTGTCATTGCTCTGCTGTTTTGCAAGATGCTACTAAGTGGGGAAGCTGAATATACTGGACACATGATTCTTCTCTATTGTTATAAATAGGAAAATACTTGGTAGAAACCATGGTTTTTCCAATGGGATCATATTAAGATCATTACCTCTTTTGGTTTGTGCAAAGTTTACTCTTCTGTAATAAAGTCAACTGATATCTGCATGACACACAGCAATAATGAACTTGGTTTAAAAAAAATTTGAGCCTGTGGTTTAAACTATGTAGAGCAATGAGTTGACTGACTTTAGGGGATTTTCCCCATGTTTGAAGCAGATATGCTGATATCCTGTATGCATATCCAGAAATGATTATTCAAGTGCAAATTAATGTCATACCCCACACATTCAAACCTACTCTGACTCTGGTTCCTTTGCCCTCTCACCCATAAGCACATCAAAGCCACTTTGTAACGGAAGTAATAGAACTTTGGTAACTAGGAAAGGCAAGAGAATATTCTGCAGAATACTGCCTTTTAGCCCTCCCTTCTACCTCAAAAAATACCTAAAACCAGGTGGGTGGCTTCAAATTTAAGTATGGGGGAAAAACAAGTTCTAAGAACTTAGAGGGTTTGGTACCCATTTGGAAAGATATGGGCTATTTTTAGATGGAAGGAGGATGTGGTGGTTAACTTGAGCCTAAGCCATGTGAATCCAGTCACTGCACTTTCCAGATCAAAAGGCATTGTTATATGCTACTGCACTACTGAAATATAGGTAGTGATGGGAAACTCATTTTCATTTTAACTGGAAAGCTATCCAATGTTAATGAAAGACATATCATATAAAGCAGAGACAGAAAAGTTACCTCAAAATGTCATTGATGCAAGGCATTTTAAGCATAAATTCTTAAAAGCAATTTGGTAATTCAGTTGGCCACTTAGGGGTATGCACATGGTATATGTGTTCCTATGTGCATGTGTGTAAGAATGTGTGTGTGTGTGTGTGTGTGTGTGTGTGTGTGTGTGTGTGTGTGTGTGTGTTTAGGCCAGAAGTCAATTCTGGGTGTATTGCTTAATCACTGTTCATCATATTTTTGAGGTATGGTCTCTCACTGAAACTGCAACTCACAGATTCAGGTAGGCTGCCTGGCAAATAAAAGCCAGGAATCTACCTGTCTCCCTCCCATCTCATTGCTGAGGTTACATGCATACATCATGCTACCTTGTCCTTCATATGAGTACTGGGCATTGAACTGAGGTCTTTATGCTGGAGAGAAAGAGTTTACAGACTGAACCATTGTCTCAACCCCAGAGAATTATACATTTTAAATATTAAGAATGGCTACCTCCTACATATCAAACAGTAAATAGATATAGAGCTAATTTGTTCTGAGTCTTCATAGTAACAATATATTCTTTAGAGGGCTAGAGAAACGATTTAGTAGATAAGAGCACTTGTTTCTGCAGAGTCCCTGTATTCAATTTCCAGCATCCACATAGTGGCTGACAACTATCTGTAACTCTAGTTCTTGGGGATCCTATGACATATTCTGTCCTCCATGTATACCAAGCTGTATGTAGTATACATACATGCATACATACATACATACATACATACATACAGGCAAAACATTCACATAAAATAAACAAACACAACACTGTATTTAAACTGACTGTAAGCATGCATTCTCTTTCACTGATGAGCTCTGGAGTTTTTACTCAAGTCATTCTTTGCTTTGCAGCTACACTATGGAAACTGGAAGTCTCAACAGTTCTAGCCCCAGTCATATATTCTTCAGTGTTGTTGCCATATTACTCTTTTCCCAACTTCTATCCAATAAACAAGCTGAGCTCTCTGCCTTACTCTGCAGTCATTTTTGCCTGCTTTAATCATGTCTGAGCCGAATAAGTAAAAATCAAGAGATATTCTTTTATCCCATGATAAATGGAACATGAGAGCAATAAAAGAAGATGTCCGTGTAGCATTATAAGGCAAACTCACATTCTCAGATAGAAATACCACCTAATCACCTTTACCCCTTGTTTTTATCCAGCTATTGAATATGAGTAGTCATTCTGATACTTCAAAATATTTGGAAAATTAAACAATATTTGGGAGTAAGTTGCATGAGAGATGCAAACAAGAGCATTGATTTGACTCATGTACTTGAGTTTTATCAATAGCAGATGTGTTACTCTGGTTTTGATATAAGTTTTCAATTAGATCTTCATACAGTAGATGTTAATAGTTAGAGAATAAACAAAACTACTAGCGATCTACTCACTGAATATTCTCCATGAGCTCCCAAGTCTAAGCACTGCTTTGATCACATAGCGATACCTTTTTTCCATATAATTACTTCATTGATAGAGCCAGAAGGTTGGCATAGATGATATGTTATAATATAAAATATATTGCACAAAATCCTCATGCAATAATCCTTATTTTTATGTATATAGCTTATTCACATGAAATAAAACTCACTTTTTACTATCTTAGCCCAACTATGTACACCAATATTTCTTTCCTCAGACAGACTACAAAGAATTAATAAGAAAATATAAATCAAAATACCCTTGAGCTTACCCTTGGATTAAGGATAAACTTATGCCTTCCGTCCAAAGTGTTCAGACTGAGTAACATTCTCTCTGTGTTCTGTACATGCAGAGTTGGTTACTCTTTATAGAACACATCTTCTTCCTAATTAATTAAGGCTTGAAATACTGAAGCCAGAGTCCCTTACCTTTTGTAGTTGCCTACAAGTCCAAGTTCCTCAGACTGAGGTTCCCCTTCTCTTCCCCTACCTCTCTCCTTGACTCCTTATTCCCTATGAATCACATGCATCACATACATGCATCTACAAACATATATTCACTTGTTATCATTTTGTTTTATTGTTCATCTCAAAATGTCAAATGTCTTTGTTCATCTTTGAAAATAATTCCCAGCCAGTCTGACATCCAGGATTCTTGGAAATGAGTATTATTGTTCACACAAAGAAATATCTCCCCTCACATACTTTATGCTAAAACACAGAGTTGCCTGAAACCCTGCATGATTGTAGTGCAGGGAGCCTGTGGTACGTTTGCAACACAAATACAGCCTTTGTGTTCCTATTTGGAAATGGTCATTGTCTTCAAAGAAGATATTTGGAAGACATGATACTGATTTCTCAATGTATCATTTCCTCAATGATGAAACTGATGTGTTATTTTATAGTAAAGTACATTAACTGTAGAATGTAGCAGAAAAGAAGATAAAGAGACTAGAATGCAAGTGTGACCAGCAAATAAACCCTAGGGTTTCTGTTGTAGAACAAATATATATCAACTTCAATATAACCGGAGAATTAAAGAATTTAAGAATCTGCTATGGGAAACCAAAGGAAATAGAATGATATACTTCCAGCTTTTAGATAAGAATCTGCCCCATTTCCTATTAAGAACAGCATAGTAACTCTGAACTATACTTCATATGGATCCTTAAATATTAGGCAGGCCTTTCTCTTTTGGTATATCTAGCAAGTTTAGAGAGTTCGATGCTATTTGTGATCATCTCAATATGCTAATTTAACTGAATGAGTCACTAAACCCTGGGAGTGTGAGACTATTGTCTCTAAACATTGTTGTTGTCCCTGTTACTACATTTCCAATATTGGCATTATTCTCAGTTTCTCCATGTTGTATCAATTCTATGTTTACCAGACCAAACTGCACCTCTCAGAAAGCATTGATCTCAGCTGATTAGGAAATTGCATGTTTATTTAACTTCCTCACACCAGGTTGAAGATTTGTAAATTCCTAAGCTGAGGCTTCCTGACTTGATGCAAACACATGCAAGGCAGAACATTCTCCTTCAGTAATAGATAATAAATTGAATTCACAACTTGAGTGTAAATGGATAGAAACTGAAGATTGAACTCATAAGCTATGAAGTTTAGCATATCTGCAGTCTATTTTGAAAAGTAAATGAATTATCTTGTCTTTTTAGAGAAAATGCTTTCTCTGTAAAATTAGAAGTCAAGTTTCCCTCATTCTCATTTCTCTCTCTCTCTCTCTCTCTCTCTCTCTCTCTCTCTCTCTCTCTCTCTCTCTCTCTCTCTCTCTCTTTCTCTTTCTCCCTCTCTCCCCCATCTCTCCCTGTTAAATACAGCTTTGTAAATATATCTCTCATTTTTCACTGTACCCTCCAAAGCCTGTATTTATTTATTTTGTCACTTTCATTAAGTTGGTCTGTCGACAAAGAGACACTGTAGTCGAACCTCTCTGTGCCTTTGTTTACCCTCCAAAAGGAAAGTGCTCATTTGAAAACACTTTGACAGTCTCTCCCAGAACATTCTTTATAAAATGCAGAGCTCTCATTTGCATTCGGTACTGTTGGTGTGAGGTGATATGGCCAGGTATTAAGTTTACAGTGGTAATATGAACTAAGTTCTTTTCTAAACTCGAGGGAGACACTCAGTCGTGAAGTGGCACCAAATGGCTGGCTCCACTGGAATCAGGGTTATCAGGATACTCTGTCTGGGGCATGATAATGACTCTGTTGGTGACAGCCTGTCTACTGCCTGGTGGTATTCATAAAGAGCACTTTTTCTGGGGGCAATGGCTGTGCGGGCATTGCTTCTCTGCCATCTGCCAAAGCACATACCCTGCACACTGGACTCAATTCCCATTTCACACAGACAAAGGTGCTTTGGAAGAGAGCACCTGTGGGTTTCACGGTGCCTGCCTTTGGTTTGATTTTTGAAAGAAACCTTTAATAGCTTAAAGCAGATACTTATTTCTGTCACCCAAAGAAAATCAACAATTGCCTATGCATATCAGTTAACTTAAGGGCAGCCAGATCTCCTCTGTGCCCAATACTCAACTCACAGTGCTAATACATTCTAAAAGGATAACAATGTTAATACCAAGTTCCTATTGGCCATGTTCAGCACAGACAACTGAGAGGTGAAGAGGTGCCTGACTAAAGTTCGGGGTGGCAATCTCTCAAACACTTAAATGTTGCAAACTGCTTTGTTTGAAGTAAAACTATAACCCAGTTTACTAAGAAGCAGTGGTCCAATTCAATCTTCTCTGATGTTCAAAACTGCTTATCTCACAGTTTGAAAAATTAGCACATTTTTTAATCCTACCACATTAGTAAGGCTAAGTCATTTTCAAGGAAAATTATGAAACACAAGTGCCACAATAAAGTCTGTGTATTTGGAGATAATCTTATTCAAAGAAGAAGTCTTCACTTAGGTATGGAATTTTCACAAAAGTCTAGACTGAATAAGATCAATCAGAATAGTTGGTAGAAAATACCTGAAGATGTCCTGCATTATTTTGGTAACAAACAGATTAGGTGACTTCAATAAACTATCTAGAAGATGTATTATTTAAGCTTCTACACCCATTATATGAAAAGCATCCCATTGTAATTAAATTTTATTTGCTTTCTCATTTTTAAATCAAGGGAAACAATGAGAAAAGATGGGAAGAAAGAGAAAGTGAAAGACAGAAGAGCAGACAGAATAAAAAACTCCTCATTCTGATAGCAGAGGGTCATAGAGGATGCTGAGAGAGAATTCCGATTATGAATGCATCTGGGGTGAAAGTAATGTCTGTCAAATTAAGCTTGGAGAACAATTCACAAGCAGCTGGCCCGGCAGGAAGCAATTCCTACTTGCCACCAGAAGGCGACATATTCTCTTAGAACCAAAATGGAAGGAACACAACAAAGCAATTGGACCACACTAAGAGTCCTAAAGAATGATCACCAGGAAAATGACTGATAATATGTGGCTTGAATGGATTCAGGGTTTTGTATGATGTATTTAATAAATTTATATATTTGTATAATGTGCACATTTGTATAATGTAATTAATAAATGTATTTGAATAGGGAAGGAAGAGAAAGAGAAGGAGTCTAGAAACTTTTGCCCATGACTAAATACTAATTTGCTCATTTCATTTCTCTCTTCCCGTGCTTGATGAAAGTAGAAGCTGAGGCTTGGCATTGCAGTGGGGGACAGGATAAAGTGATTCTGTCTCATTGAGACCAGGTTAACAAATGAGAGAAGCAGATGAAAGGGACACTCCAAGGATCTCCTTGGTGTGTGTCAGAAAGATGACTTTAAGTCTGAGAAAAGTTTGAGGCAGTATCCTCATGAAAGAATGCTCCAGAAAATGTTGCTTTATAATGCTTTTCATCTGCTAAAGGGAAGGGACTGCTTGCTGAGTGGGTGGTATAAAGTATCATATCTGAACTGAATTAGAAACAAGTGGACCTACAACAGAGTTGTATTTATGAGCAAATATAGTGGCAAGAACTTCAACAGGTGAGAGTAAGACTAAGCAAATAAGAAAGTCAGTTTGTATAATATTTTAAAAAGTAAATCAAAATATAGCTTACCAAGAGCCACAGTGACCAAGTGATCCTACTATGAATTTGGGAAAAAAATGAAATACTGGAGAAGCTAACTACTTCTAAGACATAAATGTAACCATTCCAGGTACACGAGATGTATCTGAGATAATTGCACTTGTTTTTGTGTTGTTGTTGTTTGTTTGTTTGTTTGTTTGTTTTTCAAACAACCAAGAGCTGCTTGGGTTCCCACACACTCCTAAACATTACAGTTTAGCTGTCTCCCGAGAAGCTCTCCCAGAGCCTGACCAACATAAATGGGGATGCTCTCAGCCAACCATAAGACTGAGCACAGTGGATCCCAATGTAGGAGTTAGAGGAAGGACTGAAGGAGCTTAAAGGGGTTTGCAACTCCATAGGAAGAACCATAGTATCAACCAACCACAGCCCCCAGAGCTCCCAGGGACTAAACATCAACCAAAGAGTACACATGGAGGGACCCATGGCTCCAGCTATAAATAGCAGAGGATGGCTTTATTTGGCAATGTAAGGAAAACCCTTGGTCCTGTGAAGGTTCGATGCCCCAGTGTAGGGGAATGCTAGGGTGGTGAGGCAGGAGTGGGTGGGTAAGTGGGTGGGGGAATCACCCTCATAGAAGAAGGGGATAGGGGGGTTTGTGAAGGGGAAACCAAGAAAGGGGATAACATCTGAAATATAAATAAATAAAATAACAAAGAAAAAAAACCAGAATGTTGGACAGTATTCAGAGTTGTCTCAGGAACAAATCAAAATAATTTTGTCAGAAGAGTGTATGCTAGACAGTCATTGATAAAGCAAGCCAATGAGAGAGGAGAGAGAGAGAGAGAGAGAGAGAGAGAGAGAGAGAGAGAGAGAGAGAGAGAGAGGAGAAGAGAGGAGAGAGAAATCAATCAGATGACTTTTCTAGTTGACTCATAACATTATGAGCACTTATTTCCTCAATTCATGTTACTTAAAGCCAGAATCCATCTTTTTTTTTTAAAAACATATTGTATAGATTCCCTAATCCTAAAGTTTAAAGATGTTGGAAACCTATCTCCTAATGAGACATGAAGGATTATTCATACACACGTACTCATGACTAGCATGTTGACATGTCTGCATTGTCACTTATTTCAAAATGACATAAAACCACATTTAAATGCAAGAATATTATCATGCATAATGGAAATTTGATAGCTTAAATGTTTAAAAATAAGACTTATCTAGCTGCATATGTAGCAGAAGATGGCCTAGTCGGCCATCAGTGGAAAGAGAGGCCCATTGGTCTTGCAAACTTTATATGCCCCAGTACAGGGGAACGCCAGGGCCAAGAAGTGGGACTGGGTGGGTAGGGGAGCAGGGCAGGGGGAGGGTATAGGGGACTTTTGGGATAGCATTTGAAATGGAAATGAAGAAAATATCTAATAAAAATTGAAAAAATAAGAATTATTAAATAAAATTATATTTTAAAAAGTCCTCATTGCCAGAATATAAGAAGAGAACTTAAACCAGCAGAATGGAACCCTGATATCCACTCTACAACTAAGCAGTGAGCCGAGGTTCCTGCTAGAGAGCTTAGCTGATTTTATTGTTATCCGTTTTTCTTTTTCATTATGAACACGTGTAGCAATGGTTGGGAACACTTGTCTTTTCCTGTAGTTCCACTATTCTTGTGTAATACCTGTAAGCCAGAGCTGTGGCCTTATTTAAAATAGCATACAAAAGAGAAGGAGTTCATGTGAGGCCTGACTGAAACTGTGACCTCCTCGAGGGGGTATGGGTCCTTTGTATCCACCGACAAATGGACTATTCAGTTCACCCATAGGAATCAACCTATTTCTTTTATTAATTCTTCTATATTTTAATGTACACTGTGACAAAATCCTTTTAGACAATAAAGAAATTTCCTATGTAGGTAATGCGAAGATAAAATTGCATTTGTTTGTTTTTATTTTAAGCTCTAAGAAACATTTAGATGCTTACAAAGGGACTCCTAGGCATTTTTTCTGTGTCTAAAGCTGTAACTCTACCTGGAGAGGAACTTTTCAACAGGAGGCTTAGGTGATATACATATTGGTATTGGGATAGGCAGCTCAGTTAAGTTTCTTGAAGTTTTAAGTGAAAGCACACACTCAAAATGATGTATTAAATGTGACAAGATCATGATATGCAACAAAATCATAGATACAAATATCTACAGCCAATTAAAGGATAAGTATTTTGTAGGTTCATGATGAAGTATCAATTGCCAAATGTGTTCATATTACCAATCACCGAGAAAAAAATTATTTTTCCATATCCCATATTTAGCCCATATTCAGTTTACATTTAACGTCCTCTATTTACAGGGCAAGTTTATTCCCCAACAAGATGGCATCACTCCAGATAACCATGAAGTTACTATTATTCCAGTTTTAGCATTAATATAGTCCCACGTTAACACTGAACACAATAGCTCTAGACTGATGCTATGCTTTGTGCCTTTGATAATCTATGTTGCATCAAATTAATTAAATAGGCATCCAAGGTACTGACATGTTTCCAGGTTATGCAATGCTGTTGCCAGATCACTATGCTTATGCCTTCTCAAACTTGGCTTTTCTTCTTTTCCAGCCCCACCCTTTTCTTCTTTGAAGTTATTGCCTTCTTAATCAGGTAAGGTAAGAATACTTATATAAGTAGGGCACGCTAGCTAGTTATTTATCATGTCTCCACTGTCTTCTGAATGACAGAAAAAAGTTCTCTAATCCAGAGGGGGCATCACTCTCTCATGATCTGCATCTGTCTCTGAATCCCAGGGATTACACTTATTTTATGGGAGAACTGCTTGCTAAACTGCCAGAAAGATCATAAATATGAAATCCCCCCAAAAAGAAAACTAGCTATGATTCCATGTTTTGATAGCTTATTTAATCCTGCATTTAATCAATATATTGTGTGCATTGTGCACATGGTCATTGCATGGACAGCTGACGAAGGAAGCCAAAAATCAAAGTTTCAATTCCTCTTTGAAGTTCACAGTTTGCTTAGGCAGAAACGCAGACAAGCAGAGAACCAAACTGAAGAGCTGAAGAGCTGGAATCAGTTTACCAGCTGCATGACTAGGGGCAAAATCTATGTCGTTTCACCATACAAACATTCCTTTATTTTATTCATCAAGGTGCCGTCAGCCTCCACCTGACCCTTTCCTTAGGAGCTACTTGCTAATGCTATTAGCACTGTCTGTGGTTCAGATTTGGCTCTGGGCTATGATGTGCTGCTCTGACTTAGTGGGCACACTCTGAATAGGTAATTTTTAAGTCATTAAGAGTGAAAACTGGGAGCTCTTTCTCTCTTAAAGACATTTACGGATGACTTCTGGTCATTGCTGGAACAGTCCATTTAATTGCAAAAGATTAAAACTGGTAAAATGTTTGCACCTTGCTTTCTGTAGGGAAGAAACAATTAAGAACTCTCTCTTTCTCTCAGTTGATGAAACTACATGAACAGGATTACTCAAGAGAGGGAAAACAGTGTTATTAGTACCCCCAACACAGCAGAGTCCATGGGAAAGCCCATGTGTCTTTTCTCAGTGGCGTGTTCTTGCAGATGTCTTCTCTGCCATTCAATCATACACGATCATTAGTAAGATTAAATGCATCTGAGAAAAGCAGAGACCACCACAGTTTTTTAATCTGCTACCATTCTTCCTTACTTCCAAGCCGATTTGACAACTGCATTTATTTCACATGGCAATTGCTACAGGTTAATAATATTGTTTTATCGGGAAACATTTATCTTAAGGAAGAAAGTTATCCTAATACAGCAGATAACTTATCCAAGGACAAATAGAAAGGGGCCTGTGTCTAGAGGGTAATGCTAATGTCTGGCATGCTATAAAAATAAATGAAATCTGATTAACGCTACTGGAAAGAAGAATAAGTCACCGTTTCCATGAAATATCATTTTCCCGGTTGGAGCCATTTTCGGTTTTTTGTCAGCTTAAAACACTGTACTAAAGATGAGATGACTTTAAAACAGGGACAGATATCTCAAGCCCTGCTATTATAAATGGTGTCATAGGCTTGTAATCCTGAGGGTTTAATCTAAAGTATTTTCTCCTTAAAATTGATAGAGAAACACACTAGGAATTCAGAAGATTTTAATTAAAGTTGTTCAAAAATATTTAATGGAATTTTAAAGGCCAGCTCACTAAGTATTTCTGATAATGAGTTTAATTTATGCAAGAAATTTCTTAATAAATTTAGCAGGGCCAAAATAGCCTACCTGTGCATAATATATATTTTCAGGGAAGCATTTCTTTAATTAACCAGCTTTGACTAATTCACAAATGTTAGTTCATTTTAAGCCCTATTCAAAGATGGATTATTAAATCCATAGTTTAAAAATAATGGGAGAGACTGCTTTTTCAGGAAGGAAAACAAGCCACTAAGGCTGAGAAAGCTTTGTTTTAAACATACAGATAATTTTTTTTCTTTCTTTCTTTTTTTAGGTGCATTGATGTGTTAAGTAAGAGCAGTTGGAGTCATAAGCTAAGAAAGAAGGCAGGGGCATGATTTATTTTGAACTGGAAAGCTGAAACACATCCCTTCTCAAATCACTCCCTGTTTTCCTGTAAAGTTGCCCGAGGCCCTGGGCAGACTCTCAGAAGGTTACTCAACTCAACCCCAACAAAGCCAAGCAACCAATGCTGAGGATGGCATGAAGCTGGCGGCGGCAGGTGGGCTGCTTAGAGCTGCAGATGTGATTTCCACTAATAAATCAGCTTCTAATACTGATAGCAGCTTGCGTTTCTGTGTGTCTGTTTTATAAAGGACAGCGTGGTTGAAATATGATAAGACTTAAAAGAGCGTGGGGTTATTAACTCTGCTTCATTGGGGAAGGATCTTCCCATGTCCTATGCTGGCGGACAATTGTAAAGAGCTAGGTTCGACATCTCTTGTTTTATAACTTAGCAGATCCCGACCTGTCCCCAGAAGGAAAAAAAATGCCACCGGTGGGTGGGGGGCAATGAAAAAAGGAAATAATAGAATCAGAGGAAGGTTACATTATAGTAACAGAGTCCTTTCTTCTCACTTTTCAACTACATTTTCAAACAAACCTACAGAAATTCTAAATGTTTGTATGCATAAACCCCAAAGGATGCCATATTAAAACGGAGGATCAAAGATGTGAAGCGCTGGGCTGCACTAGGTGATCTCAGCTCATCTGTGTACCCATCAATAAGGAAGAGGGATGTCACAAAACTCATTTAGTCATCTGTGAGGCAGTGTGTGTTGAAATTGCTCATTATGTTAGTTTACCAAGAATGTGTTTGCTTGATTGTTTCTTTGTCTCCATATAGATGCTGTAATCCAGTCTAGTCTGGGACGTTTGATCCTCCAGCCCTAGCTTCTCAAGGGCTGGAATCACAGGAAAACAACATTACCGCCACTGCCTGCTTTTATCTATCTATCTATCTATCTATCTATCTATCTATCATCTATCTATCTATCTATTCATTCATTTGTTCATTTCTTCAGCTGACCCTGTAGTTTCTTAAGAAATTGAGAACAGCATGGAGAATGTCAAATAATAATAATAATAGTAATAATAATAATAATAAAAACAAAGGGTCCATTAACTGACTTCCTTGCTGACTTATAGAGGATTTCAATGTTTTCGATGATTTATTTTTATCGTATGTTCACTGGTGTTACATCTCTGTGTATGTCTTTGTGAGGGTGTTAGATCCATCAGAACTGGAGTTAGAGACAGCTGTGAGCTGGCATATAGATGCTGTCAATTGAACTCTGGTGTCTGGAAGGGGAGCCAATGCTTTTTATCACTGAGCCATCTCCCCAGCCCTTCTTAGGTGATTGCTAAAAGTTCTTTATTACCAGACATTAACTATACATTATTAATGTGTTCACTATGACCTTTTTATATGTTGATAATGTTCACCCAGTAGCATTTCTTGTCCCCTGCCCACTGATCTCCTTTCTTTTCTAATTGTCCCTCTATCAAATAAACACTGTGTTTCATGCCAGCCATTCAGTAAGAAAACACTATAAAGGCATTTCCTTGCACCTGTGTGCAATCCCAGCGCTTGGGAGACTAAGGCAGGGGGTTCACAAGTTCAAATGCAGGTTGTGATACATGATGAGACCATGACGCAAAACTAAACAACAATGTAATTAAAGATGGCGATAAGAAAAAGAAAGAGAAAAACCAGGGAAAGAGAAAGTGCTGTATCGATAGAAAACAAATGGATTTTAAATTAAAATGTAATTACCTTGTTCTTCCCTTTCCTTTTCCTTGTCCAGCTCTTTACATGTGTCCTTTCTCCAACTCCTTCTCCCACCCCTTACTCTGTCTCAAGATCCTGGCTTCCTTCTCCTGTTCCTGGATAGCATGTCTATTGGTGGTGTAGATGTTTGGGTCCTGTTTAAAGCAGCCATTCATTGTGCTAAAATGGGTGTAGTTTCCATACCATTTCCAGGAGACATAATCTCACATCAGATTTTTCTGGTCCTCTGATTTTTCTGATCTTCTCTCTCCCTTTCCCTCAGTGTCCCCTGCATCTGGGTGCAGGAAGTGTGTTGTGGATGTTTCACTGGGGCTGAGAAGCCCAGCTTCACTTGGTTTTTGCATTTTAACACGTTTGTAGTTTTCTACAATGGCCTTTGACTGCTGAAAAAAATTAAAAGCTTAGATGATGAGAGATGAAAGCTATACTTATCTGTGGCAATAAGTATTTATATTATACTTAGGGATTATTCTCATATAGTATGTGGGTATATGTTGGTCTAGTGTATTCTCTAACATCTATAGTTTTATTAGCCTCAGGTATTTGGATAGTATTCCTATAACAAGCATCATTTTTCTCCATGTCTTGGTGGTAACCAATAGCTCCCTAATTGGACCTAAGGCTCACTCAACAAGTTCTTATTTTTTATGGGTTATTTTTTAAAAACTAAAACAATAGTGTTTTCATTTCTGAAACTTTTGTTGATACAATCAGTAGATTATGCTTTTGCTCATAGTATTGCAATGTGGAGTAGAAGGCTCACCATGAAGAACCAAGATGTTTTTTTCTGAAACAGAAGAATGTAGAAAAGGACAGATTCCACACAGGGATTTTGGTCTCCTCCTGCTCCTTATTCCCTGGCTCCAAACATGAGGTAATTTTGAAAAATGTATCCTCTTCATTTTTATCATATACATGTGGATATTTTGTCTACTTGCTTGTCCATGCATCAAGTCATGTCTACTGCCCCAGAAGACAAGAATAGTGCACCAGATCATCTCTGAATGACCAACTTGGGAACTAAAGTTAAAGGCAGTTTTAAACTGCCATGTGGGTGCTAGAAATCCAACTTGAGTCCTCTGGAAAAGCAGTCACTGCTCTTAACAGATGAGCCATCTCTCCAACCCAAAAATGGGAGGTCATTTTCTAGTTTGCTTCTTCAAATTAACATATGGCTTTATTCAACAAGTATTGGTTGAGTATTTCTTATATGGGGGAAGGAGGTTAGCCTCGGAGGGCTTAGACCTGTCAGTCAACAGAACAAGTACTATCTTCACTTTCCAGAGTTTATAGTTTGGTGTGTGGTGCACTAAAATGACTCTGCTCACATTCTGATATCTGGAGTTGTATTTTATTTATTTATTTTATTACGTATTTTCCTCAATTACATTTCCAATGCTATCCCAAAAGTCCCCCATACCCTCCCCCCCACTCCTCTATCCACCCATTCCCACTTTTTGGCCCTGGAGTTCCCCTGTACTGGGGCATATAAAGTTTACATGTCCAATGGGCCTCTCTTTCCAGTGATGGCCGACTAGGCCATCTTTTGATACATATGCAGCTAGAGTCAAGAGCTCTGGGGTACTAGTTAGTTCATAATGTTTTTCCACCTATAGGGTTGCAGATCTCTTTAGCTCCTTGGATACTTTCTCTAGCTCCTCCATTGGGGGCCCTGTGATCCATCCAATAGCTGACTGTGAGCATCCACTTATGTGTTTGCTAGCCCCCGGCCTAGTCTCACAAGACACAGCTATATCAGGGTCCTTTCAGCAAATGCTTGCTAGTGTATGCAACGGTGTCAGCGTTTGGAGGCTAATTATGGGATGGATCCCTGGATATGGCAGTCTCTAGATGGTCCATCCTTTTGTCTCAGCTCCAAACTTTGTCTCTGTAACTCCTTCCATGGGTGATTGTTTCCAATTCTAAGAAGGGGCAAAGTGTCCACATTTTGGTCTTCCTTCTTCTTCAGTTTCATGTGATTTACAAATTGTCTCTTATATCTCGGGTATACTAAGTTTCTGGGCTAATATGCACGTATCAGTGAGTACATATCATTTGAGTTCTTTTGTGATTGTGTTACCTCAGGATGATGCCCTCCAGGTCCAACCATTTGCCTAGGAAATTCATAAATTCATTCTTTTTAATAGCTGAGTAGTACTCCAATGTGTAAATGTACCACATTTTTGTATCCATTCCTCTGTTGAAGGGCATCTGGGTTCTTTCTAGCTTCTGGCTATTATAAATAAGGCTGCTATGAACATAGTGGAGCATGTGTCCTTCTTACCGGTTGGGACATCTTCTGGATATATGCCCAGGAGAGGTATTGCTGGATCCTCCGGTAGTACTATGTCCAATTTTCTGAGGAACCGCCAGACGGATTTCCAGAGTGGTTGTACAAGCTTGCAATCCCACCAACAATGAAGGAGTGTTCCTCTTTCTCCATATCCTTTAGCTGTTGAACATTTCATTTTGAGATCAAAGATAGACAGCAAGCCATCATTTCCAGGCATTCAGAGAAAAAGGACCCAGTGACTGTTTTACAATGAAGAGAATCAGTAGAACAGCAGTAGCCGAAGGAAATTATCAGAGGCGCAACCACTTATTGTTTTTCAAGTGTTATCTTTTCAATTCTATAGAAAATATAAAATAAGTTTGCCAAATACTGTAAACTCAAGCCTTGTCCATTTCAGATTCATCTCAACACAACAGCACCTTGGAGAAAAATCTATGATATTCTAAGACTACATTGATGACATCATCTAACAAAGTCTCCATAACTTGCTTGTGTAGAAAATAAGTATTGCTATATACTTCTAGCAAAATTATTACAAACTATGATTATTGCAAAATAATCACTCAATTTTGGAAGTTATTACAGGAATCTATTTTCAGGCAACAACTTTAGAAACAATGAACAGAAGTTGGAAACAAGTTAGTCAGGGGCTAACAAAGAAATAAAATTCACTTAAAAATCTAAACTTGGGTCCATCAAACCAAAAGAATAGAGGAGCATGCCACCAAGGCTAATGAATTGAGTTTGATCGCAAGGGTCCCTAATGATAGGATAAAACTGACCTCCACATGTCCATTGTGGCAGAGAGAGAGAGAGAGAGAGAGAGAGAGAGAGAGAGAGAGAGAGAGAGGAGATAAGAAAATTTAAAAAAAGAGAGTAGCTAAAGGTATTTAGTTGTCTACAGGGTGGTGGGAAAGCTAAAAATAAAAAATAAATAAAAAAGAACAGTAATGAGGAGACATCTAGAGCTTATCCCACTAATCAGGAAACACCATATGGACTCCCTTAATTTGCTCGGCACCAAGCAGGACATAGAAAAATTGTAGATGCTTCATTCCATCCTAGAAGCAGCGAAAGTGATGGTTAAATTCACTATTCACTCTAGCTCTGTAACCCATACCTTATACCCAGGAATGTCCAGCATGCATCTGGATGAAACTCATTTAAGAAACGGGAATCACACTTGTTATGAACTAACAAGAACTGGGTAAGTGACTGATGAATTTGAGGGCAAACAAGTCCCAAAGAAAACAGAGACCAGGACTGTCTGGTTTTATATTCAGAAGCCTGGCTGAAACCGTCTTTATAAATATTTTAGGGGACTGAGAAAGAGAAGCGATGCTCATAGACCACATGAGACCCTCCTCATCTTTCATTAATTTTTCCATGAGCCTAAGACTACCATGTAAATATTTTTTAAATTAACTGGCAAGTTCATAATACAGAAGTTGGAAAAGATGAGTATAGCTTTAAAAATTGAACACTTGTGTCTACCAAAAAAAAAAAAAAAGAACCCAGAAAATATAACATTTTAAAAAGACTATGGTTAGAAAGTAAAACCAAACCCTCCCTACAGCTCCATGAATGGATGAAATGGCTCATTCAGTAAAGATATCTATAGCCATGCTTGATAACCTCAGGTCAGACACAGGTTGGAAAGGGTCAAACTGGCTCTCACAAGTTCTCGTCTGACTTCTACATATACAAAATAGTACAACCCAATGCTTGCACACGCACACATACAAACACAAAATTAAAAATAAAACAAGAGAAATTCATTTAGCTACAAAATATAAAAAGGAGCCATGTGTGGTGGCAGGAACCTAAAATCCCAGCAGCTGGGAAACTGAGGCATGAAGATGGTGAGCCTGAAGTTAACATGAGCTACAAAGCAAGATTCTAGTTCAGAAGTCTACTAGTTGTTAAATATATATATGTGTGTGTGTGTGTGTGTGTGTGTGACATAAATGATCAGGAACAGTGAAATACTATCAAAATATATCTGTAGAAGGATGGGAGCAGACTATCCATAGGATACAACATTGATGGTAACAATTCATACAATGAATATACTGCACCTCAGAACCAACGCATATTAGTGCACAACTGGAAATTTCAACTGTGATGCAGTTGTCTTTGCTAAAACTTCACTTACATTCATGTAGACTATACAAATAACTTTGGAAGTATCTGAAGAATTAATGAAAATTACGTAAGTCATATTTAAAAATATAAGAAGAAAGAACTATAACAGTTGAAAATGCTCACCAATTCTCTAGTATAATAATATATACTTTTAATGTACCAGAGACCTTGGAGGTGAGAGAATTTCAGGATGTGAAGAGAGGGACCTTAGATGAAATGCCCTATATTGGAGAGTGGCAACTTGTAAAGCCTACCTCCAGCAGAAAGATAGGGCATCAAGTGAGGGATGGGGTTGCCATCCCACAGTCAAAACTCTGAGCCATAATTGTTCCTGTCTAAAAGAACTGCAGGGATGGAAATGGAGAGGAGCCTGAGGAAAAGAAGGTGCAGTGACAGGCTCAAAGTGGGATCCAGCTCAAGGGGAGGGTCCAAGACCTGACACTATTACTGAGACTATGGAGCACTCACAAATAGGGACTTATCATGACTGCCCTCCAAAAGACCCAGCAAGCAGCTGAGTCAGATGCAGATATTTGCACCCAACCAATGGACAGAAGCTGCTGACCCTTGTGGTTGATTTAGGGGAAAGCTGGAAGAAGCTGAGGAGGAAGGCAACCCTGTAGGAGGACCAGCAGTCTCAATTAACCTGGACCCCTGAGAGCTCTCAGATACTGAAAGGCTTACCAGGCATCATACACCAGCTGATATGAGGCCCCCAACACATACACAGTGGAGGACTGCGGGTCTGGGTTCAGTCAGAGAAGATGCACCTAACTGTCAAGAGACTGGAGGCCCTATGGAGTTTAGAGGTCTGGTAGGGTGTGGTTGGGGGTTGGGGACATCATCATGGAGACAGGAGGGCAGAAAGGATGTATGGGATGTGGAACAGTCAGAGGGTGGATTGGGAAGGGAATAAAATCTGGAGTTTAAAATTAATTAATAATTAATCGATTGATTTAAAAAGTCTGAAGAGGTATTCCAATAGAGCCAAATAAAAAAAAACAAATGTACAGACCTATATGCACTCAAGCCTAAAATTCAATGTATGAAAAAGTTATGGTACATTTTAGAATGTGAAACCTCCTCCACAAATGATATTAAATACAATGCTTATAATATATGAAAGCACTTACATTTTGTTGAATTAGAAAATGGAGGACACAGCTTTATGATAAATGCAAATCTATGTATATATGAAAACAAATACAGGCATGAATTATGAAATATATTTAAAATCTGTAATATTACTTAATATTACTAGCAACATTTCTTCATCTTTTTGTAGCTGGCCTATCATCATGAACTGTGCTGGGAGTTGAGGAGGTTTGGGGACATTTTTGTAACAATAAGTAGTGTTTACTGAATTATACATATAAAGAAATGAACAGTATGCCACCGGACATTAACTGACTTATTTAATCCTTTCAACAAATTTACCAGGTTCATATTACCTTCATTATAGGAGCAACAAAATAAAAGCTTTTTGTTGGGACAAGAAGCTTGGAGAAGATCACACAGATCCTCAGATCCTAAATGAGGGTCCCAGGACTACACCAAAGTCCATCCTCCCAAGAGCTGTAGTACTCTCCTGCCTCAACCAAATACAAGGACAAACATGTTGATGGAGGAATCCTAGCTCTCTGGGCATTCTACAAATCACTTTTCTTTTTCTCCCCTCTGATAACTCAATTGGCTATTTAAGGCTGCTTAATAGATGCTAATGTCTCTTCAAGCACGAAATACTCAGGATTATAGGTCAGTAATTTTTTCCTAGTCCAGGTGAGTTTCCACAGTTGCTGACTTGTCCCTGAGAACCAGCAACAGATTGTCCTTGCTTCCAGAAAGTTGAGTTATTTGTGTGTCACAGACTGTGAAATCAGAGACAGTCCGTTTCTATGGGAACCAGCTTTATTTAATCTAAGAGGGCAGTGAAGAGTAATTTCCAAATGTTGCAGAGTGAAGAAAAAGTTAGCCACACATCACATCCTTAGTTTGAATCATTATTTCTTTCACTTCCCTGGTTCCCCTTCAGAGATTCTTTTTAATCCTGTGTAACTGAAGGAACTGCAGCATCTTTACCTAACCTAATAAACTCTGTTAGAACCTTCAGAACATCTGAAACCCTAAAATGATGTTCTTGATACATTCTCTAGTTTTCCCCATCTCCAGAAATTGAAATCACAATACTGGAATTCACAGAATGCATTGCTTTAATATGAAGGTCTTGGGTCTTCAGGAATGAATGTGCAGAAACTCTGAGAATAGGTAATTAGGGGAGTTAACTTCAGTTGTCTTGTCTTCATCGCTGAATGTTTACACTTTCTCAGTTGTCTGATTCTAATTTTAAATGAAAAATTACTGAAAGACACATTCTTATTCAGTTTTATGTATTCATGTTCACTACTGGGTGTTTAAAAAATAAAATGACATATAATGTTTTGTTTCTAATATAGATTTTGCAATTAATTATTATGGTAAGCAACCTTAAGTTTTTACACTAAATGGCAAATGCTCTCCTTCAGAAACTCATGTCCAACAAATATTTTAGGATTGCCTAGAACAACTAATTTTGTGCAGTTTATACACATATGTACCTTTAATAGATAAATAATTATTAATATTTATTTATCATGGAGGTGTGCCCATGCTATGATACACATGTAGATGTGAGAAGAAAACTTACAGAGATCAATTTGCTCCTTCCATAATGAGTCTTGCATCTGACTCAGTCTTAACAGCAAGACCCCTTACTCACTGAGCCATTCCAACAACTTCCAGAAGAGTAATTTTATGTTTTCTCTTTAACAAGAAGTATAGTCACTTATTTATCATAACTGCATTGATTCCTGAAATTAAAGAAATTTCTGAGTGCTTGTGAATACTTTGTAACCATTTATTTAGGGTATAAAAGACACCATGGCATGAAATGTAAGAAATCTTACCGTTTTCAAGAAAGATACCTTTCAACTTTCTTTTCTCTATTTTCCGTTTATTTTTGTTACATTTAGGAGAATAGATGTCTTAATATTTAACATGCATGAGATTACTGTACATATCATTTTATCATAAGATGAAATTGAAATCTGGACATTCAGTAATTTAGTAATTAGAAGGTTAAAATTGGTCAGTATTTATATATTAATTAAATATGAAATTTTCAATATTAAGAACTGTAGAAAGTTTTAGTACATTGAAGATTACACATTAAGATCTCCAGCAATCTTAGAAAATTAATGAGTGTTATTATATAATAACTGCTGAAATGATTCTTGCCTAATATACTTTATAATTACTTAAAGGACACGCCCTTAGCATTGAGGTTCCTATATAAACTGCCAGAGGGCTGTATGCATGTCTCTGTGAAAGTTATAACTCTGAAAAGTGCTCCCAAAGACAACTGACTAACAGTGAAGCACTGAGCAGCGAATGTCACCTTTTGGACTTCTTCTTTCCCAGGGACTTAATTAGAAAGTGCCCCAAGCATGTTTGCCTTTACATTCTTTGTCTGGAAAATAAGGAGCCCATAGTTAAATAATCATGCAGAGATGTTGTTCCATTCGTTGCTTTAGAGTTTGACTTTAGATTTCATGTTTAAGACTAGTCCAAATATTTCATAAACCAAAATACTGCATAATGTCCTATGTAGTGACAACAGGGAGCCCGATAGAAAACAAGCAATCATAAGTGTCTGCCGATACTTCAATCATGGTCATATGTTAGGAATCTAACAACTTTAAATAATAAATATTAGAATGACTAAGACCAATGGTTTTTAAACGATAATGTTCATGCTCACTTCTTGTATAAAAAACTGATACTATGTTTATTATGTCCAATTTTATATTTTCACAATTCTTTTTTCCTCTATTTTGTGTGTATGGATTTCTGTTTGTGAGCAGGCCGATCAGAGATTGGTGTTCTATGTCATCCTCATAGTCTGATTTATTTATTTATTTATTTATTTATTTATTTATTTATTTATTTATTTATACAGGGTCTTTGAAACTGGAGCTTTCTGGCTGGCTAGACTAACTGGTTTTCGAATCCCAATCTTCTGGTTTCTGCACTCTTGCACTGGCACTGGTTTTATAACAACAGACCACTATGGTACCCAGCTTGCATGTGGGTGCTGATGGACTGAACCACTGACCAATTGCTTGACCACTGGAGCCATCTCTTGTTTAGCCCTGATCTCCCATTTTCCCATTTGTCTTAGTGTTAGATGGTATCCACCCCACTGCCTGCATTTATGGCTGATAACAAAATATTCTCCAAAGAGGATAAGTTTAAACTCTGAGCAGACTTTCTTGTCTACATCGCAAGACTATCTGTGGTAAAAGAAATATAAAAAGTCACAAAAACAGGGCAAAATTTTTTTAATATAAAAGTGTAGCAGACAACATGTCCTAAAATATAATCCTCATGTAAAATTAGCTTTCTAGTAAATCTCATAATGTAGATTAAATATTCCACTAATGCCAAACATGAAATCTGTAACTGATGACCAGAAAGAGTCAAATAGTCACATGACTCTCTCCATCCCCTCAACCTTTCTTTTTCCTTCCATTCTTCCCTCCCTTTCCATTTCCATAGATAGACAGAGATAAAATAATCTTATTTGCTTCTCACAGGTCAGCTGATAATAAGGTTCAAGTACAAATAGCTCCCAAATGCTCTTGCAATAGTGGCTTGAGTCCTAGGTGA
This sequence comes from Mus musculus, assembly GCF_000001635.26. NCBI lineage: Eukaryota > Metazoa > Chordata > Mammalia > Rodentia > Muridae > Mus > Mus musculus. The sequence continues at coordinate 8,986,585 of NC_000068.7, forward strand.
GAGAGCTTTTAAAATGACTGAGAATTGATAGCTTTAGCTTCATGGATTTGTTTATTCACTGACAGATGCATAATTTAGTGGAGTTATTAAGAAGTGATGGAAGCTGGAAGACATTGACTGATCAGAGATGCTGACTCATCCTTGTTACCTTCTCCATCTCTCTTTGCATCCTGGAGGTCACAAGGTCAAGTTTCCTTCTCCTTATTGAGCTACCACCACTGGTGTTTCTACCTTGTCATAGAGATAACGATAAAACAATAGAACCAGCCAATCCTAGGGCTAGGAGCTATCCCTAAAGCTGTTGCCTGTATGTGGGGATATGTTCTACTAGTTTGGCTGCCTTGTCTGGCCTCGGTGGGAAAAGAAGTGCCTAGCCTTGCAAAGACTTGAAGTGCTGGGGTCAGGAGGGCAGATACCCAAAGAGGCCACACCCACTCAGAAGAGAAGGGGAAGGGAGAAGGGAGAAGAATTGTGGAAGAAAGTGACCAGGAGGTAGGCGGTGAACAGGATTTAAATGAATAAGTGAAAAAATAAATTAAATAATTAAATTAAAAAAATATCTCTGGTTCATGAACTTGGCCTCTCAATTAGACATTGCTTTCAAACATTGCTGTTTCCTTCTACAGACTAACCTTAGAGATTAAAGATGTGTACTAAGGGTAAGTCTATATTCCAACCAGATCCTACTGTAATCTAGGGTATGTCTGTTTTCTGCAACTCTTAATTAAACATAAAACATATAAGAACTTCCTAATCTCTAAGAAAATATTTTAGCTTATACAGGAAAATGTATGAAACGTGCCAGCGATAAATCAAAAACACTGAATAATAATCATCTGAAATAAGGATCTCTTAAAGTTTTTAAATTCTTTGTGTGATACTGGAGATCATTTTCCATATACATTTTATTCTTTTTTATTAAAATGGAATTTTTCCTAAACTATAATTTGACTATAGTTTCCTCTTCTCTGAATTCATCCAGCCCCTCCCAGCCCCTCCCATCTGTTTTGTAAGTTGCCTTCTGATTAAAAGGCAAGGCTCCTTGAGTAAAAATGTTAACACCTCAAAATGGCTTAACAAATTTCTTGAAACTGACCATAGTCAGTATACCTCTCCCTCCCAGAGAAAGCAATAGAGCTGGGAAGAATCAGCGTCAGACAAGCCAAGCTGTAAAGAGGACTGAAGCCAGACCAGCTACTGAGAAGGGGCAATGAAAGGCAAGCTGCCTGGAAGAAGTTTAGAATATTAAATCACATAGAAATGGCAAAGAATGCTTAACCAGGTGAAGTGTCTTCCAACTGTGCAGTGTGCTCCAGGTTCCCAGCTTTCGTGATAGATAGACTTTGGCGATGAGACAGTCTTTGAGTCACTTCTTTCTTGCTTGCTTGTTTGCTTTCTTTCTTTCTTTCTTTCTTTCTTTCTTTCTTTCTTTCTTTCTTTCTTTCTTTCTTTCTTTCTTTCTTTTTTTAATTTTTATTAGGTATTTTCTTCATTTACATTTCCAATGCTATCCCCAAAGTCCCCCATACCCTCCCCCGACTCCCCTACCCACCCACTCCCACTTCTTTGCCCTGGCGTTCCCCTGTACTGAGGCATATAAAGTTTGCAAGACCGATGGGCCTCTCTTTCCACTGATGGCCAACTAGACCATCTTCTGATACATATGCAGCTAGAGTCAAGAGCTCCGGGGTACTGGTTAGTTCATATTTTTGTTCCACCTATAGGGTTGCAGACCCCTTTAGCTCCTTGGGTACTTTCTCTAGCTCCTCCATTGGGGGCCCTGGGATCCATCCAATAGCTGATTGTGAGCATCCACTTCTGTATTTGCTGGGCCCCGGCATAGTCTCACAAGAGACAGCTATATCTGGGTCCTTTCAGCAAAATCTTGCTAGTGTATGCAATGGTGTCAGCTTTTGGAGGCTGATTATGGGATGGATCCCCAGGTATGGCAGTCTCTAGATGGTCCATCCTTTTGTCTCAGCTCCAAACTTTGTCTCTGTAACTCCTTCTATGGGTGTTTTCTTCCCAATTCTAATACTATGCCCGTGCCTAGCAAACACAGAAGTGGATGCTCACAGTCAGCTAATGGATGGATCACAGGGCTCCCAATGGAGGAGCTAGAGAAAGTACCCAAGGAGCTAAAGGGATCTGCAACCCTATAGGTGGAACAACATTATGAACTAACCAGTACCCCGGAGCTCTTGACTCTAGCTGCATATGTATCAAAAGATGGCCTAGTCGGCCATCACTGGAAAGAGAGGACCATTGGACACGTAAACTTTATATGCCCCAGTACAGGGGAACACCAGGGCCAAAAAGGGGGAGTGGCTGGTTAGGGAAGTGGGGGTGGGTGGGTATGGGGACTTTTGGTATAGCATTGGAAATGTAAATGAGCTAAATACCTAATAAAACATGGAAAAAAATTTAACAAAAACAAAAACAAACAAAAAAAAAAGAAGTGTTTGTGGTCATAGCCTCAGCTCCTGAATTCTGAGCTACAGTCCTGATCAATCTTAGGGATGTGCATTCAATAAATCATCCTTGTCTGCCTGAAAAAAAAAAAAAAAGAATGGGCAAAGTGTCCACATTTTGGTCTTCACTCTTCTTGAGTTTCATGTGTTTTGCAGCTTGTATCTTGGGTATTCTAAATTTCTGGGCTAATATCCACTTATCAGTGAGTACATATCATGTGAGTTCTTTTGTGATTGGGTTACCTCACTCAGGATGATGCCCTCCAGGTCCATCCATTTGCCAGGAATTTATTTATAATAGCCAGGAAAGAACCTAGATGTCCCTCAACAGAGGAATGAATACAGAAAATGTGGTACATTTACACAATGGAGTACAACTCAGCTATTAAAAAGAATGAATTTATGCAATTCCTTTGAGACATTTCTGCTCCTGTAAATACCTTCTTACTCATACTCCTGTACTCCAATCAAACCCCAATACTAGAAGACATAATCTATACATTAATGACAAGCAAGGTAGAAAAGATAAAGGCAAAAATATGAGAAAAAGAACATCCAAAGATGTTCAAGTTCATTTTCTGTTGGCCATCTATGGCTGGGCATGAGAGTTAGCATTATGACTGGTCTGTTTCCTCAGTGAAACTCTCTTATTGAAAACTGATTTTCAGTATGCAAGTAGTCATCAATTGGAGATAGATTCTGGGTTAAGAAATGTGTTCACTTTTCATCTCAGCTCTAGAACCCCATCTGGGGCAGACCTACTTCCTGCTCATACAGTTTCAGTTAATTTATATGTATGCTATCCCCAAGGGTTTGTTTCCTTAGTGTCCTCTGTTCCCTTGAGATCTTACCCTTTTACTGTCTCCCTTTCTGCAGAGCTCCCTGAATGCAGAAGGGAAGGAATTGATGGAGACATCTGGTTCAGGACAGAGAGTTCCAAGGTCTCCAACTTTCAGCATATTTTCTGGCTGTGAGTCTTGTGTTTGGTCCCACTTGAGGCAGGAGGAAGCTTATCTGATGATGGCTGAGCAAGGCACTGAGCTATTAGTGCAGGAGGAACGTCATTAGGAGTAATTTTTTGTCCTATTCCTTAAATAGATCAGTAGTAGGTTGTTTTCCCTGTAGGTCCTACACCTCTCTAGTCTCAGGTTCTTGTCTACCCAAGCAGCATTGAATATGGAGTTCATCTCATGGAGTAGGCCTTAACTCAAACCAGATCTTGCTTGCTTAATCCCACAAAATTTTTGCCACTATTATACCAGTGCATCATGCAGTGGCTCACCACTATTGATTGAAGGATTTGTAACTAAGTAGTTGTTTACTTTTGTTTTTCAGAAGCACTGAGAATAGCTTCCAGTAGCACAAATCCTAGTCCACAGGGGTGATAGCACTGGGTAATACATAGGGATGAAGGCTCTAGGTAGTCACCAGCTTTACTTTTCCATGTTAAATGACTCGCACCCACACACCTTTTGTATGTACAGATCTTCATGTGTAACAGATAGCAAACATCATTCAATTTACATCATTCAATTTTAATGTTATTATTTCCTCAGTTATAAAAAGTATTAGTAAATAAGAAATTGCCAATTATCCTAAAATCACACATACACACACACACACACACACACACACACACACACACACACTTTCACTAAAGTACTCAGTATAGATTCATTTATAAGAAAAAATAAATGTTGGTCTTTAGGTAGCTAAGGGAATCATCTGTTACTCATTTCTTCTCATAAAGTTACACTTTCTTAGACTATAGCTGTAGGGGCTATACGCACTTCTTCTGAATTAAGGAAATTAAGACCTAGCACAAAGAAGCCACATTCAAAAGAGGTCATAACCTCTATTGACATTTGATAAAATGTTTTAAGGAACAAAATGTTTTATGGATAACAGAGACAGAATGTAACATGTGCATACACGGGAATACTTCTGTGTGCTTACATGCACACACAGAGATAGAAGAGGGGATCTGAAAACTAAAACAAAGAAGGCAAATAAACTTTTTATACTCTTGAATATGCCATGTAGGGTTGTAAGATACCATTCACTTACACTGGAAACACTCATCTTCTGTAATGAGGTAGGGTGGGGCACATGAGCAGGACTACTGTATCAGGGATAGCTAGTGGACTACAGCGTATTGACTTTCTGATACACTCTCAGCACCTGCCGCACTTTAGAACATGTTAAAATTCCCTTTCTCTGTCTCCTTTCTCCTCTTCCTCTCCTTCTCTCCAGGCCTCTTCTTTCTCCTTCATCCTCATTTTTTTTATCTCTTAAGCAATTATCTAGACTAATTAGATCTATTCCTACAAGAGATGATAATTTTCTATCAGTATCTGCACAGTCATTGGGGTAAGAGACTTTCAGCAAATAGTAACACTGAAGAAGTCCATGGAAATGTGGTGATCAAGTGTGGCACTCTGGATGAAGACATCCACTTATGGCTGGAGAGTCATCTTTCTTAAAACCTGACACATTCGTGGTGAACTAGCGCCAAGACAAACGCACACAGAACTATAGCCTGGAAATATTTAAACATATTATTTGAATTCTCAGAAGTCTTTTTTTTTCTTAAAGTAAACATTGGCATGCAAAGCCAATAGTCTGAGTAATCCTGTCTTGAAGTGTAACTTTATTTGTTATGGGGATTTGCTCAGGGAAGAGAAGGGGAAAAAATAAGCCCAACCCTCTGCATCTAGTGCAGAGAGAAAAATCACAGTTTCTGCAACATCGGAGACATTATTTGAGGCCATGTAAGTGACACCGCCTAAAGCTACTCCAACAATTTGCAACTAAAATTCGATTTAATTGTTTTTAGCAAAATGTTCCGTTGGCACAGACCTCCACCACGATTGCTGCTTGTCTCTTTATTAGCAGAAGGATATTAAGTTCACTAAGAGGGAATCACAGAGCACATCCAGATAGCTGTCCTCATTCATTCTCAAGCAAAAGCAAGGTCCTATCCATTACTCTGTGATGCATTTTATCTCCTTAAGCAATAGATCTGGCAAGGTCATTACAGTCTAGTTCTTACCAGAATGAGGGTCAAGGAGCATAAGTCCTGCAGATAACTTTCTTTCATAAATGAGCCTGTTCATGTACACAACTTTATTGTTTGGGGATGAAGTTTCATAACTTTGATAAGATCTGGGAAGAGACCTTATTTTTTGACTCAATGTTATTTATGTAGGAAAGTCTTGGTTATACATCCTTGTTTTTACTAAGTTCTTGTACAGCTCACGTCTCCATGAGCTATGCTTGTGGAGCAGGTTGAAGGAAGAGGCATGGTTCATCACCAGCCTTGGAAACTTCCTAAACCCCATGCCTGGTTTCTGGTCTGCTCCTATCATCAGTCTGGTATTCCACTCTAAACAGAAGTGTGGGACAAGCACGTCTCACTTTTCTACAAGAGACACCAGTTATGTTGCCTTTACCAATTCTTCAAGCTTACTTTGCTTTGATACTTCCTAGTGTGGAGAAATCATTCATCAATATGTTATGTGACATCTGCCAAAATATCAGTCATTCATTACCAAGTTCTTTTGACTTTTATTTTCAACAATTCTCTGACTTTAAATGAAAAGTATTGCAAGTATCAATTTATAGGTCTCTTTTCTACCTATAATGTTCATTTACATATGTTCTCTAAATTCAGGATTTTTATCAACTTCTGTGGCACCGGTACCTTCAACATCAAATTTTCAACTTCAACTTCTGGCCTAAAGTCACAGTTAAATCCCTATTGCTTATTGATTTCATTTGTTGGATATTGCACAAGGAATTCAAACTCCCACTCTGTTAGAATTTCTATTTTGCTAAATTACTCTGGCCAAGTATTTTGGGGGTCACTATTGTGAATTATCTTGCATACCCAGATTCAACCCATCAGTAAATGGTATTGACTGGAATTTTCAAAGTATGACATGAGTCAGACCTTTTCATCCCTTCCTTAGAATGGTTGCAGTTGCCTAAGAAATCCAAAAGTTTTGTTCTCTCATAACTTGTAGTGGAGCAACAACACTGATGTTTTTAGATACAAATCATGTCATTTACTGTGGTTAAAACATCTCACTGGCTTCATCTAAGGCAAAAGCCAAGGTCCTCTGTGGCTATGAGGCCCTATATGCCTTGGTTCTCCTTTGACTACTCTGATTCCTCCTACTGTATTCTCCTTCCCTTGCAATATCAGCAACGTTTCATGCATGTGCTTTTTTTTAGATGTGCCACCATACGAATAGAATATGGTACTATTAAAGAAATGGGAAGGAACAATATATCTCCCTATATCCAAGAAAAAAAAAGAATTTTGCAATATTTAAGAAACTATTTCCAGAAGAACCACTCCTCTACACCAAGCCTTTGCAGTTTGGAGCCAATAAATACCTCTGAGATAGATTTCTGGTAGCATAACGCCTCATAATTATGTATGCCTATTAGCTATGCTATAGTTGCCATTTAGCTCTTAGACATAATCTAAGACTCATATAAGGAGAGTTTTACATCACTGTATGGATGGAACCACAAGAATCAGGTGGAATAAACTCAACTCTGTGAGCTCTGTCAGAAAAACATCACCCTCGAGAGAACGTCCTCCTTATGCTGTGTTACCATAGCTGGCATTGAAACGACTGGAGACTGTCTGTGAGTGTAGCATTCGTAACCAAGACTTGAGGCAAGGGGCACAATGAAGCCTCAGCCTAGACACTCCTAGAGTCAGGTTCCGGTTTCCCAGTGCAACTCGTTCCCTGTGCGGTTCAACAGGTTCTCTGTACATTTGGAAGATCGATGTTTTCATCTGTTTTTTGTGACATTATCTTATTTTCATAATTCCCTCCACCTTCTCACATCTCCTTCCCTCTGCTGCCTGACTGCCTCCTAGTTCCTAGTTATTGCTATTCAATTTTCAAATATCTTAAGAAAAAAATTTGTCCCCACATGATAGAGAATATAGAATATTTATCTTTTGATATCTTGCTTATTTTATTTAACAAATCTAGCACCATCATTATGACAAAAAATAATTAAAACATACTACAAAAACATCACTGCCTAATGTCTGTTGAGTTATTTTATTTTATGTTTTTTAAAATAGAAGCAAAGTTGTTTTAAAATTCTAGAGTACTATTCATCCATAAAGATGTTGAAACTCTTCCCAAAGTCAGGAAAATAGAACTTGAGGACATTACGTTACGTTAAATAAGCCAAACATACAAATACAAATACATCATCTTTTGGTCACATGTGGCAAGCTTTTTTAAAAGGTTCTGAAAGCAATTAGAAGTAAGTAGGAAATGGGAGGACGGTGAGGTTCCAGAGAAAAAAGGATAGAGGGCCAAGGGGGTCTAATCTAGAAGGATGGGAAGACAAAATTGATAGACAGTATATGATCTATTTCCATGTATGAAAATATCATAGTGAATGCCATTAATGTGCATAATTAGTATGTGCAACAATAGCAATAAAAATAAGTAAATAGAAGTATGGCTGCATGTTGAATTCTCTTTTGTGTTTGTCTTTGTGTATAAGTCTATTTCATGTCTATGTTGAATCTCTCTCTTCCTCTCTCTCTCTCTGTCTCTCTCTCTCTCTCTCTGTTTCTGTGTGTTTGTGTTTTCTCAGGCACGTGCAGGTTCACGCATATATATATATATACACACAAATTAGGTGTATACATGTGCAGGCTTGTGTCAAAGTTAGAAGACAATAACATGAGTGTCATTTATCAGTCTACTTTGTTTTGTGAGATAGGTTTTCTCAATGGCCTAGAACTTACCAATTAAGCTTGCCTGAGTAGCTAATGAGTTAGATGGATTTACTTGTTTCTGTATCCCTGACTATGGAATTAGAGATACAAACTACCATATATTTGGCGTGGGTTTTTTAGATCAAACTTGAGGACTCGTGTTTGCAAAGCAAGCACCTTATACAATAAGCCGTCCTCTTAATTCTTGTGCAAACACTTTTTTAAAGAAGACATGTAAAGCCGTTCCTGAGCAGTCCTACAGCCTTCTATACACTTGTGTACATCTTTGGACTTTGTTTTACTTTATGTTTTTATTCCTGATGCTGTGATTACTTCCCCATTTCAGACTCCTCTTTCCTTCTGTTCAGAATTTAGTATGCAGAGCCAACGCTTTCACTGTTTTCCTGAGCCGTCTTCAGTGTCTTCTCCCTCAGCCTGACAAGTTACATTGTCCCTCAGCTTTCAATCACATCACCATTAACTACAAACAAAACTCATGAGCACCAACTACTCGTCCCAACATCTAAACAGTAAGCGGTTCTTGTCTCATGCGTGGTACATCTAGGATTCTTGTTCACACACAGCATAGCATTATTACCCTCTGGTTTATCAATTGACAGATCTTCAGAGGCCTTCTTCATCCTCAAGACCATAAAAAGCATAGCATCAATACCTTACAGCCACACACCTTTTCCATGCTGGCTTACATTTCTGACACAGAGGTTTCCTGAGTTTGGGGGACTTCAGAGTCAAAGGCAGCCTTTGGCAATGTCAGAACGGCACTTAGAAATACACTTCTCTGTGGTTGAAATGTCTCCCTACTGCAATTTATCACCACCTCAATATATATTTTAAGATACTTCGAGAGACTTTCCCTAGGGGAAAGTTATAAATTAAAAGACATTTCCTTCTGTAATCTTTAAAGGCAAAACAATATAAGTTTGAAGTGCTCTGTGCCCTAACAACAAAGGACAACGTTGAAAGCAATAGTCCTTTAATGACTGATTTCAAATTGAGCTGTTACATAGAAGTAAAGCAACAGCCCTGAAATTTTTGTGTTGCTTTGTTTTCCCAGGTGTTAGCCATCCCTCCCGGCTTTCCTGGCTTGTGTTTACTCCATCCTGGGGCTCATTAACAATGACAGTAAATAAACCCTTACCAAGGAAGCCAGTGCTTTTTATCCCTGACAGGTACTCACCAAGCAGTCACACCTTCAGATGAAGAAATACCCTCTGCCAGGTTTTTTTTTTCAGATAGTAACTAAGCTCTGTAGAAATATGATTTATTTTTATTTAATTGTTAGGGAAGATTGTTGGCCAAGAAAATTACAATCCCACCTCCTGAAGCCCGAGGCACTGTGTGATGATGCCACCTGCCCTTGTGTTCTGCTTGCTGCCTTGTCCAGAGATGTGAACTCGATTTACCTTAGCTTCACTCACATACCCGTTTAACAGGATGCAAGCATCTGGACAAAAGCAGAGTGTAGAGTGCTGGGAAACAAAGTCTTTCATACTCTAGGGAAAACGACAGCTCAGTACACAGACATAAAAGCTTCCTATGCACAGAATCACGGGCACATTTTACAAATAATTAGTTAATTATCTGTTTTACCCTTTTAACCAATAAACAATCATCTCCAGATGGCAGTAGCCAGGTAACCACCAATAAACATTAAGAAAGGAAACATCAACACTATCGCGGAGACATCCTGAAGGTCTCTCGCCTTTCTATGGCCTGTATCCTGGATTAATTTGGCCTTGCATTTTTCTTTGAGATATTATTTTGCCTGGAGTTTTTAAATTATTTTTTATTTTACAAAGGATGTATAAGGCAATTTATGAAAGAAAGCCTGGTAAGACTCTCAGGCAAGTGAAACCATTTCATTCAGTGGCAGAGGCAAAGAGAAGGTAGTACTCCCAGGCTAGTGCTGTCTTTAGCCTTTACCAAAGAAATTTCTCACAGCAAACTGCTATTAATGCAGAGAGTCCTCGATGGCCAAGATGCTAAGATCAATTACCTTAAATAGGGTAACCATATCATCCCCTCCCCAAGATCTATAGAACATCATGGTAGAAGGGACAGAAAGAATACCAGAGCCAGATGACCAGGAGGTAGGTCATGAACCCCTGTGTTAGGGCATGACATGTTGATGCTACTTTTGAGTTCAATGCAGCTGCTCTTTTCTGCATAGGGTCTTCACAAGATTGAGCTAGTCCATACCAGTCAGAGGTAAGAGTGGAGTTCATTGTGTCCCATACTATCCAGCACAGCTATGGGCAGTCACTGGCTGCTGAGTGAGACGAAGTCTTGACTTTAGAATGATATAGTCACTAGTAAGTTACTGAAGTTCCAGAGGAGAACTGCACACCCATGTCCATGTGGCTATACTCAAAAAAAAAAAAAATCACAAAGTAAAACCAAAAACAAAACCTGAAAGTGGGCAGAAAGCTGGTAAGAGCTGGAGTAGTATATAGGGATAGACTAGAATGGGGATCCAAAACGACTGGAGAGTGAACATGACCAGAATATTAACATGTATAGAAATCTGTGAAATATATACATATATATATATTTATTTTTCTTGGTTTGCTTTGAAACTTTCCATGGTGCTTCTAAGTAGTCTGGCCCGAAATATTTATGTCCCAGTTCTGACAGTCAATGTGGGTGCCAAAACATAAGGTTTTTAGCACATGCCTAGACTAATAGGGGGTTACAAATTGAGGGGCCTCCCCAGTCATGGCCCATGTCAGTGTGAATGTGAATTAGTATAGTCTATACAGAATGGTAGTCCTTCAAAATACCAAAAATGTGACTATCACAACATTGGTTCTCTCAGTCCTTGTTATATACCCCTCAGATATGATCTCTGTCTCTCAAAGGGATGCCTGGCCACTTCTTTTTATTGCTGCCCTCTTTAAATTAGCTATGTTGTGATGTCAGCCTAGGTCTTATCAATGGATGAAATTTATACCATCCCAATGGACACATATAAAAGTATAGAAAATAATTAAATCCTGTTATTTATGATAAGTGAGCAAGAATGATGAGAAACAAGACATAGAGAGAAAATGACTGAATATGTTTCCGCATTATAGATGCTAAGGAAGGTGGATGAAGAAAAAAATGTTCAAGTTATATGTAATCTTTTCTTACCAGCAATGAAGAACAGAGCTATGGCATTTGCAGAAACAAGGATGGAGCTTGAATTAATCATGTTAATGAAATAAGCCAAACTCAGAAAGAAACTTTTCACATTCTTTTTTGTAAGCAGAATCTAGATTTTTTTTTTTTTAAGAAAGGCATAAGAAGAGAACAGGCCACATTAGGTTGAAAAGGAAATTAAGAGGATGAAAGGCAGGGTCCATAATCTGTGAATGAGGGCTTAAAAAAGACTGAGGCAGTGTGTGTACCTCAGGATGTCATCATGAAATGCTTAATTCTGTACAACTAATGTATGTATACTAATAAGCATTTATTGTAAAGCAGTGTCTATCACAGGTTGAATAGAGTGGAAGGAGAAAAGAGAAGGAGGCTACATAGTAGCTACTGGAACATAGCTAGGTAGACATTTTACCTTTCAGTCCAGAGCAGTCAGATGAATGCTTTCTCAATAACCTGCATGTCGCTTACTAGTAACTGCAAGGGTTAAGTTGGAATAGCCAAACACAGAGTATAAAGCAACTGAAATGCAATTACCTTCATTGTTTGAATAGCACACACTGTACACATGGGTTTCAGTCTTAGGCTTTTATCCATAAACATGCACAATTAATTAAATTATGAACGAATTAGAAAAACAGTATTATCTATCATCTAACTATCCATCTATTCGGTCTTTCTATTATCCTTTATCTATAAACTGTGTGAGGTCACAGTGGCTAAATAGAAAGAAGCTAAATCAGTGATTTTAGCTTTGTATTTCTTCTTCATTTCAAAATTGTGAGAAAATATTCTATTGCTTTGTTAGAGTATCCTAAGTACACTAAGGAAAACCCGGGACTACTTGTAGCTTGTTTTTTGTTCTGTTCTGTTTTCTTCTCTTTTTAATGCTGTGACTTTAATGGCATGTCTGTAGCCAGCTCAATATTAATATCTATATTTTAAAATCTATTTTATAATTTTAAAGTCAAGGCCATGTGTATCTCAGGTTGGCATTGAACTAGCTGAGAGTTTCCTTGATCTGCTAAACCTTTCGCCTTCTCCTCATGAGTGCTGACATTACAGAGTGTCCATCTTGCTTGGTTTATGTGGTACTCAACCCCTGGGGACTTATGCATCCTGGGCAATAACCGGGCCAACTCAGCTGTATCCCAGCCTTTACACCCTGATATAAATGTAACCCAGTTTGTGTTACAAGCCTGTGTTGATGCACATAGGTGGTAAGAGGGTTTTCTACTACCAGAACAATTTTACAGATTTTCACAGTTTCCAATTATATATCTTTACTGATACTTGTTATTAAATTTTGGTTTCTGAAAAACACCCTCCCTCTATTCCCTCCCCTCTCCCCCTGTGTGGGACGCCCCACTTGCCAGCAAGTAAGACACCACAACAGGATCCTTCTGCACACGTTTATTGGGAGAGCTTGATTGCAGAGGCGAAGAGACCCTGAGTCCAGAACTGGTGCTGCTTATATAGGCCTAGGAGAGGCGTGTCTCACACCCGGATTGGTTATGCATGGGTTATGCTTACCACCTCATTTGCATGTCTCACATCTGATTGGTTAACTTGTCTCTCATCTGATTGGTCAATTTTGGTTAATTCTCAAAACTTCATCTTGGCAAAAAAACTTTACTGCCTATGTATGCGTGGTGGCCAGCGGCAGCCAGTGCCACCCTGCAACGGCACATGTGGCTTCCCACACCCCTGCTCACCAACCCACCCACTCCTGCTTCCTAGCCTTGGCATTCCCTTATAATGGGGCATAGAGCCTTCACTGGACAAAGGGCCTCCCCTCCCATTGATGACTGATTAGGCCATCCTCTGTTACATATGCAGCTGGAGCCATAAGTCCCACCATGTGTACTCTTTGGTTGGTGGTTTATATTGTTGTTCCTCCTATGGAGCTGAAAACCCCTTTAACTCCTTGGGTCCTTTCGCTAGCTCTTCATTGGGGACCCTGTGCTCAGTCCAGTGGTTGGCTGTGAACATCCACTTCCGTATTTGTGAGGCACTGCCAGAGCTTCTCAGGAGACAGCTATAGCAGGTTCCTCTCAGCAAGCACTTGTTGACATCCACAATAGTGTCTGAGTGTCCTGATTGTATATGGTATGGATCCCCAGGTAGGGCAGTCTGTAGATGGTCATTCCTTCAGTCTCTGCTCCACTTTGCCTCTGTAACTCCTTCCATGGGTATTTTGTTCCCCCTCCTAAAGTATCCACACTTTGGTCTCCCTTCTTCTTGAGCTTCATGTGGTTTGCGAATTGTATCTTGGGTATTCCGAGCTTCTGGGCTAATATCCACTTATCAGTGAGTGCATATCATGTGTGTTCTTTTGTGATTGTGTTACCTCACTCAGGTTGATATCCTCCAGATCTATCCATTTGCCTAAGAATTTCATAAATTCATTGTTTTTAATAGCTGAATAGTACTCCATTTTTGCCCAGGCCAGAGAGGAACCAGAGGAAGCACCTCTCTGGTGGTTAATAGAAGACCTGTGATTGGTGCAAACACGGTCTTTCATTTGCATGAAGGATGTGCTCTGCTTGGTGTATGTACACTCACTCCTGGCATGGTAATCTTGCACAATTGACACAAACATCTCATCATACTATTTTTCTGGAAGTTGGATGTTTAGTTCATTCTTTGAATTAATCAAGAGACACTCTTCTGATCTGTCTCAACTCTCTCTTGTTGATTTTTGGTCTTTGTCATTAATAGAGTCAACAAATTCTGAACAGAGGATATATGATTTAGCAGCAGCGTGGGAACAAAGAAGGATGCAGCAGGGTGGTAGGACTAGCTGCTATCCTAGCCCTGACAGTGGTAGCAGTAGCAGTTAGCAACGAGACTTGCAAAGATCGCTAAGTCATAAATAATGAGAAGAAGGGATGGAGACAGTAATTCTGAGATGGCGAAGATAATCTGTGGACCCTGGACATTGGTTACAGTAAAACCAAGTTTTAAGGGCCACAGGTCTCAAACAGCACAGGCCCTCAGAGTACTAACAGTGGTCAGTGAGTAACGATCCTGACATTCTGATCTGAGAGCTGTTACATTGTCACTGTGGGACTGAGTATACAGACATCTAAACTGTAACACAAGGAGAAACACATGCTGTGGCTTGCAGGGAATACCTTCTTGCTGCTCTCTGCTGCTGCTGCTGCTGCTGCTGCTGCTCATGGCTCTTGGCAACTAAGAATGACAGCAGCTTCCAACCGCTGAGTCTACTGATCACTAAAGTGGAGGACAGTTAAGTCTCCAATATCAATGATTCGAACCATATCTGTGGCTTCTAAATCTTGAGAAATAAGCCCCTAGTTCTCAGCGATTGGCTTGGCAAACTCCTGAGTCTGCCTGTTCATTCCCAGATCACTTCACATAATACCTGACTATAACTGTTTCCTATGGTGCTATATTTATATTATGGCAAATATTCAGTAATGGTTTCTAGAGAAATGTGACTTAATCTGTGCATTATAAGAGAATTCCTCGAAGATTTATGTTACATGACAGAACTTATCCTATATACATACAACAAGGGCTCAATAAGTATTTGTTGATGTGAATAAGTATAGGTAATCTGACTTTATCTACAGAAATGATATGAGATCCTGTGATGAGATGGCTTACTGGATGAAAGCTGATTGCCTGCCCTCTCTAGGACCAACCTACTGAGAAGAGAGAAATGACTCCTAAAAATTGTCTTCTGATCTCCACATATACACTGTGGTACAAACCAATGCAAGATAAAAAAAAAAGGAATCATTGAAAACTAAATAATCTATACTTGCAAATCCATTCTTCATGAATTCAGACTTTAGATCTGCCCTAAAACAATTGAATACCACACATGAGAATTATGGATATGTAGGTCCATAATGTGAAGGCTGTAATTGAATGAGCTTGTGGACACATTTGTAGAGGGGATGGAGAGATGCTAAGGTCTGAGGATACAATAGCAGTCAATCTAGAAGGAAGCAGAGCCATCTGTCCAGCATAAAAACACACTGTGCCCCACAGTCTAGGATGAGAAACTAAAACTTATTTTATGTTGTAATAATACCTGAGAAATACTGAAATGCAGTTGAGTAAGAAAAGGAGTTAGGTTATTGACAGGGGTAGGGATATAAGTAAGATTCATGTATTGAAGTTCACTATAGGACTAAGGCAAAACTCTGAATTCACTGGACGTTTTATAGAGGAAAATGTCTTTAAAGTATTCAATGGTGATCTGAACAAGAAAATGTTGGCTCTAGGTTGGCTTTAAACTCACAGAAATCCTGCTGCCTCAGCGTTCCAACAGCTAATATTACAAAGTGTGCTACCACCCCTTGTCAATTCTGATTTTTCAGCATGATTTTGTGTTCAGTATTCAGGGAATAAATCAACTTTTTATACCCTTAACCAAACTATAGAGGAAAGCATGTGCCTAGGTCTGCAACTCCACCAGGTCTGAGACTATCCACCAGGTCTGCGACTGTCCACCAGGTCTGTGCCTGTCTGCCAGGTCGGCGCCTGTCCACAAGGACCTTGAGTTGCCTAACAGAGACTGTTAGAAATGATTTTGTTGCCTTGAGGTACTTTTGTCACAGTTCCCAGTAATTGAAATTTCCTATGGCTGTTAAGAATCATTAAAATAGCCATTTCTTCATCAATTAGAATCTTGCTGCCAGATTGTATGACACTTGGTGAACCAGCTTTAATTTGTTATACATTGTTCTCAGAAGGTGAGATGAGATTACAGGGACTTGTGTGTTAGTTAGGAGATGTATTTTACACTTACCACTCATGGTCCCCTTTCTAGTAATTCAAATATAACGGCCTGATCTTGATTAGTTAATCTTTCCACATCAGCATTTTTTAGATGGTACTTCATAAAAGTTTCACTACAATTAAAAATGCAATTAAAATGGATTATCTGAATCAAAGTCAATCTTTAATTACTGCATGCTATCTAGATCCTTGCTTCATGATGGAAGAGATAAAACTCTAACAATTGCTGTGCTAATGCCTTCATTATTAAGAGCATAATAACACCAGGCTTTTGCGACTCATCTCATTTCCTGTCAGTTCCTTTTTTAGGTTGTCATCAAGAAGCTTGCTTCCTTTAACAACCATCCCTACTTAGTCTGGAGCAGAGCTTTCTTATTATTCACCTACAAAAAATTATTAGATGGAGTTCATCTAATTAATCCAAGTCCTTTCATGTAAAGGGACCGAGGGCCTCAATTCTGAACATATCTTTGTCCCTTTTTAGTATGTCTTCTTTTTCCCATTACCATCTCTTCAAAAAAACAATTTAAGAAGTTCAAAACAGATGATGTGTTGGAAAATTCCATTCACTGCTTCATCCAAATTATTTATCACTTTACTCGCAAATTTGGTTTCTTATTTTAGCAGTGTGAGTATTAGGTGATAATCTAAGAACTCTTGAACTTGAAAGTCAAAAAGCTTCACTTTCCAACTCATTCTGAATGGTGGATCCATAACACTGGAGAAGGCCCCTAAGATACATAAGCTTTCACTCACTCATCTATAATACAAGTGGCAGCAGATACGCTTACATACTGTGAAGTTTGGAAATGATTTCTAGATGTATAGATACTGCTCTGCAGCAAATAATCAATGAAGAGTGGCTATATTTATTACAAAATAAGCATTTCCTTGTTAGTACCCAGGCATTATGAATATCAAGATAATATCTCAACCTAGGTTTGTATAAACATTATACAATAAAAACTCCTAATTGGTACAGTTTGAGATTGAAGACGGAGTTTTCACATCATCTTTAAATTTGCATATATAATTGTGTTTATCTGCTATTTTAAAGCACCTAACCCATATCTGATGTGAAATGCTTGTAATCGTAAAATGTCTTTATGAAACACTTAACAAGATGCTGTTGCATCAATCTTTTATAAAGGCAATTACACTAAAATAATCTTTACCTCCTGGCAGTGTAAGCGCCAGCCAACATTGTTGCACAGTAACTAAAGGATCAAAACACATAGGTAAGAAGTCAGGAAACTATCATCATTGTGTTTAGTAAAAGCCTCAAGAATTCAATTATCTAGATAAACTGTAGGAAATTATTTCAAGAACCCATATATGATTATGTTATGTAACTTTTCATGGGGAGATATAAAAAAAAAAATTATTTGTCCTAGACAGCACAGTCAGGAAAGAGTAAAGATGCAGTCATACTAAAGTCTATATAGCTCAGTGAGCCCAAGAATTTATGTAGGTTACATAACATGCATGCATATAAGGGTCCAGAGGTTACATACAAAAATACATGTGACTCAACCACAACTGCCTAGAATGAAAGCCCACACCACCAAAGGTGAGGGGTTCGTAAGCACTGCCTCAATGAACTTCTTGTACAATTCCCAACTGGTCTGCTGCCGTGAGCATTTCCTCTCCATATCAGCTGCTACTGCTAAAGTAAACTTGGGGTAAATCTTGCAGGTTTTGTTACTTCCTGAGACTTTTCATTTTACTTTCCCAACTTCCTAGGATTTCTTTACTTCCTGAGTCTTAATGTACCTCCCTCCAGTACATAATACTTGGAGGAATAACTAAAGGAAAGGTTTGACTTTCACTTTCCACATCAGAGAGAAGGCTGACTGGAAGATGTGAAAATATGGACACATCCGTCATATAGAAAACAGAAGGATTGGAATCTAATGGTGACAAGAGGAGAAATGGAGAGAAAAGATATAAAATAACAAAATGAATATTGAGGTCAGCAGTCTACTAAATGTGGTCTGAAATGACATAGAAGTAATCACGGGTAGGGAGGTTGATTTAGCAGCCTTGTGGAAAAGGACCCAGCAAGAGAAAAACATGAAGCAAGAAATGTAAACAATAAAGTCCACTTATTATAATAAACACACTAAATATCAGAGTATGTGTAGAATAATCCACAACTTTGATCCAGCTTGATGCCAGAGAACATACTGCTACTTTCCCTACCTGGAATTGACTGATTTTTGAGTTGGGAAGCAGAGTGTATGGAAAACTTCAGTACCTGTAAGATTGTTCATGCTCTTGACAGATAGTCAAAATGGATTTGGGTTAAGTAGTAGACAATTTCCTTATAATATACAATAAGTGGCAGAGATCTAAGTTTTATGAAACATTGCCTGCTTTTGTAGTTTTACTATTTTTGTCCATATGGCAGAAATCAGAACATCTACTTTCACATACTATGCTTTAACCACTAAGCAGCTTTTCTCTCTCTTTTTTTTAAAAAATTTATTAGGTATTTTCTTCATTTACATTTCCAATGCTATCCCAAAAGTCTCCATACCCTCCCCCACCCACTCCCACTTCTTGGCCCTGCATATAAAGTTTGTAAGACCAAGGGGCCTCTCTTTCCAGTGATGGCCGACTAGGCCATCTTTTGATACATATGCAGCTAGAGACAAGAGCTCCATGGAGTACTGGTTAGTTCATAATATTGTTCCACCTATAGGGTTGCAGACCCCTTTAGCTCCTTGGGTACTTTCTCTAGCTCCTCCTTTGGGGGCCCTGTGATCCATCCAATAGCTGACTGTGAGCATCCACTTCTGTGTTTGCCAGGCCCTGGCATAGCCTCACAGGAGACATCTATATCAGGGTCGTTTCAGCAAAATCTTGCTAGTGTATGCAATGGTGTCAGCGTTTGGAGGCCTAAGCAGCTCTTCAATTTGCTTCTTAAGCTGTTTATCAGGCATGGAGGCTCATCACTACATCAGCAATTGCTCTGTTTTCAATGTTTTCCACCCACAGATACATAATGCATCTAGATTGAATCTGAAAAGAAAACCTTCAATGCTCGAGTAGTTATCATTTTGATAGCAAAAACCTTTGTTTGAAAATTTCTGTGTCTTCAGTGATGATTGCTTGTTACAGTTGTAAAATATTTATTCCGTACATCAGATTTGATTATGGACATTTGACAAAGATGAAAAGTACTATGATGTTGTATATCTAAACATATGAACTTATGAAAAAAATGTACTAATCATAAAGCAAGTGGATGTACCAATCATAAATCAAGATGTGTCCATGAACTTGATTTAAAAAAAATAAAAGAGGTGAGTCAGTCCTGGTGACAATGCAGGCCAGCACTGGGGAGTCCTGGTGACAATGCAGGCCAGCACTGGTGATGCAGAAGCAAGCAGATCTCTGAGTTCCAGGCCATCCATGTTTACACGGCAAGTTCAAAACCATCAACCGCTATATAGCAAGTACTTGTCTAAACAAAGCAAACAAACAAAAACAAAACAAAACATAAGCAAAATCAAAAAACCAATAAAGGAAATAAACAAATAAAAGAGGAAAGAAAGAACAAAAGAAAGAACGAAAGAGAGAAAGAAAGAAAGAAAGAAGACAGTGAGTGTTACCCAATAAAACTACTAAAGCAATTTGCTCTACACTGTCCAGTATATTTAGTTTTGTTTTTTTTTAATTTTACTTATTTTATTATTTTTATTTTATATTACTTTGTGGACTAGGGACAAGATAGAAGAAGATCTCGTTCAGTGATTCCTTTGAATTCAATTTTCACGTTTATTTTATTTAGAAGACCAAAATAGCGCTTATAGTGCTGTAATTGAAAATGTTCCAATTTTCCATCAAAAGGGTTGATTCTACAGGTGTGTCTACACACACGTGGAGTCAGGAGGGCAGTGCTGCTGTCTTCCTCTGTGGCTCTCTGCCTTATTCTTTTCAGATACTTCCTCTCATTCCATGAGTAGTGTACCACTTGGCTGGTCAACAATTCCCAATGATCCTTCTGTCTCCAAGCCCCAGACCAGCTCTACAACTACAGACATACAACCTTTTGCCCTGTTTTCACATGGATGCTGAGAATCCAAAGTTGGGTCATGTTTGTGTGCAAGTGCTTTATTATCTGAGTCATCTCCTTAGGTCCCAACATGGCTGGTACTGTTCTAGCACCAACAGTACACTTTAAAAAATGAAAAATGTGTAAAATAGCTTGTTCACATTTTCATGAAGTAATACTGAAATGATAGTATTTTTATAGTGTGACTCATACTAAATGGTGATTAGATTGATTTAGACAGGCTAGATTCACCTGTTTTATTCACCTTTTATTTGAAAAATTAATAATAATTGCTTTAGATATATATTAGTTATTTTTCTCTTTGGGGTAACAAAAATACCTAACAATAAACAACTTGAGGAAAGAAGAGTTTGTTTGGGCTTAGTAAATACAATCCATGTGGAGAACAAATGATGACTACAGGGGATGGATGATGCAGCTCATCACAGTGAGTGTATAGCCATGAAGTAGAAAGATGCATGGTGATGGTACATTCCTGCTCCCCTTTTCATGAAGTCTAAGAGGGTATTCTTCAGAGTGATATTATCTACCTTTTCTTGTGGGTCTTCCCACTCCAGATATACCTTGATGGAAGCATTACCATTGGGCATGCAAAGGTATGCTTGCATACTGAGTCTAAACTCCATCAACTTGACAGTTCAAGTTAACCATCAGAGCCACAGAAATTTATTTTTAATTGGGAAACTATGTGGTTCTCCTGTTAGGGTCATAATAAAGACATTGCAGATAACAGACAAGAAATATAATACTGGAAAGCAGCTAGGGCTTAATGAACTCAACGTAAACTGAAATTCTTTACCTTACCATTCCAAAGCTTGTAACACTGAACAACTTTTTCCAATCAGAAATAAAAGTAAATGTTCATTTGAAAATAGAGACAGAATTTAAGCAGGTAGAATTTAATTAACCACACTGGAACCTAGCCAGACCTCTTCAGCTAACATTTCTGCTCATTAATAGATAACATTATTCCTGCCCTGCTAAACCCAATGTCAGGAACAGAAAACATCCTTGCTTTCCTTCCTTGTTGGTAAATATCCAAAATTAAATAGGATATTAAAATGCAAGCATTTCAAATTAACAATTCAGGTCTCTATAAAAGAGGAGTAGCCACTTTCCCACTGTGAATCACTACTAATCTGTTGCTGGTAGGAAGAATTTATGTATCAACAATATTACCCACAATACTTTAAAATATAAAATTGAGTGACTTGATATGTACCACATGCTGCAATAGACTCCAATCAGCTCTTCCCTTGTCCTGCCCCATTCTGTGCTCAATCTGCTCCTCATCTGGTCACCAAAGTCACCTCACTATATCCTTGCTCATAATGATAACAAAGGTGCAAACAATGTTGGTTATTCATTTCTTTAGCCACATCACATGCAATAGTAGTGGTCTCCTACTTAAACTCTGTTAAGAAATGTGTAAAGCTGTGCCAATATAGGACTTTTAGTGCCCATTCCAGCCTCATGAGGAAGCTGATAATAAAAGAGGAGTTAATCCCAGAAAACATTTAAATACCTTGATGTTGGGGTCCCTTGCCTATAATTCCAGCCTCAGGAAGCATCTATGGAACTCTTAACAACATAGTTATTATGGTCCCTATATGTGGTTCCGTTGTATTGGCCTACCTAGGACAGTTGAAAAGCTCCTTAGTATGATTGCTGTGAGATTTTTGGCTGGGGTTGTAGTCACCATATAGTTCAGGTGACTATTGGAAAGATGATGACTGGTTCACTCATGTAATTGCTGCCTCAGCCTAAATAACCAGGACAACAGCAGTCTTTCATACATACTACCCACCCCCTCTCTCCATCATCATTTGGCTAGTACAGGTATACAAAGAAAAGAGAAATCTATATTCTAACTGATTGAGTATATTCCACAGCTCATGGAATTTGCCCCTAAACATTCCAAGACTCCCAGGTGAAAACTGCAAATTTTGTTAGGAGCCCACTGAGATGTCACATCTACTTCATTGTTAAAGATGTGAGTCAGGCCTACATCTAAGAAAGGGGCATTGATAAGAACATGCACACTTGGAAGCATGGCTCATGGAGATCCTGCCCTTGGATATTACTTCCCACAGCACACAGAGCACAATGTTTAGACATGGTTAACCTGACAGCAGAAATCATAGGATTCATAGCTATGCTACTTGGTTCTATATATTCCAATATGTAGTAGTATCTAATAATGCATTTAGAAAATGCCATATATCAATAAATAATTTTCAGGTGAATTAAGTAGTTATTGGTTTATATATCCTATTTATCATTGTTTGTAACTTACAGAAACTTAAGTGTAAGATCAATGCAATGACAAGAATTTCTTTAAGGTATTAAATTAAAAGATATTGTATATTATACAAAATGTTCAGTAGCAGGCTTAGAATCAATACTTGGGTCTTCTTTTTTTTTTTTTTTTGACAGTTCTCCAAGCTGAATAATCCCATAGTAGTTCTCAATCTTACTAATGCTGTGACCCTTTAATGCAGTTCCTTATGATGCAGAGACCACCAACCATAAAATTGTTTTCTTTGCCACTTCATCACTATAATTATGCTTCTGTTATTAATTGTAGTGTAAATATCTGTGCTTTCTGATGGTCTTAAGCAACCCCTGTGAAAGGATCATTTAGTCCCCAAAGGGGTCATTATTGATGTTATAACATTTCAATTGTTAGCTCATATATTGCATTGATGATGTCATAGCCTTACAATTATTATGTTGTATCTATGCAATTGTGATGTCATAATTACACAAATATGATTTCATGTTTCTGCATTGATTGTCTCATATCCTCCAATTGTGATCTCATATATTTACACTGATGATGTCATATCCTTCAAATTGTAATGTAATATTCTTGTAACATTGAAGTCATATCCTTCCAATTATGATGTTGTGGCCAACAAGTTTAGAAAAACTTGAACAAGGCAAATATTCATTCATTCATTCATTCATTCATTCATACCTGGTAAGTACCTGAGATTTAAATTAATATCCTAGGAAGTGTACTTTTCACCAGGTGTAAAGTGCTGGAATAGGTCTGGTGATTGGGTTTCTAGACTGTTCTGAAGATTGAAAGAAAACACATTAACACACCAACTCACCTTTTCTACTATGTATATATTCTTTTGACATACACGTTTGAGTTGAAAGGGGCACCAAATAAGGCTGGGAAAATTGCAATATACAATAAGCTAAAACAAACTGTGAGTTTTATCTTAAAAATGTGATAGAAAAAAATGAAAAGAGGAAAAGAAAAGAAAGGAAAAGAGAAGAAAATGAAAGAGAGAATGAGAGATGAGAATCTTACAACCAATGTCCAGCTATTATCATCATCAAATATTGATAAATATAAACCATACATATTTTGCTATAACCTTACTACGAGGAAAACTTGATAACATTTACTAATGCCAATGCTAACAAAGTATCAATTACCTTTAGGCATGAAGAAAAAAATTAATGAAAAATACCAATTTTTAAAATTATTATCTTTTAATTATTATGATGTATATACATTAAATTCTTCATAAACTTTTATAGACTCACGTGGATGCAAGGAGGTATATAGCGATTTTTTCCAAATAGAAACAGTCTCTGCTGAAGAGAGTAGAGAGGCTCACAAAACTCATCAAGCAAAGGAAACACAAAAGTCTCATGGAATCCTGACACTTACACAATTTACAAGGCTCCTCCCCAAGGTAATATACTCAAGAAAGAATTGGTGGAGAAAGGAGACTCTCTAAATTGTCCAATTGCCTCAGGACATGCAGAAAGTTCTAGGCATGCAGCTTTCCTAAGCCATAATCCACTATGGGGTAAGCGTTCTGGTGACATATCTACCTTTGAGTCATGCATGCTCTTCTAAGTACCATCACAGCTTGTATATAACCCAATAAAATGGTTCATTATGCTAGATGTAAGTGGAATCATTTTTTAAATATCTCTCCTTGATTTGGGACAAAGAGATGCTTGTTCATGTCTCCCAAGAAAAAGTCACAACACAAGCTTTTCATGCCTGAATAATATAGGAAAATATCATTTCCTATCTTTTATTTTAGTATATAAATTTGATTTTCTAGGTGGTGCAATTAATCAACAAAGATGAGTTTCTGTGTACAGAGTGAGTAACCTTAAGATATGCACAGCTGATCTGACTTAGCAGGAAGCAGAATGACTGCCACAAAAAAGCACAGGAATTTCACTTGTATCCTCCCACTTACACAGAAATATTCCAACAATTTTAAATAATCACTGCCTCTATTAAAATTATAATATTCATTGTGGTATTGAGAACATTGACATTGATACATTTACAACATTAGGAACGCTGCTTGGCTTGTAAGCTTTAGTAAATCTAGAACATCATCACCATCATCACCATTACCACCACCACTACCACCATTACCACTAGCACTACCACTACAACCACCACCACCACCATCATCATCTCCATCATCACCACCACTATCACCACTACCACTACAACCACCACCACCATCACCACCACCACCACCACCACCACCATCATCATCATCATTATGATCAATCATCATCATCACTACCACGGCCACCACCATCACATCATCATCACCATCAAACATCATTATCACCACCACCACAATCATCATCATGATCATGTGGTTCATCAATCATCATATCATCATCAAATCATCTATTTGCCCCTCATTTCACCTCTGCTGCTGGGATAAAATACCCTGACAAATAAAAAGCAACTTGAGGATATAAAGGTTTATTTTAGCTCACAATTCCAAGCAGTCTATCATATCAAGGAAGTCTTATAGGGACTTAAAACATCTAACTACATGGCATCCATACTCAAGAGCAGAGAGAAATGAATACATGTATTTTTTTAATCAGTTTACCTTTTTACTCTTTATGTAGTCCAGTATCTAAATGTAGGCAATTCCCCCTTTCTCCTGCCCCACAGTGGAATGGTTCGTCCCACATCAATTAATATAATCAAGACATATCCCATACATAATAACAGGTGGATCTGATCAATACTACCCTTGATTGATACTCCCTTCCCAGAAGATTCTAAACTCTGGCAAACTGACAAATCAAACTAACCACATAGATACTTGAAAATCACATTTTAAATAAGGTTTGGGTTTTTCCCTCATTACATATCTAATGTATTAAATTATAGGCATATAAACATTATATACTATGATTTTCTTTCTCCTATTCTGCAAAGTGTAAAGAACAATGGTATCAACATGGTTTCAATCACAGTCCTTCCGCATTCACTCTATTGTATAGAAATGAGCTATATAGCTAAAGCACACTGGCTTGACACTGGCTTGACATTATAAATGCTTCTTGATGGGTCTTTATGAAATATAAGCAATTATTGATTTGAAATCCTGCTTAGCCACAACAGAACATTCTGTAATCAATTACATTTGGGGTTTTAACCTATAGATAGAAGACATGAAAAAGCTGAGTTAATGACTTTTTCAACTGGCCAAATGATATCCCTGGGGGGTGAAATGTAATCCCCAGGACAGGCAGCAATTTCCTATTGTCTGTCATTGCTACACTAGCTGTTGCGAGCAGAGCTTCCTATTGCTGGGCCAACAAGCTACTCAAGACCATCATTTATGTTTCTACAATAAAAGGCCCATGCCAGCCATTTTTCTCTCTCTCTTCCAAATACCACTGATCTTCCTATTTCCATGGTAACCGACTCCTGCTGGCATGATCAAGAAAAAAATGATTTGGGATTTTAATTAATTGCTTAGAAATGGAAATGTAACAGGACTGGCAGTTCAACTAAGCACATTTTGCAAAGTGAATAAAAATAGAATTTCTGAAATACTTGAAATTGTTTCAGTGGCTATAGCACATCCTTGGCTAGACACCTTAATTTATTCCATTTTCCAAAATAAATCTGCCAGATGTACTAAGCCATTTTGTCAACACAAATCATTTTAGCAAATATTTAATCCCTCTTCTAAACAAAATGCATTATAATTTAAAAAAATCTAACCCATCAGTGTGAACCCACTAGGTCCTATCTTGAAATACTCCTGACATGTTTGTATACCATGTTTAAAGGAGCTGTCATACCTTGACTGTAAAGGAGAATCCCTATATTGGCTGCCTACTTAGAAATAAATTCCCCCAAACTCATGGTACTTTCACTCCAGGATATATTCTCCTAATCTAGGTAGTAAAGGCTAAGACTTTGGCTTGTACAAAAAGTAGAATTCAATATTTCTCTGAAGACTATATGTTAAAAAAAAAACAGAAACTCTATAGAGATTCCAGACAAAGGCAAAAAAAAAAAAAAAGCATTTATTTGACAAATGTGTGGTTGTCTGTGTCTTTTAACTATATGCAAACTATAATTAGGTTTTCCTGTACTATTCAGTTGTAAATGTTCACTATCACACCAATAACTAAAATTACTTTTCATTTAAGATAAAATCTTCCTGTTCTTTAGATAAATGCAAATATCTACTATAAGATACACAAACATGTTTTGTGTCACCAATAAATGACTTTATTTACTTACGTTCATAAAATTAGGTGAGTGGACATTGTAGTCATCCATTTCCTCTTACTGTGAGGACATTCCTGAGGTTGATAAACTTCTAAGCAAAGAGATTTATTTGGATTACTGTTTTGGAGATAGTAAGTCCAAACAGTATTGTAGATCCTCTGGAAGTTTCTATCCTGACTACATCCCATCATGATGGACAGCTTCATAGGAGGTGGGAGGTGAATTGGGTGAGTGGGAACAATAGCCATGGCAAGACAAGAAGAGTCACACTCTGAGTATGACAGTTCTCTTTCAAGAAATAATTGGGTCTTGTGATACCAACACTAATCCCTCCCACAGACAGTATCTCCAAGTATCTGCTTCCATAAGATCTGACCATTTGAAAGTCCTACTAACTCTGAATGTCACCACACTAAGGACTAAGCTCCCAACATTAGCGACTTTGGGAAGCACACCATATGCAAACTGTATTCTTTTGAACATAGCAAAGCTATAATACATACATATATTAACGTGGTCCAAAAAATCACTGTAATATAATTTATATCAAAGCTAATGTGTTCAAAGCTATTCAGAAAAAAAATAATAATCAAACACAACTTTCCTTACTTACTAATTAAAGATTTTGAGTACCAATTAATTTTATAGGATCATTGTCAGTACTAAACAAGAGCAAACTGATATGAAGTCAGGCCACATCAGGAATATTTATGAAAAAGGTATTTATCTGCTCTGCCCATTTAATAGAAGCTGGTATGATTTGAACACAAAATAGACATTCTTATTATGGTCTGCTGAATGAAGAGAAAACTGTTTCTAAGAACTGGAGGTGAGCAATGTTGGAATAGGCATGAGGCCAATTTTGACTTTGTCATGCCAGCCATCTCTCAGAGTAAATTTTCCTCATTGGAAATCATGCTCCTGACCTCAGGTATCAGATAATGGCTTTGCTAGATATCCTCAGGACATCTTGGACTTACCACTGGGAGACACTCATCATGCTTCTGATTGTTTGCCCAGTGGGGCTCTTTATTATTAATCATCTTCAGGGGGCTAAGACAAGATTCCCCAGTAGATATTTGCCTCAACAAAGTATCTGGAAGAAAGTAGGAAATTGAATATTCTTATGTTAGATTAAAGTTGAATGATCTCCAATCCTCAAAGTATGAAATAGTCCTAGATTTGTTTGCTGACCATGAAATATCTTAGAGAAGATAAGCTCCAAGGAGCAGCTTCTAAAACAGGGCTGATGGCATACTAAGCAAAATATTTTGAGAATAAATAAATTCATGAACAGAAAATATATAAAATATGATCAATATTAGAAAAAAATCTCAGGCAATGTAGAAATAATATATGAAGTTTAAATTAAGTGCGCTTATTTTATTCATTCTGTCAGTGATACTGTCCTTACTTATTTTATTTATAAGAATGTTGATTAAAGGTCCCTTCCAGTCCGGCCAGGACCGGGGTAGCTAGGGCGCAGAGTCGGCTGACACCCTCCACGCCACGGGATCTTGAGACCTCTGGTGAGTGGAACACAGCATCTGCTCCAATCCAATCACGTGAGACCTGAGACTGCATTAGTTAGGGAAGCTGAAAACACGGCCTGATCAGGGGCACAAGTCCCTTGCAGTCCACGCCAGCACAAGGGTACCTTGGGGGTGGAGTCTGTGGACACCCGTAAGGTATACACAGGACCCTTCATGGGATCTTAAGACCTCTGTGAGTGGATCACAACTTCTGCCAGGAGGCAGGTTCGAACACCAGATATCTGGGCACCTTCCCTGCAAGAGGAGAGCCTACCTGCAGAGAGTACTCTGAACACTGAAACTCAGGAGAGAGTTAGTCTCCCAGGTCTGCTGATAGAGGCTAACATAAACACCTGAGGAACAAGATCTAACCAGAGACAACTACAACAACTAACTCCAGAGATCACCAGATGGCAAAAGGCAAACGTAAGAATCTTACTAACAGAAACCAAGACCACTCACCATCATCAGAACACAGCACTCCCACCCTACCCAGTCCTGGGCACCCCAACACACCCGAAAAACTAGACCTGGATTTAAAAGCATACCTCATGATGATGGTAGAGGACATCAAGGAGGAC
Source organism: Mus musculus (assembly GCF_000001635.26). Taxonomy (NCBI): domain Eukaryota; kingdom Metazoa; phylum Chordata; class Mammalia; order Rodentia; family Muridae; genus Mus; species Mus musculus. The sequence goes on from NC_000068.7 coordinate 9,015,493, forward strand.
TTTAATAACTCACTTAAAGAAATCCAGGAGAACACTGCCAAACAGGTAGAAGACCTTAAAGAGGAAGCACAAAAATCCCTTAAAGTATTGCAAGAAAACATGACAAAACAGGTGATGGAATTGAATAAAACAATCCAAGACCTAAAAAGGGAAGTAGACATTATAAAGAAAACCCAAAGTGAGGCAACGCTGGAGATAGAAAACCTAGGAAAGAAATCTGGAACTATAGATGCAAGCATCAGCAACAGAATACAAGAGATAGAAGAGAAAATCTCAGGTGCTGAAGATTCCATAGAAAACATCGGCACAACAATCAAAGATAATGGAAAATGCAAAAAGATCCTAACTCAAAACATCCAGGAAATCCAGAACTCAATGAGAAGACCAAATCTACAGATAACAGGAGTAGATGAGAATGAAGATTTTCAACTTAAAGGACCAGTAAATATCTTCAACAAAATTATAGAAGAAAACTTCCCAAACCTAAAGAAAGAGATGCCCATGAACATACAAGAAGCCTACAGAACTCCAAGTATACTGGACCAGAAAAGAAATTCCTCCAACACATAATAATCAGAACAACAAATGCACTAAATAAAGAGAGAATATTAAAAGCAGTAAGGGAGAAAGGTCAAGTAACATATAAAGGCAGGCCTATCAGAATTACACCAGACTTTTCACCAGAGACTATGAAAGCCAGAAGATCCTGGACAGATGTTATACAGACACTAAGAGAACACAAATGCCAGCCCAGGCTACTATACCCAGCCAAACTCTCAATTAACATAGATGGAGAATCCAAAGTTTTCCACGACAAAACCAAATTCATACGTTATCTTTCCATGAATCCAGTCCTTCAAAGGATAATAACAGAAAAAAAAAATACAAAGACAGAAACCACGCCCTAGAAAAAGAAAGAAAGTAATCCATCAACAAACCAAAAAGAAGATAGCCACAAAAACAGAATGCCAACTCTAAAAACAAAAATAATAAGAATCAACACTTACTTTTCCTTAATATCTCTTAATATCAATGGACTCAACTCCCTAATAAAAAGACATAGACTAACAGACTGGCTACATAAACAGGAACCAACATTCTGCTGCTTACAGGAAACCCATCTCAGGGAAAAAGACAGACACCACCTCAGAGTAAAAGGCTGGAAAATAATTTTCCAAGCAAATGATCTGAAGAAAAAAGCTGGAGTAGCCAATCTATTATCAAATAAAATTGACTTCCAACCCAAAGTTATCAAAAAAGACAAGGAGAGACACTTCTTACTCATCAAAGGTAAAATCCTCCAAGAGGAACTCTCAATTCTGAATATCTATGCTCCAAACGCAAGGGTAGCCACATTCATTAAAGAAACTTTAGTAAGGCTCAAAGCACATATTGAACCTCAAACAATAATAATGGGAGACTTCAACATACCACTTTCATCAATGGACAGATCATGGAAAGAGAAACTAAACAGGGACACAGTGAAACTAACAGAAGTGATGAAACAAATGGACTTAACAGATATCTACAGAACATTTTATCCTAAAACAAAAGGATATACCTTCTTCTCAGCACCTCATGGTACTTCTCCAAAATTGACTATATAATTGGTCACAAAACCGGCCTCAACAGATACAAAAGTATTGAAATCATCCCAAGCATCCTATCAGACCACCATGGACTAAGGCTGATCCTCAATAACAACATAAATAATGGAAAGCCAACATTCACGTGGAAACTGAACAACACACTTCTCAATGATACCTTGGTCAAGGAAGGAATAAAGAAAGAAATTAAAGACTTTTTACAGTTTAATGAAAATGAAGCTACAACATACACAAACTTATGGGACACTATGAAAGCATTTCTAAGAGGGAAACTCATAGCTCTGAGTGCCTCCAAAAAGAAACTAGAGAGAGCACACACTAGCAGCTTGACAACACACCTAAAAGCTCTAGAAAAAAAGGAAGAAAATTCACCCAAGAGGAGTAGACGGCAGGAAATAATCAAACTCAGGGGCAAAATCAACTAAGAGGAAACAAGAAGAACTATTGAAAGAATCCACCAAACGAGGAGCTGATTCTTTGAGAAAATCAACAAGATAGATAAACCCTTAGCCAGACTCACTAGAGTGCACAGGGATAGCATCCTAATTAACAAAATCAGAAATGAAAAGGGAGACATAACAACAAAACCTGAAGAAATCCAAAACACCATCAGATCCTTGTACAAAAGGCTATAATCAAAAAAACTTGAAAACCTGGACGAAATGGACAAATTTCTAGACAGATAACAGGTACCAAAGTTAAACCAGGATCAAGTTAACCATCTAAACAGTCCCATATCCCCTAAAGAAATAGAAGCAGTCATTAATGGTCTCCCAACCAAAAAAAAAAGCCCAGGACCAGATGGGTTTAGTTCAGAGTTCTATCAGACCATCAAAGAAGATCTAATCCCAGTTCTGCACAAACTATTCCACAAAATAGAAGTAGAATGTACTCTACACAACTCATTCTATGAAGCCACAATTACTCTGATTCCTAAACCACAGAAAGATCCAACAAAGATAGAGAACATCAGACCAATTTCCCTTATGAATATCAATGCAAAAATCCTCAATAAAATTCTCACTAACCAAATCCAAGAACACATCAAAACAATCATCCATCCTGACCAAGTAGGTTTTATTCCAGGGATGCAGGGATGGTTTAATATACAAAAATCCATCAACACAATCCATTATATAAACAAACTCAAAGACATAAACAACATGATCATCTCATTAGATGTGGAGAAAGCATTTGACAAAATCCAACACCCATTCATGATAAAAGTCTTGGAAAGATCAGGAATTCAAGGCCCATACCTAAACATGATAAAAGCAATCTACAGCAAACCAGTAGCCAACATCAAAGTAAATGGTGAGAAGCTGGAAGCAATCCCACTAAAATCAGGGACTAGACAAGGCTGCCCACTTTCTCCCTACCTATTCAACATTGTCCTATCCAGACAATTGGACAACAAAAGGAGATCAAGGGGATACCAATTGGAAAAGATAAAGTCAAAATATCACTTTTTGCGGATGATATGATAGTATATATAAGTGACCCTAAAAATTTCACCAGAGAACTCCTAAACCTGATAAACAGCTTTGGTAAAGTAGCTGGATATAAAATTAACTCAAACAAGTCAATGTCCTTTCTCTGCACAAAGAATAAACAGGCTGAGAAAGAAATTAGTGAAACAACACCCTTCTCAATAGTCACAAATATTATAAAATACCTTGGCGTTACTCTAACTAAGGAAGTGAAAGATCTGTATGGTAAGAACTTCAAGTCTCTGAAGAAAGAAATTAAAGAAGATCTCAGAAGATGGAAAGATCTCCCATGCTCATGGATTGGCAGGATCAACATTGTAAAAATGGCTATCTTGCCAAAAGCAATCTACAGATTCAATGCAATCCCCATCAAAATTCCAAATCAATTCTTCAACGAATTAGAAAGAGCAATCTGCAAATTCATCTGGAATAACAACAACAACAAAAAAACTATGATAACAAAACCTCTTCTCAAGTATAAAAGAACCTCTGGTGGAATCACCATGCCTGACCTAAAGCTTTACTACAGATCAATTGTGATAAAAACGGCATGGTACTCGTATAATGACAGAAAAGTAGAACAATGGAATAGAATTGAAGACCCAGAAATGAACCCACACACCCATGGTCGCTTGATCTTCGACAAGGGAGCTAAAACCATCCAGTGCAAAAAGACAGCATTTTCAACAAATGGTGCTAGAACAACTGGTGGTTATCATGTAGAAGAATACAAATTGATCCATTCCTTTTACTAAGGTCAAATCTAAGTGTATCAAGGAGCTCCACATAAAACATGAGATACTGAAACTTATAGAGGAGAAAGTGGGAAAAAGCCTCAAATTTATTGGCACAGGGGAAAAATTCCTTAATAGTACAGCAATGGCTTGTGCTGTAAGATCGAGAATTGACAAATGGGACCTCATGAAACTGCAAAGCTTCTGTAAGGCAAAAGACACCGTCAATAAGAATAAAAGGTCACCAACAGATTGGGAAAGGATCTTTACCTATCCTAAATCAGATAGAGGACTAATATCCAATATATATAAGGAACTCAAGAAGGTGGACTCCAGAAAATCAAATAACCCCATTAAAAAATTGGGCTCAGAGCTAAACAAAGAATTCTCACCTGAGGAATACCGAATGGCTGAGAAACACCTGAAAAACATGTTCAGCATACTTAATCATCAGGGAAATGCAAATCAAAACAACCCTGAGATTCCATCTCACACCAGTCAAAATGGCTAAGATCAAAAATTCAGGTGACAGCAGATGCTGGCAAGGATGTGGAGAAAGAGGAACACTCTTCCATTGTTGGTGGGATTGCAAGCTTGTTCAACCACTCTGGAAATCAGTCTGGCGGTTTCTCAGAAAATTGGACATGGTACTACTGGAGGATCCTGCAATACCTCTCCTGGGCATATATCCAGAAGAAGTTCCAACTAGTAAGAAAGAAACATGCTCCACTATGTTCATAGTAGCCTTATTTATAATAGCCAGAAGCTGGAAAGAACCCAGATGCCCCTCAACAGAGCAATGGATACAAAAATTGTGGTACATTTACACAATGGAGTACTACTTAGCTATTAAAAAGAATGAATTTATGAAATTCCTAAGCAAATGGTTGGACCTGAAGAGCATTATCCTGAGTGAGGTAAGCCAATCACAAATGAACTCAAATGGTATGTACTCACTGATAAGTGGATATTAGCCCAGAAACTTAGAATACCCAAGATATAAGTTACAATTTGCAAAACACATGAAACTCAAGAAGAACGAAGACCAAAGTGTGGACACTGTGCCCCTTCTTAGAATTGGAAACAATCACCCATGGAAGGAGTTACAGAGTCAAAGTTTGGAGCTGAGACAAAAGGATGGACCATCTAGAGACTGTCATATCCAGGGATCCATCCCATAATCAGCTTCCAAACGCTGACACCATTGCATACACTAGCAAGATTTTGCTGAAAGGACCCAGATATAGCTGTCTCTAGTGAGACTATGCTGGGGCCTAGCAAACACATAAGTGGATGCTCACAGTCAGCTATTGGATGGATCACAGGGTCCCCAATGGAGGAGCTAGAGAAAATACCTAAGGAGCTAAAGGGATCTGCAACCCTATAGGTGGAACAACATTATGAACTAACCAGTACCCCGGAGCTCTTGACTCTAGCTGCATATGCATCAAAAGATGGCCTAGTCGGCCATCACTAGAAAGAGAGGCTCATGGGACACACAAACTTTATATGCCCCAGTACAGGGGAATGCCAGGGCCAAAAAGTAGGAGTGGGTGTGTAGGGGGCTAGGGAGGAGGGTATGAGGGACTTTTGGTATAGCATTGGAAATGTAAATGAGGAAAATACCTAATTAAAAAATCAATGCACTATTTAATGTAACAAAAAAAGAAAAAAGAAAAAAAGGATGTTGATTAAAGATATATTCTTGGACACCCATAGTCACTTTGGAATAATATTGTTCTTACATCTTTCCTTCAAATAATACCTCTTCTCATATACAAGAAATTCAAGCTTTTTGTACTAATGTGCACTTATTCTTGGCTCCATTGTCCCAATCAAATTTGGACATCTGTGGATAATTTATAGGTTTGTCTGTCCATTTTTGAAAACTACAAATAGTTTTTAAAGTTACTGTCCCATGTCTCTTGTGATTCACACATAGTGTATATACAAATCCCATAAGAACACACACACACATACACATTGACACAGAGACAAAGAGATAGTATAGTATACAAGCAAAAGTCTAGTAAACAAAGTATTTACAAACAAATAAATATGAGTTTTTAAAAAAGTTTTCTACAATGACATTGAATTCATTTTTCATTGGCCATCTAGTACTGGAAATGGGGGCTACACATAAGTGTGGTTAATATACTCAGTGAGACTCCATGAAAGAACACAAATTCATTTTCAAGAGGTTGTCCATTGGAGAAGACTTCTAGATTAAGGATGAAAGTTTATATATCCTTCCCAATTCAGCACTGATATCCTTTCTGACCTATACAGGCTCCGTGCATGATGCCACAGGCCCAGTGAGTTCAGTGTGTGTGTGTGTGTCTGTGTGTGTGTGTGTTGTGTCTAGAAGACAATGTTGCCTTAAGGTCATCCATCCCTTCTAGGACTTACAGTTTTTATGCCTCTTCTTCTCTACAACTCGTTGAGCCTTGAAAGGAGGAATTTGATGAAGACATACCATTTAGGACTGAGTGTCCCAGACTCTTTCACTCTGTGACAACTCTTCAGTTATAATTCTCTGTGTTAAGTGCCTCTACTGCACAAACGTTGCTTCTCTGATGATGGCTAAGTGGGGCACTGATCTATGACCATAGCAGAATGTCATTATTAATCTTTATATTGTTATTTTCCCTTAGCAGAAAATAATATTAATAATATTTGGGTTTCTGATAGGTCTGTGTTCTCTTTGCTCTCAGGTTTCTGGCTACCCAAGCAGTGTCAGGCATGGGTTTTATATCATGGAGTGGAATTTTCTTTATTAGATACTTTCTTCATTTACATTTCAAATGCTATCCTGAAAGTCCCCTATACTCTCCCCAAACCCTGCTCCACAACCCACATACTCCCGCTTCCTGGCCCTGGCGTTCCCCTGTACTGAGGCATATAATTTTTGCAAGACCAAGGGCCTCTCTTTCCAATGATGGCCGACTAGGCCATCTTCTGATACATATGCAGGTAGAGACACAAGCTCTGGGATACTGGTTAGTTCATATTTTTGTTCCACCTATAGGGCTGCAGACCCCTTCAGCTCCTTGGGTACTTTGTCTAGCCCCTCCATTGGGGGCCCTGTGTTTCATCCAATAGACGACTATGAGCATCCACTTCTATATTTGTCAGGCACTGGCATAGCCTCACAAGAGACAGCTATATCAGGATCCTGTCAGCAAAATCTTGCTGGCTGGGTTTGGTGGCTCTTTGGTGCCCCGGGTGGGGCAGTCTCTGGATGGTCCTTCCTTCTGTCTTAGCTCCAAACTTTGTCTCTGTTACTCCCTCCAAGGGTATTTTGTTCCCCATTCTAAGGAGGAATGAAGTACATGGAATGGAATTTAAATCTAATCAGAAAGGGGTTGGTTACTCCCACATTGGATATTTTACTGTGGCACAATCATATCATGCAGAAAGGACACATTTGTAGCTCAAGGAAAGTGTGTGTCTAGGTTGATGCTTACCTTTGTGCTCTGTTAGCATGCAGAGTACAGCCAAAGTAAGTACAGGAAACAGGAAAATATGCATAAAGAAAGATTTTCACATCAAATTTGAATGTTTTATTTTGTCATTTTTTTCCGAGGTTGTGTAATTATTTCATTACCTCATTATTGGTATGTCCTCTCTGTCTTAAAAAACCTCTTACTTTCCCAAGCTCAAACATAAAATTTATTGTACTTACTAACATGTCAGGGATATATGGAGCTAAATGTCACTAAGAAATGGAAGAATTAGGTCAGTCTATGCTGTGTAAATACAACAGTTATCTCTTATACTATCAGCAACCATAACTGCTAGGTCTTACTCAGGGTCTTTGGATACTTTGTAATGTTATCCTTAAGCTCTTTCTCATTTTAATCTTTTCTTTTTTTTATTTAACAGATGAAGTAACTGGGACTGACTGGAGTGATGAAACTTCTCTAAGTCCCACAACTGACACTTGAAAGAGCTGGAAACCAAACTAATTTCTCTCACAACTACTGGTGCATTAAATATAATTTGAAATACACAATTACATTATGGAAAAATAACAATAAGCAAATATTTTGCTTGTACCATATACAGCATTTAATGCATACAAATAAACATATATTTTCTAAGATCCCCACACTGGGTGGTCCAAATACACATGTCTCCAATTCCTGTATATTATATATTTCTATCTGAACCACCAACTTCTAGGCTTTTCTGGGATTTTGAAGCTTTCTTGAGTGGCTGCAACTGAACTGCAAATCTGTGTGAGTAATTCATATTATCTTTCCATCTGATCTATGTTAATACTCCCAGGAGAACACATGATCTGAACAACTCTGGCTCTGCTCAAAATATTGTTTGAGTTAATAAAAGAATGGCTGAATCTATAAGAAAGCACGCAAGCCTGGTGCTTTTTTCTGTCTAAAGTTTTAAGAATGTCTACCAGAACAAATTGCTCTAGACCCAGTCTAGCCATTGAAAAGATACAGGGATTGAAAGAGAAAATTTCATATCAGTTTGGCTTAAACTGGGTATAAAACACTCACAAATTGAAATAATAATAATAATAACAATAATAATAAATAGGTGATAATGATGAAGACAGATAGATGATAAATAGATAGATGATAAATTGATATTGTAATCATAGATTTCAAAAAACTTATTGATAAAGTGTGTGGGTAGTATACATATTCTTATTTCTTTATGTATTTTCAAAATAGTTTTCTGAAATATATGTCATATGAGCAACCCATGTCAAAAGTAGACATAAACATATACACCACACACACACACACACACACACCACAACCACCACCACCACCACCACCACCACCACCACCACCACCACCTTGAATCTTTACTGAATGTTTGATCACCAAACTTTTTTTTTGTTCTTGTTTTGGGGATTTTGTCTGTTTCTTTTTTGTTTTTGTTTTTTCTTCTTTATTGGATATTTTATTTATTTATGTTTTAAATGTTATCCCATTTCCCTATACCCTCCCTGCGAAACCCCCTATCCCATTCCCCTCCTCCTGGTTCTATGAGAATGTACCCCGACCCACTCACCCACTCACACCTCCCCATCATCACATTGACTTACACTGGAACATTGAGCATTCACAGGTCTTACACGCGTTCTCGCGACCAGCCAGGAAAGACGCAGCAAACCAGAATCTTCTGCGGCAAAACTTTATTGCTTACATCTTCAGGAGCAAGAGTGCAAGAGAGCAAGAGCTCTATTGCTTACATCTTTAGGAGCCAGAGCGCAAGAGCGCTAGAGTGCAAGAGCCAGAGCAAGAGAGAGAAAAGGAACAAGAACAAGAAAGCAAGAGCAAGAGAGAGAAAAAGCAAGAACAAGAGAGAGAAAAAGAATGGCAAAACCCCGTGCCTTTTAAGGAGAATTATCCTCCGCCTAGGACGTATTACTCCCTGATTGGCTGCAGCCCATCGGCCCAGTTGTCATCACGAGAAAGGCAGAACACATGGCGGGAAAACTGCCCCTGCACGTGTGCAGATTATGTTTACTACTTAGAACACAGCTGTCAGCACCATCTTATAATGGCAAATGTGAGGGCGGCTCCTCACAGATCCCCCTTTTCTTTTAATAAGAGCAGTAGGCCACCCATTTTAATGAGAGTGGAGATAGAGGTCAAATCCCCAGTGTGCAGGTAAAGGAGCCATGTACAGGATTAGCTCTTAGGCTCACAGGCTTTTACCCAGAGCAACCCTGACCTGCTCCCGTGTCGTTTTTCCTGGGGAGAAGGACACTTGGACACTCAACCTTCTTGAAAGATGACATGTCTCCCTAGAATAGGCTCATATATGCCGCAGAGCCCTTCTACTGCAGTGCTTAGCCGTGCAACTCTCTCGGGCTGCTGAAGCACACTCACTCTATCCCGTGCAATGAGACGAGACTAGCCTCGTGGGGTGCAAGAGCTGAATGGCCAGCGACCTATTGCTTAAGCATAGATAACCATATATCAGGGGAAGCACCATGTTCTAGTGCTGCAAGTGCCTGGGCAATAACCACCTTGTCTCTCCTAGTTTGGGCCTTAAGCTTACAGACCAACCAGAGAAGAAACACTAATCCACAGCAAAGTGTATCTCCAAATAATCCCACCCATTCTTTAAAGAAGGAAAATGCTGAGGAGATCCAATTGAGTAATCCTTTGATCAGGGACAGGTCCAAGCGCGTGGAGTTGACCTGAATGATGGCAAGTCTCAATTCCCGAAGGGTCTGATCAAATTCAGCCGTCCAATTCTGTAACATATACTGAGAAAGACTTTTTAACAAATTAGCTGCCCTAGTAAATTTCTCATACTGAATGGAAGTAACGCATAATGAGAGGTCCCCCAAGCTCCCGACAAACCCTAAGCCAGTCTTGTAAACCTTTGTTCTTTCTTGGGGCTATGGCCGCTCTGCATTCCTGCGTGGCTTGCTCATAAATGAGCTATTCTACCAGAGGTGCGGCTTGCTCTGAATCTCCAAAAATACGCTCTGCTGCCTCTGTCATTCTGGCCACAAAATCTGAGAATGACTCCTGAGGTCTCTGGACGATCTTTGTTAGTTGTCCAGTGGCTTCACCTGCTTGGGAGAGCGCCTTCCAGGCCCTAATAGCCTTTTCATCTGATTCAGAACTATTAAGAACTGGCTCCTTGAGCTCACCTAGTGATGAGTATAGGCTCCTTCTCCTAGAAACCTCCGCTAATTGATCTTTTTTCTTTTCTTTTTTATTTTCCTTCCTTCCAATCTCTCCCCAGGTATTCTTACCTGACCTAAACTTTTCCTCGGGTTCAAGACCCGTGGAAAGGCCTGTATACTTATTTTGTGTACCATATTTCCTCTTTGCTCCTACTCTCTCTCCCCGCTTTACTTCTGATAGATTGCCCTGAATTTCATCCAGAATTTTCAGCCCTGCCTTAACCGCTTGATAACATGTGAAAAGGAACAAAAAGGCTCCTAACACTAGAGAAAGTTCAAGGCCAAACATACCTTGTAAAGCTATTTCCCACTTTACTTCTGATAGACTGTCTTGAATTTCGTTAGAAAGTTCAAGGCCAGACTTACCTTGTAAAGCTATTTCCCACTTTACTTCTGATAGACTGTCTTGAATTTCGTTAGAAAGTTCAAGACCAGACTTACCTTGTAAAGCTATTTCCCACTTTACTTCTGATAGACTGTCTTGAATTTCGTTAGAAAGTTCAAGGCCAGACTTACCTTGTAAAGCTATTTCCCACTTTACTTTTGATAGACTGTCTTGAATTTCGTTAGAAAGTTCAAGGCCAGACTTACCTTGTAAAGCTATTTCCCACTTTACTTCTGATAGACTGTCTTGAATTTCGTTAGAAAGTTCAAGACCAGACTTACCTTGTAAAGCTATTTCCCACTTTACTTCTGATAGACTGTCTTGAATTTCGTTAGAAAGTTCAAGACCAGACTTACCTTGTAAAGCTATACTTACGGGTACCCTGTTCCCCAGCAGAAGAGTTCTGAATTCACGCAGTTGAATCCTTCTCAACAGTCTGTGTTACGGGAACACTTTATTACCACCGTTCCCCAGCTGAAGAGTTCTGAATTCACGCAGTTGAATCCTTCTCAACAGTCTGTTTTACGGGAACACTTCATTACCATGACCCGCAGTTCTGGTTCCAGAATGAGGGATCTTCCTTGCGCCGGTGATGGTAACCGTCCCAGGTTTTCTTGTCCCGGGTTTTTTCGTCCCGGGTTCTTTCTTCCCGGATTTTCTCGTCCCGTCCCGGGTTTCGGCACCAACTCTTACACGCGTTCACGCGACCGGCCAGGAAGAACGCAACAAACCGGAATCTTCTGCGGCAAAGCTTTATTGTTTACATCTTCAGGAGCCAGAGAGCAAGAGAGCAAGAGAGCAAGAGAGAGAAAGGCAAGAGGAAGAACAAGAGCAAGAGAGAGAAAAAGAATGGCAAAACCCCGTGCCTTTTAAGGAGAATTATCCTCCGCCTAGGACGTATTACTCCCTGATTGGCTGCAGCCCATCGGCCCAGTTGTCATCACGAGAAAGGCAGAACACATGGCGGGAAAACTGCCCCTGCATGTGTGCAGATTATGTTTACTACTTAGAACACAGCTGTCAGCACCATCTTATAATGGCAAATGTGAGGGCGGCTCCTCACACACAGGCCCAAGGGCCTCTTCTCCCATTGATGCCTTATAAGGTTATCCTCTGCTACATATAGGCCTGAAGCCATGGGTCCCTCCGAGTGTATACTTTAGTTGGTGGTTTAGTCCCTAGGAGCTCTGGTTGGTTGATACTTTTGTTCTTCTATGGGGTTGCAAACCCCTTTTCAGCTCCTTCAGTCCTTTCCCTAACTCCTCCTTTGGGGAACTCAAGATCAGTCCAATGGTTTGATGTGAGCATCTGCCTCTGTATTTGTTAGGCTCTGGCAGGGCTTCTCAGGAGATAGCTATATCAGGCTTCTGTCAGAAAGCACTTCTTAGCATCCACAATAGTGTCTGGGTTTGGTGACTGTATATGTATGACTGTATATGCCCTGGTAGGACAATCTCTGGTTAGCCTTTTTTTCAGTCTCTGATCCACACTTTACCTCCATATTTGCTCCCATGAGTATTTTGTTTCCCCTTCTAAGAAGCACTGAAGCATCCACATGTTGGTCTTCCTTCTTCTTGAGCTTCATGTAGTCAGTGAATTGTATCTTGGGTATTTCAAGCTTTTGGGCTAATATCCATTTCTCAGTGAGTACATATCTTGTGTGTTCCTTTGTGATTGGGTTACCTCACTCAGGATGATTGCCTAAGAATTTCATGAGGTCATCATTTTTAATAGTTCCATAGTACTCCATAGTTTAAATGTACCACACTTTCTGTATATATTCCACTGTTGAAGGACATCTGGTTCCTTCCAGCTTCTGGGTATTATAAATAAAGCTGCTATGAACATAGTGGAATATGTGTCCTTGTTATATGTTGAAGAATCTTTTGTGTATATGCCTAGGAGTGGCGTAACTGGGTCCTCAGATAATAATGTGTCCAATTTGCTGTGGAATGGCTAGACTGACTTCCAGAGTGGAAATCCGTTGTACCAGCTTGCAATCCACCAACAATGGAGGGGTGTTCCTCTTTCTCCATATCCTCACCGCCAGTATCTGCTGTCACCTTAGTTTTTGGTCTTAGCCATCCTGACTGGTGTGAGATGGAACCTCAGGATTGTTTTGATTTACATTTCCCTGATGACTAAATATGTTGAACATTTCTTTAGGTGCTTCTCAACCATTCGAGTTACATCAGTTGAGAATTCTTTGTTTAACTTTGTACCCCATTTTTAATAGGGTTATTTGATTGTCTATAGTATAATTTCTTGAGTTCTTTGTATATATTGGATATTAGCCCTCTATCAAAAGTAGGGTTGGTAAAGATCTTTTCCCAATCTGTTGGTTGCCATTTTGTCCTATTGACAGTGTCCTTTGCCCTACAGAAGCTTTGCAATTTTATGAGGTCCCATTTGTCAATTCCTGATCTTAGAGCATAAGCCATTGATGTTCTCCAAACTCCCTTTTAATCTTCACTTACCATCCCATATTGTCACCTCCAGCTAACCATTGATTTGCATTCTGTCTTTAAATATTAATAACAACTTTCTTTCACCCATTATAATAATTTTGAGAATTGTCAAAATTATGTGTGAGTGTGGTTTATTCCTTTTATTACTAAGTAGTATTCAGCTGCATGAACACACCACAATCTGCTTCAATATTCATAAAGATAGTGTCTTAGTCAGGGTTTCTATTCCTGAACAAACATCATGACTAAGAAGAAAGTTGGGGAGGAAAGGGTTTATTTAGCTTACAATTCCATACTGCTGTTCATCACCAAGGAAGTTAGGACTGGAACTCAAGCAGGTCAGGAAGCAGGAGCTGATGCAGAGGCCATGGAGGGATGTTCCTTACTGGCTTGCTTCCCCTGGCTTGCTCAGCCTGCTCTCTTATAGAACCAAGACTACCAGCCCAGGGATGGTCCCACCCACAAGGGGCCTTTCCCCCTTGATCACTAATTGAGAAAATGCCTTACAGTTGGATCTCATGGAGGCATTTCCTCAACTGAAGCTTCTTTCTCTGTGATAACTCCAGCTGTGTCAAGTTGACACAAAGCTAGCCAGTAGAGATAGCAACTAAAATTGTTTCCATTTTGAGGTGCGAATAAGCTGGCATAAATATACAAATACAATTCTTTGAAAATACTTTCATTTTCATTAGTAAATACTTGACACTCAAATGGCGAGGATATGGTATAAGTCTGTTTTTAAGAAATTGCTAAAACATTTTCCAAGGTAACCGTGCCACTTTCTTTTTACATTTTGACATCTGAAATTGCATATTTACATTTAAAATGTTTTTCCTGAGATTTCCTTTTCATTCTGATGTTTCTCAGTCTGTTAGATACAAAAAAAGTTTCCAGTTAAGCATATTATTAAGTTTCCTTGAACATTTTCCCCAAACCATTGATGAAGTGCGTTCAATTATTGAGAAATACTGGTATCCTTTGAAACATTTGATGACCATGATGTTCCCCTTCATTATGCATGTTTAGACACCATCCAATATTAAATTACAGAAGCATCTGGTCATTGTGTTTTGGCAGCAAACAAACCCACCCTAGCTGGATGCTTTTGTTTTGTTAGTAACAATACATTAGAAGTGGTTGGCTAGCGACAGTTTATTGAGATAAGCTGACAAGCAGATTTAAAGAAACCAAGTAATTCATTCTACCTAAATGCTTCACCTCTCCAGTCAGTAAACTGGAGAGCACAGATCAAGAAGGATTTCGCAAAGCAAACTCTAGAATATATCAGAAGTGAACACAACAATGACAAGTATAAAAATGCTCAAATAGACTCTGGTCAGACATCATCATGGTCCCCAAATCTAGCCAGCTGTTAAAAAGTGTCAAATGAAGAAAGTCAAGGGCAAACAGCCTGTTGAAGGGATGAGTAATTTCACTTGCAAAATCTGTATACTGAATGGGCAGGGTTTCAGTGCAGGTTGCTAGCCTTCGTACTTCATTTGCCTAGGGCAGAAAAGGTCTCTGGCAGGGGGTAAGCAAGATGACCATGCTCCAGGCAAAAACCAATGGAACTGCCCTTTGAAGATAACTCCCTAGAAAAGTGAATAAGAGTTTCAAAAGGAAATAACAAAGTTTGTGAATAGGTTTACATTTCCTCTGAAAGAAGAAGCTAAACAATGTGAATGTGAATGCCTAATACTTGAGTTAAAAGACAGCAGTTCCCAGAAACAATGGCAGTATAATTCTCAGGATCACTTCTATGTTGACTACAGTTGACTGGACACAGAACTCTGTTGACTGAATATATGAGCGCTATCTTTATGCTCATGCTTGTCTGACAGTCCCCACAGCAAGAGCAATTGGACACAATGCCATTATGATGCAATTAAATGAGGGACTTTCAGAGTAAAAAAAAAATTGGAGAGGATGAGATTTGTGCACTGGGGAATGATTCTGAGACATAATGTGAGGTTTGTTTTATTATTTATTTTTAATTGTAGCTACAACTGGACAAAATAATGTTGTAGATAACAAATCATGTTGCAAACATACCCAGAAATTCAAAAGTAACCAATATGCAGACCCTAAGTTTGTCCTTAAAATAGACTTTTGAGTGACAACGTCAATAACCAGCAAATAGCAAATCTTAAAGAGATAAAAACTAGCCTATATGCTGATGAATACAGAAGAATATAGAGAAGGATGATGTCCAGACATGACAATAAAAGGCCTTTGAAGATATAAAACTATGCTTCATGGGTAACATTAGTAAAAACCCCATGTCAAATACCTCACACAGGATTATATAGACATAAAAGTGAGGTTGTTTCTCTGAATACTCTTGTGTTTACAGTTATACATACAACACAGAGGTGGTTCCTACCTCAGCTTAATTTCATTTCCTTCCTAATACACAGTGAGCAGCAAACAGAATAATAAAGTTATTTTTAGAAGGATTAAACTACTTTTCCCTGTGCTTAAGGTTTTTCCCAGTATCCCGACATAGCTTGGGATTTCAATGTGTTCTTTGTCCTTTCAGGTTTTGACATGTGTTTGACATTTTTTATTTTCCTGGAAGGGTTTCAACCTACTCAGACCCAATGTCTTTGGAAAGAAGTATATGTGTATCTTTATTTGGGAGGTGGGAGGAAGAGACACACTAGGGACACTACCCACATTCCACACTCTGAAGAAGTGCACATAATTGTTTAGATAGATGCCCATAAGGTTCTACTTGAGTATAGCTTGGCTGTGTCTTGCAGTAACTTCAGCACGTGGGAAACTGGAGGAAGGAGATCACTAGCACTGTCTTAAACTTTTTTAAAAAAATGTATTTGAAAATGTTAAAGAGCACAGATATTTTCTCTTTTCAGAGCTACCAGTTGACCTGAACATTTCCTGAAGACTGGAAAAGTAGCCACCATCAGGACACATAAGAAGAGCACACCTGAGCATCAGAGGTTGAGATAATCAGAAGAACAAAGCCAGCTTGTTTGAGAAGAATGAATGAATTGCCTTTGCTGTGCTTTTTCATTTTCTATCTTTGCTTATATTTTCACACTAACAAGGAATTAACAGTTTAAGAATGAGATTTCCCTGTAGACTATTTAGCACACTAGGGGAAGGGTTTCCTGTACAATCTCACAAACCAGGTACCCAAGGGGTTCAGGGCTGTAGTTTGCATCTATGATGTTTCTCATCTGTTTACTCTCTAAGCTTCACCTTACTCATTTTTTTTTAACCTCAAGTCAACAGAGAGAGCGGCTAAGTTGAGCATGTAAGACAAATCGCTGCAGGACGTTAGTAAAACCCTTGTCACTCTTTATAGTGTTACACCATAATTCATGAAACACACACATGCGCACGTGCGCGCGCGCACACACACACATACATCTGTGATGGTTTGGATCAGCAGCTTTATGAAGGTTCTTTAGTGTTAAAATGGAGTATTCAATGGCAATGCTTTCCAGTCAATGTTGTGTGACTTGACTCTTTATTCTTCTAATTGAAAACCCCAAACTTAAACCAAATAACAATGGCAAGTACCTCTAACTAGAGTTAATAACCAAACCTTCAACATTTGGCTACAGAAAAGAACTCTTCTTTCGAGTCTTTGAGAAAGTTCAAACTCATTTAAAATTTTTCCACATACTGAAAAGAGTTCACAGAAATTTACCAGCTGCTTCTTAATAAGATCGAATCACTTGCTTCTGTATGTGTTACAAATGCCAATGAAAACATGGTGTAGCTCTAAGGCATTAATGAAGAGTAAAAGAAAACAACAAATGGCAAGGGTAAACTGACCTGGCAAAAGGGAAGCAGCCACTGTCCTGCGGTATCTTCTACAACAAGCCACCAACTACCAGAAATTACTGTCTCAACATGGGTAGTGAGGGTTAGGCTCTCTTCTACACTAAACTCTTACGGCCATCCAGCTCTGAAGTTTCTTAGGGTACAAATGCCATCCGCTAATTCTATTTGAAACATAAATCCAGGTGTCTTTGTCCAGGAGAAAAACAAATTCAAAGTCTAATGAAAGGGTAATAGGTACAGTGTGGAGAGTATGCTACTTTTAACTGAAGTGGGATTAGCATGCGGTCTCCTTAGGACTTTAAAATGCCACAGAATCCATAGTCATTCTAAAAAGAAATTGGACTTCTACATTCAACAGCACCACCCCACCCCCGATATCATTACAAGTTTATACTGCTCATCTAACCTTGCGTATATATTTATAAACTCCTCTCCATCATTACAAGACCCTTTAGAAAATAAGTACGCATACTTAAGCAATCAATTCATTGTTTCGAACAGTTGAGAACAGTGGGTGGGCTAATTTTTTTTCCGTGAGAAAAGGCAGGCTGGGAAATGAACACCTCAGCTTGCTTCTGTTTGTTTGCGCCTTAAATCCCCAAGGCTGTGTTCTCTTGGCTGGGCATACCTGTTGATCAAGCTGCTTAACTGTAATTACTCCAGACAGCTTTTTGGCTCACAGTGTTATTTCATAGGCTTCATAAATCATACAAATTATTACCGCAATAGAAAACTATAATTACCCACAAACCCTGACATGCCAAAATGTGTATTAATTAGATAAGGTAATAAATACTTTACGGCACATAGCCATAATCATTACCTCAAAGGTGACATATATACATATACTATCTTGATGGTCTGCAGCAAAGGATTCAATACAATCTTCAGTTTATAATACATTTGTTTTCTAGTTTGATTAATTAGTTGATGCTTTATAGGCTTTTTAAATACGAAAAATAATTTAAAATTGAAAATGTTTCATCTAAAGATCAAATAAAACACACAATATAATTTCATAAAGATTGTATATAGGAAGAACTTAATGGAAGTATAAGTTCCTTTGTTTCAAACTGGGACTTGCATAGCAAATCATACAAATGATAATCACATTTTGAGTTCTACTCAAACCCAATTTTATAGTAATTTAAAAACAGTAAGCTCACTGTTTTTAAAACGAGGAAATTCCTATCTGGTATAAATGATTATCTTTTCTATGTACAGAGCCCTCAAAATTTGATGACAAACTCAGAGTGGATTTGAAAGTAATTACTAGATAAATATGGTGTTTTAAAAACTAAAAGATCATAATAAATTTCCTCACATTCTCACAAAAGCATGTTCTTCAGATCTACAAAGTAATGTGTTTTATAGTACTACAACTACAGTTGATTTCTTGCTACTTTTTAATTCTTTCAGCCTATAATATTTTCTTAGTTCATCTTTTTCCTAAATAGCCATCAAGCTATTGGGAAATAAATGGGTCTTGTGTTTGTTGTTCTAAATATTATATTAAGCAGTTTTTTTCTATTTGTAGCTCCAGTTGTACACTTAGCACATTACATTCAAAGAAAAAAATTCAACGAGCAAAACATATTGCAAGGTAGTCAGATAAAGGCAAATTTAATTATCACTTGATTAAATCTGTTCAAAAAATCATTAACGCCAGTGACTCTCATTTAAGTAGAGATATGCGTAAGAGACCTTTAATATTAAGAAATGAAATAAAAGCTACCCATATTTTCCCATTTAGATGCTTATCTCAATGAATCATTCAAAAATGAATTCAAGCACGATTGAGTCACTTGTCTTCATTTTATCAATATCAGGAAATCACCGGGGAGCATCACATGAAAGATAAACCGTATCAAAGATAGCACTGGCTCTCCACAGTTCCCAGAGATAATAATGCGCTCTCATGGATGTAGTTGAAGTAGTATTTGCAGTGATTGCCTATGTCTTGTCTACTTCTCAACATCTAGCTTTCTGCTAGGTTTCCAATGAACTTGGTTGAATAAGTGACTGTGATCAAATGAAATTTACCTGAGAGGTGATGGATTACTTAAAACCTACATTTCATCCTGAAATGGAACCGTTATAACAAAGGCACTCTGAAGATATTCAAACAACTCTGAGCTGATGCTACCTCAACGTAGAAATACTACGTAAATTGTAATAAACAAAGAAGCTTTAGCCTTCTTGCACTAAAGTTCCAAAACCTAGATGTTGTCCTGAAGATTCATTTTCTTAAAACTCCTCAGTATATTTCAGAAGAGTAAAGAAATTAGAAATAATAAGATAAAAGTTCTCAAATTATAGTATATCTTTAATTTGATAAAATAATGAACAAATATGTACATCCAATTCGAAATGTTGAAGCTTATTAAACAATTTTGGAGAGGTGAGGTCATAAGAACTTTAGTACCTGAGCCAACACCAAGGTTGTGGAAGAATTCCTCTTCAAGAAACTTGAAGAAATCTGTGGTGATTTTCATCTTTGTTAACAGAGGCTAGCAGGGTCCAGAAGAAAACCCTCGAGGGAAAAAAGAAAGGATTAGTATTTTGAAGTTAAGTTTACTGGAACGTTCACTCTCAGTTTTTCACATAAAATATTCCATCAGCAAACAGAAAAGATCCTGGATTAATTTGTTTGTTTTAAAGTATCAGAGGAAAATTGAATTATAAGATCACCGTGGAAGTGCAATGAAGCAGTAACTCTGTAGGATAAAGCATTGTGCTAAGAATGGGAACTCATAAAAATCTTTGAAAAATGTGAATTGTGGAGTAAGCAGGTCAGACCTCTCTGCTCTTACACGGTGCTTACCTCGTGCTTAAATAACCTATGTCAAACCAGGTCCTAACAAGTGCATCTTTGGGAAAAATAAAATATAAGACAAAGTTTTCAATCTCCATTGATAGAGAAGATTTGTGTGGCTTAGAGGACCCAGAGGAATCATAGGATGCTAATTCTAAGCACCACTTGCCTGCTTGGGATGGCAGAAACTGAAGATACTCAGTTGTGTATAGTGAATCCTTATGGCTGTAAGGTCTGACACTATTGGGAGGCAAAATCTAACAACAAAGTCCCTGAATCTCTGACTCTTGGAATCTTTCCTCCCTTTTTTCCACAAGGTTCCTTGAGCCTTGGGTACTGGAGCTGGTTTACAGATGTATCTCTTGAGATCAGTCTCGACAATTATGCATTTTAATTGGACGTTGTTTTCTCAGTGATCCCTATGGAAGAGCATATCAATTAGTTATCCAATACAAAATGGTCATCCCTGAAAAGATACATACAGACATCATTATACAGATTTAGTTGGTTGGTTTTAGAAATATATATGTTTATACAGATATACATAAACAAACACATACATACACATGCCTATAATAACAATGAATGGAAAAATGGTCCGTGGATTTGAAGGACAATGTGAGAGCTCTTTGAGAGGAAAAGGAAAGGGTAATTATGTAATTGTGCTATGATCTCAAAAGAAATGTATTTTTAACTGCATATCTAGAAATCTTACATGGGGCTGGCTTCATATATTTCAGTATTTATATTGCTTAAGGAAAAAAATCACTCAATAATCAAATAATTTCTGGCTCTATAGATATCATAAAGTATCTTCCTTGCACAAAGAACTATGGAATATATTCCCAGAAACAGAAATATAGTTTGCTTATGATGAATTCTCATATTTTTGTAGGTAAATGCAATAATTCCAAAATAAAGACTTCAAATAATCTATAAATAAGTAATGTTTCCTAGTTTCTATATAAGAGATTAGTCTTACTTATCATCATGAATTACCTGGGCCTTCAAGATTTCTTTAATTAATTATTTTATTTATTTACATCCCAAATGTTGTCCCTTTCTCTTTCCACATCTCCCAGAGTTCTTCATCCCATTCTGCCTTCCCTTTGCCTCTGAGAGGGTGCCCCTCCAGCATCCCCAGTCTCCATTGCACCAAGTCTCTACAGCATTAGGCCCATCCTCTTCCACTACGTCCAGACAAGGCAGGCCTCTGCTACATATGTGCCACAGGTCTCCAACCAGCCTGTGCATGCTCTTTGCTTGCTCTGAGAACTCCCTGGGGTTCAAGTTAGCTGACACTGTTGGTCTTCTGATGGGGTTGCCATCCCCTTCAACTCCTTTAATCCTTGTCTAAACTCCATGCTACCTCAGTCCAATGGTTGGCTGTAAGTGTCTGCACCTGTCTTTGTCAGCTACTGGCAGAGCCTTTCAGAAGACATCCATGGTAGGCTTCTGTCATGCATGTCCTTTTGGGTCTGAGCTACCTCACTCAGGATAACAAGTTCCAGTTCTATTCATTTGTCTGTAAAACTCAAGTCTTACCTTCACATTTGCCATAGTTTCTGTCTCTTGTTTTAGGAAGGTATGGGTTGATGACAGTCAATAGAGGAGTAAATTAAAAACAAAACAAAAAACAACCTACAAGTATCCCAAGAAATGGAGAACTTCTAAGACACATTCACACCAAGGAGTAGTTTAGAGAAATTTAGTAGTTTAGAAGAACTTTGTCTTATTGGCAAAAAAAATTGAATAAAGATTATTTACTGTCATATTGACAGACAAATAATAATAATAATAATAATAATAATAATAATAAACTACAATTTAGAAATACAGATAAAGACTTGCCATGTTAGTATGAATGCCATGTTAGTATGAACACATTTCAACATTAAACATGTACTTTTAATTGTATAGTCACCATATATGATGCACAGCAAGACAATATTTGTGATAGGAAAAAGAAAAGAAAATTTTTTCATAGGTATAATTGTCCATTTAAGGTTTATAGAGAAATAGGGGTGGAAATGTTCAGAAAATAGTGTATACATGTATAAAAGTCTCAAAAAGTTCTTCAAAAATTAAACAAGTTAAAATATCAACAGGGATACAACCCATTACATAGGAGGAAATTTGCTGATTTGCTTCATATTGGGCGTACATATGTCTCAACTGAACTCTCAAAGAAGGCAACAGAACATTGTAGAGGTAGGCCAGGTATTTTGGAAATTAGTTTAAAATTGCAGTTTTTAGATAAAGAAATTCATCATATCGCTCAAAATAAATCAAAGCACCAAATCAAGAAGAAAAAATAACTCATTATTAAACATTGTAAAAGTTATTTTAAAATTAAGATTTTTTTTCACAAATTGGGGATAAGGAAGAATGGTCGGATGTATCTTTTTTATTACTTAATCACATATTAATGAAATAGGATTATAAAGCTAAAAGGCCAAAACACTTTATAGGCTTATAAAGGTCATATATATGTATATATGTGTGTGTGTGTGTGTGTGTGTATGTGTGTGTATATATATATATATATACATACATACATATGTGTGTATATCACATATATATGTGTATGTGTGTGTATATATATATATATATATATATATACATACATACATATGTGTGTATATCACATATATATGTGTGTGTGTATATATATATATTTTTTTCACTTATATATAAACCCAAGATGCTTGAAATAAAATAGAAAGATTTTCTCCAGTTTGAGATATCCTAGGCTAATTAATGAGTACTAGCTCATCAAGGGCTTGATAGTAGGCCTTTTGTAGAGAAAAGGTTATATATATATATACATATATATGTAATATATAATAAATATTTTAATATATAATATGTACATAATAGTATATATAATTATACAGATTATAGGTAGGTAGGTAGGTAGGTAGGTAGATAGATAGATAGATAGATAGATAGATAGATAGATAGATAGATGATAAAGAGATTAGATTGTGAGTCTGTCATAAAATGAAATCTCAGCACTTGTGGTGATGACCCAGGAAGATTACAACTTCATGGTCAGTCAGGGCCACTTAGCAATACATTATATGTAAAAATTAAAAATTAAACAATAAAATAAAATTGAATTATGCAATGGATGCTTATGCTACTCCCCATTTTAGTTCTCTAATTCTTGAAGCTAACTCATGATAAGTATATTTTTCGTCCTTATTGTATTTGCCACATTTTAAATTGTTTGTTGTTGACATATTTGGTCGATACATGAAGGAACTAAGAGACAGGAAACAGGATGTCCTCCTTAAGACAACACCTCCTACTATAAACCTTTACAAACCCTCATGTTTGGTTGTAAGTCAGGCAGTAAAGAACATTATAATTACTTAATCATCATTGATAATAACTGATACGATAGGTCTTTCTTTTTTAGGTATTAATTCAAAGAGACTATCATTTCATCACAATGTAATTGTTGATGTGATCCATGGTTCTGCATAAGTTTGTTTTCTTTTGTTTCAAAATGAAGAAAGAGGAGGAAAGAAGAGAGCTATAAGTTGTCATTCAGTTTCATGCAAACTGAAAGGTTTATAGTGAGGAACTGTTAGATGCAATTTCAGTAAGCAAGGATTTGGTGGAGAGATTAGATCAGTTACAAATTACTAAATCTGATGGCTTAGATAAAATTTTTACCAGAGGCTCAAAAAGAAGTAGAACATGTTTTGGAGAGAAGGAATTGCCTTCTGGAGAATGTACACGGTATACATTTTCAAAAGAAAGCAAATGTGAAGAGATTGTGTAACTAGATTCTCCCAAGTAGAAATAAATGGTTGGATTTTCATTTAAATGAGCAAATCATCTTTACATGTGATACCTATAAGTGAGCAGACAGATATCACTAAAGACCTTGCCCTTTCTTCCTTGCTAATTACCTACATGCTGTGCTAAATCACTAACACATAGAAGAGCTAGTGTGTAAATGTTCAAGTGCCTGGTCTTTTTGAAAGATCACATCTATATCTCAGGCTGTCCTTAGATTTGCTTTGTAGGCAAAGATGATGTTGAACTTCTAAGCTGCCTGTCTCTAGCCCCTGAATGGTAGAATTGCACAAAGGAGACAAAACATCCTATTTTATGGTGTACTGGGGATGGCATCCAGGGCTTCCCATATGCCAGGCACATTCTCTACTGAGGGAACTGGACATCTTCTTACATCAACTGCATCTTTGAATTCAGAATTTCTTATTCAAAATTGCAAATGGTCTTATCGTACAAAGATAGCTTGTAATAAAGTTATTAATGGTGTGTGTGCCTTGTGTACTGTGTGTTTATGTATGAATGTGTGTGTGTACATGTGTGTGAGTCTGTGTATATGTGTATGAGTGTGTGTGCTTTCATGTATGCTTGCTGCACATGCAAATGGGTGTGTATGTGTGTGTACTGCGTACTTGTACACAAGGGTATGTGTGCATGTGTGTGAGTGTGTGCTTCTGTATTCATGTTTGTGCAGTGAATAAATAAAGACATTGAAAACTGATTTCTGTTCTTACTAAAGAATGATGCATGCTGTTGCATACAGAACCATTTAAAACAGTATGGTCAAGCCTGGAGCATTCCATAATGCAGGAAAGAAGCTCTGAACTCTAAAAGCAGACCATGCATGAGTCAAAGCAAGGAACCTAGGCACAGAAGTTCCACAACTCATAGTAGAAGCCGTGGACCCAGGAGAAAGATCTAAAAGGAGCCATGTTAAGATAAACATGTGCAGAGTGTTGCAATAGACATGAGAAGTTATAGGAAATTATGTCAGAGAGGCCCACAGTGAGGTGACCAGGAGAAGCAGGGTGGACAAGTAGGGATGTATTGACTCTTGGATAGTGACTGTTGCTGAGATTGTATCTGGCTCTCAGAAGCCTGTGGCCCTGAAAATCAGTCCAACAGGGCAAATTAATACCACATTCTATGACTTAAGACTCTCCTGATCATGGTCAATAATGATATTTTTAGTGATATATCGATCTATCAATTTATCTATCTATCTATCTATCTATCTATCTATCTATCTATCTATCTACCTACCTACCTACCAATGAGAGAGAGAGACAGACAGAGAGAGAGAGAGAGAGAGAGAGAGAGAGAGAATAAACTAACATACTAGTTTTTTTTTTTTTTCCTCCTGGGGAAGTGTTACTGAGGATCGACTTGTTATTTTACAGTATTGCAGACGTTCAAGTTAGTCATTTGTAATTGTCACTACCATCTTTGGAAAATTACAGTACAGTATACACTTAGGAATGATTTTGTTTAAACAACCAAAAATGCTCATGGAATCAACACTGTATTCTGAATGTCATAAACCAGTAAAACAAACTGGAGCTGGTGAACAATAGTAGAGAAAATGGCAATTTTGAGAAAGGAATGCTTTTCAAAGCATTCTTGACGAGGCGGCCCAGGGTTTACTCACTGAAAGATTAATGTCGTATGGTACCTTACTTCCTAAAACCAAACTTCCACTCAGCCATAGTAGTTACATGTTTCCCAACTACTGTCTTCTGTCCACCATGCTGGCTGGCTTCAAGATTCCATGGTCCACTGTGATCTTTTGGTCTTCCTGCTCTGCAGTATGGCAGCCCTTGCTGCTATCCGTTGAGAAGGTAGACCACCAGTTCGTAGGTGGCCATCATAATGGCCGTGTTTGGAATCTGCCTCACCAGATGAGTTGTTAGACCGCGGTAAAGAGATCCATAGCCTTCTTCTTGAACAATCAAAGACAATGTTTGAAAAAAAGACCTATATTTTGTCCCTTCTTCACGTAGTCTTGTTCTTACAACTTCATGTGGATACGCTATGGTTGTGGCAGAGGTTTTTGAGGTGGCAGCAGCTAGCATCATTCTCACAAAATCCGATGCTTCTTTCACAGACTCCTCATCAGTTTCCATCATAGAAGCAGTCTTACATTCCAGTAGTTTTTGCTTTATACTTTCATAAATAACAAAATGGATAACAGTCTCTGATATGCCGGCATAGGAGGCAGACATGCCCCTATAAAATCCTCGCAGTCCGTCTGTCTGATAGACTTTACGAACACATTCAAAAGCACCCATTTGCTTTTCCCCACGAGTCCTTGCATCAAGCTGTAAGCGAGTCTTTATAAGCCAAATGGGGTTTGTTGCAGTGATTGCAGTAAAACGAGGTGTAAGTTAGTCCATATTTCTACAGGAAGTGACCTGCGGATGGGGAGCATGAAATGACACGATCTCACTCTTTTCTCGGGAGAAATGTACAGTAAATGCCTAAAAGACGATCAATTTTGTCTTAAAGAAAAAATGCTAACCTTGTCAAGGGAGAATCTGTCAACTGTGACTCTAGCAGTAATACTGCACATCCATACTTATGGAATATTTTGGATTATTTTGTATTAATTCTTGTGTTCTGCCATTGCAGCTGAAGCCATGTGCACTTGGGTAGAATCAGGATCAAAAACACCATTCAACTTTTCCTTGCAGTTTGAATAAGCAGCAAAGTATATTGCTCTGGTGTTTTTCCACAATCCTGCATCTGGTTCTCAGCACCCATTTCAGGAAGAGCACAACTCCAGCTCCAGGAAATCTACTGCCCTCTTCTGGCCTCCAGAGTTATCTGGAGGGAGCAACCCCCACCAAATTGGGGCCCAATCCTCTAAACAACGAGCGAGGGCCCTCATTTTCCAGGATAGCCCTTTCATGTTCTTGGGTAACCAAGTTGAACAAGTGTGATGCAATTTAGTAGCAAATGTAAACACCTGGATGAGATCATCTGCCCTTCAGACAATGAAGAGGTCCAGAGGACACTACTCGGTTCACACTGGCTCCAGCCATGGTGTTCAGCTGAACTTCAGAAATATACAGTGTCACAGAAGAAGACTGCAGCCGTGTTTTGACAACTTCCAGTGGACATGTCAGAATAGCTCCCACTGTGCCACCACATCCCCCGGCAAACAGATGCACCAGCGTGTCCCTCTGGCTCATTCTCTCTTCTGCATGTCCTCCGGGAGTAGAGGCGGGACGCGGACCCAGCAGGCCGCCACGGCCAGCGGTGAGGGCCAAGAAGGGGGACGCCAGGGAGTGGGCGGAGCCGCCGCTGCGGAAGGCCACCCGCGAACCCACCCCACGGGGTTCCTGCTCCAGCGAACTCCACCGGACTGCGCAGTGAGAGAACATACTAGTTTTAATGTACAAGTCCTGGGGCACAAACAAAAACAGTATACAAATTCAAAATATGTTTTCAAAAATTATTAGTACAATAGCAGCCAATACTAATGAGTTGAAGGAACTTCCAGACAAAGTGTATGAAATTACAATTATAACTATGTTACAAAACTTTAAAAATGTTATTTGACTTGGAAAACAAAAACAGAGTTGAGTAAAATTTTTAAAATCAATTCATGACATACTAATATATTTCAATAAAAAATATTGAAAAACAATTGAACTGCAATTTGTGGGGGGAAACTTGATAAGATAAAAAATAGTTCAGAAGAAAGCCTCTTCCATAGACTGGAATGTGCAGGAAACTGAATATCAGGTTTTGAAAATAAGATGTAATAAAAAAGACAAAAATGAAAATCACTCAATAAAAGCCAATGATTTAAAAAATGCATATGAATGGCATATAGTAGAGCTTCGGAGTGTCATGAAAAGATACACTCTTTACATTACAGGTATAGAAATAGAGTAATACCAACCAGAACAAAGACTTAGAAAACATTGATAATGAAAGCCTAAAGGAATATGTACACAGTACAGAGCACACACACATACATGTGTATGTATGTATGTATGTGTGTGGGGGGTATATGTGTGGCTATGAGCATGAGAGAGCAGGCTTCCAGGAGACACAGAGAAGATGTCAGATTCCCTACAACCTGAATTACAGGTTGCTGTGAGCTGCCCAAACTAAACTCAGGTCCTCTGGAAAAGCAGTATGTGCTCTTAACCACAGAGTCATCTCTGCAGCTCAAGCACCATTAATCTCTAGGATGTATTTTAATTGTTGTGGGTAATCAATTGTTCATAATATTTTATTGCTGAACTGTTGTCAATTATAAAATATTTCATAACTTTTATTCATGGCATGCATTTTAAAAGACAGTTTCTGTTCAAGGTAAAATAAAACAAAATAAAATATCACTCAATTGGTGGTCAGTCTCCAACTAAAGAATTCCTGAATCTTTATAAAATTATGCATTATCTTATATTGTAGAGTTGTAGTTAAGCTCTGGGTATTTAAGAGTTGTTTATTGGATTTAAAAGCTAAGAGTTTAAGAGTTTATTTATAAAACACTTTTCTTAAAATTGCATTGATTATAAGAAATACTCCGAAATTTTCATTTAGCAAATATTCTTATAAAAATAGATGGTTATTTAATAACATCAGACAATTCATGCTATGATTAAAGTAAAATAGTATGTGAAATATATTTCAAGTCACAAAGAGTTTGTATTTCTTCCTCAGTGAAACTTTTGGGACAATGCCTAAAAACTCTATTTTATACATTTTAAAGACAAAAATGCAAATAATATAAACTCAGTATAAACCATCTATGTATTTTATGCTGCCAAGAAATGTATCTGTTCCTATAACAAAAAAAAAAAGTGTCCAGCTGACTAGGTTGAGAATCACTATTAAATCTTATTGTGTCTATGTTGTGGTTTGTATGTTTGGCCCAAAGAATGGTGCTATTAGGAGGTGTGGTCTTGTTGGAGTAGTGTGACCATGTTGGAGGAAGTGTGTGACTGTGGGGTTGGGCAAAGAGATCTTCCTCCTAGCCTCCTGAGGACACCAGTATATCCTGTTTGCTTTCAGAACAAGTTGTAGAACTCTAAGCTCTTTCTCCAGCACCATATCTGCTTGGACACTACCATGCTTCCTACCATGACGATAATGGAATGAACCTTAGAATCTGTAAACCCGCTCCAGTTAAATCTTGTCCTTTACAAGAGTTGCTTTGGTCATGGTATCTCTTCATAGCAATGGAAATCCAAAACTAAGACAGTCTGTGAGGGCATGTCTATGGAATATTGAACCCAAATATGGGTGATTCCATTCTACTAATTAAGGACTTAATAAAAAAAAAAGAAAGAGAGCTGGGTACCAGCTGGGTATTCATCTCTCCATTGTTCCTGAGTATTGCTGCAGGGTGATCAACCACTTCATCTTCCTGCTACAATGACACTCCTACCATGATGAACTGTACCCTCCCCCCAAACAAACAAAACCCTCCTTAATCATGTATTCTGTCACCATAATGAGGAAAGTAGCTAATACTTCCTCTTAAAATGAAAAAAAAATGCATTTGGAACATCTTCAAGGCTCTCCAAAAGATGTAAAAATTATTTTTTAGTTCACATCCTAAGCCTGGAGTGTCTCTTAAGAGCCAAGGAAATCTCTCACTTGGGATACTCTGTAGAATAGCAAAGTTAAATGGATACAGATACAAGGACATAGAGTAAACTACATTTCAAATGGAAGAATCTGGCCAAATCAAGATCAAGTGCAGTAGGGACAATGATAAGTTCTATACCTCAATGTCTAGCATTCATTGTTCCTGGTGGTGTAGCAAGAACTCCAAGGAGCTTGAGCTCCCATCCTGTCTACTCTTCCAGGTGCAACCCAAGTAGCCACCTCTTGGAATAGTTTTTCTCACTACCCATGGCTTTCTATAATAATGTACATCCATGGCATGACAAGCATTCTGGCTATCTCCTGGAGCTTATATTTTATCCTCAAAGAATAAGACCATACCCTTTTACAGGGATTATAACCCTGCAACACACTGCCTCACTTTGCAAATCTTCCTTTAAAATCTGGTTGGTAGCTTACCAAACAATGTAATGCTTGTCTTCTGAACTCCTATAATGCAAGCCTCATGTGAAAAATCAGCCATCAGAATGAATTGTAGCTAGAATCTCTTAGGGCATAGCTTCATCTTCCTGCCACAATGACACCCTTGCCATAATAATCTGTACCCCTGAAACTAACAAAACCCTTCTTAAGTTACTTTAATCAAGTATTCTATTACCATGATGACTGGCTTCTTCTTGCCTGGGTGGTAGATCACAGTGAAATGAATTCTGGAGAGAAAATGATGTGTACAACCCTGTGAGAGCTCTGGAGGCTTTATTGTATTGAGAAAGGTGTTTCTAGTGGATTTTCCCTTGTGCCTTTGAACTTTACAGATATGAGCCAGATGTCCTCCATGCACCCTAGTGGCCTGATACAAATACTTAGAGACCATGTCTTCTTTAGCCTTAACATGAAATTTTTCAAATGTTTTCTAATGAAAATATAAGCTTCTTAATTCTCTCTTCTCTATTTGAAGTACCTAATCCTCACTTCAAGCCTAGCTAAAAATTTCTACCAATAACCATGTCACAGCCTGAAGGATGTGCCATCTCAAAGTTCTACCAAGCTTATTTAATACATCACTAAAATATAGCTTCATACAAAGTCTGAAGAGATAAAAAAAATGTGGACAAGATCTTTGCCAGAATATAATGATTGGCTATGAGTCCAATTTTCAAAATAGGTCTTTGCTCCTATGTAAAAACCTACAGGTACAGTCTTTATTGCTCATGTTTTATTGGCATTCTGGGCTTCTGTCAGAATAACCTGCTTGCCAACAATGAAGTTCTCCTCTCAATTTTTTTCTTCCTTTTTTTTCTTACAAAGACTTACACTTGAGTTTAGCTCAGTAGTACAGCTTTTGCTAGTTTGTACAAGACCCTGGATTTGGTCTTCAAAGACAGGATGGAAAGGTTTAATCACACTTTTCTGTCAGAAATCTCTGTAAGGTTTCTTGTTGCTGTGACCAAATTTTGAAAGAAACAACTTTTTTTTCCATTATCATTTGGTGCTTTATTTAAATA
Organism: Mus musculus; assembly: GCF_000001635.26. Lineage (NCBI taxonomy): Eukaryota > Metazoa > Chordata > Mammalia > Rodentia > Muridae > Mus > Mus musculus. Next base: position 9,046,385 of record NC_000068.7, read on the forward strand.
AAATTGATTTTGTCTAGAATCTCTTCCAACAGATATATATGGTTATCTTTTAATAGCATGACAGCATTATTTGACACTGTTAGAAATTCTCCATTTTGGATACTAAGGTTTCCAGTGTCTATCAGTGCAATTTCCACCACAACCATCCAATCTTTTGACAGCCAACTCCTGGTTAACACACACATATATACACACACACATGCACCACACACACAACCATATACACACTGTAAAACTTAAAAAAAAAACACGCACACAAAAACATAAAAAGTGAACTCAAGAAACAACTAAAATAATGATAGCAATGATAAAGAAACAACTTCTGAAGGATTAATTCAGTTTGTGGTTTTGGAAGTTCTTGCCCATCGTGGTGACAAGGATATGACTTAAGAGCTCATAACATGGAGGTTAGGGAGAGGGAGGAGCAGTGAAAAGATGTGCCTTAGCAGGGAATGACATGTCTCTAGTGACCTCCTTCATCATGCTGTGCCCAGTCACTCAAGCTTTCCCACAACCTCCCAAGAGACTACCATTCTCTGGCTAGTACACATGGAACACATGAATCGATGTTGACATTCACACAGAGCAATAGCAGAAGGTGAATTAACTTACTGACTTATATAACTCACTGTGCCATTAGGAGATAATTAGGGTGAAGAGACAGTGCTTTTCTTTGTTTTGCTTTTCAGGAGATTTTCATCGTTCTTCAGTCTTTAAAGTCCAATGTCGAAACTTCTATTAGGCAGAAGCACAAACATCTTGAATTTCTGTATTTAGCTTTTTTCTCTGTCTTATCCTGTTTCCATATGTATTTCTTATATGAAAAATACATCTCTTCTTTCACTCCCCTTCAGCCTGGGTTTCCCTGCTCACTTGTCTTTGTCACCTCTTTCTGTAGACCATAGCTACTAACTAAGCCGAACTAGAAAATGTGTAGAATTGTTTCTGTGGAATGATTAAAAAACCCTAGAACAAGCACTCCACATTCACCAAATGACACATTTATAAAAACGGCTGAATATTTAAGAGATGCCCTAAGATTTCTTTGGGGGCCAAGACTAACGGAGTGTTTTCCATCACATCCATTTCCAGCTTTGTTCAACAGGCAAAGCTTTTCCACTTATGCCAAGCTAGACTGTTAATCCCAATTTAAAAAATATCCAAAGTTCAAGTTGCTATGGGAAAGCTAAGATGAGCAAACTTCATCAATTAGACTGGCTATATCTATAGTTCTAGTGCATCGATTAGAGCTGAAAATGGTAGAAAAGTCAGGAAACTCGGTTAAATCAAGTCCACAGATGGAACCAAACCCTGCAGTTCCATCATACAAATGAACTTCCAGATCTTAGATCATTTCTGGTTTAACAAGCAAATCTCCTCTATGTTTTCTGCTAAGACAAGAACTGTCTTGTACATAGAATCAGGTAACCCTGGTGAGAGGCAAGGGATGATAAGGAGATTAATCAAATTAAAATAAGGGATGTCACCAGGATGTCCTGGTAAGAGGATGACAGCATATCATTTCTCCAGTATATATTTTTTTTCAAAACATGGACAGAAACAAGCAAATCCCATGGGCTGCATCTGCAAAACTGTTTATCCAGGTGTTTGCAGGTGGCTACTTCTCTCCTTAAATTCAAACTCCACTGTGTTACACAACTGTGCTCTGTGTATCTTCTCAGAAGTGAAATTAGAAAATCTACACATGCTGATGAAGCTACTGAGTTCCCCTTATGCCAGGAGCCCTCTGTAGACAGAATACTGAGGCTGAACTGAATTAGTCTCAGTGGGGGTCACTTCGGCAGGTTGTTCTGAGCCCAGTCTCCATGCCCTTTCCAATCTAGTTGCAAATAGGAAAAGTTGGACTTTTGCAAAATCAGCGGGAGAGAGTCCCACCTAAGGGCGAGGCAAATTGAAATTAAGATTGTGAAATAGATGCCTTGAGCATCAATCAGAAATGTTTTTAAAGAGAAAGAGAGCAAGAAGTCTTCAGGCAGAAGGATGCTTTAGATGTGCCAGTCTCCTTTGGCAAGACCTGCTACATGTTCTGAAAACCAGGTCATGAAAGTTGGCAGGAGTGTCTAATAGAGAATGAGATTTAGGGGCTGTGGTACCCACAGAAACAGGAAGGCTATTTATAGATGTAATAAAGACCAATAATTTGATCTGGGTTTTATAAATGGCATGTCATCAGAGAGCTCAACTATCTGTCATAACCATAATCTCTTTTTACTACATCCCTGTGAAGGCAGACATGACCAAACATTAGCATGCCAAGAAAGAGAACTTCATTCCAGAATAATTTAATAATTTATTCATCTTTGCACAATAGATCAAAGCTTAACCCAGCCCAGTTTGTTCATAGTTTTGTGGTGTAGCTATGGAAGGACCTCAATGTTTAAGAAGTGAATGCAGCCCAGAACAAAAATTATGGTCTTATTTCTAAACTCTGTGTACATTTGTTTATCTTCAATTTGACTTTATTTTTCCCACCATACAACTATATCTCCTAACTAAAGTACCTCCTTAAAATTTTATTTACAATTGATCAATTATTTTATAAAGTGATGAAGATAGAAAGTCATGAAAAGATGCTAAAATTAATTCGTTAAATTTTAGAGAATAAAGGACATTAAGGGAAATTGATACAGTCTCTCCAGACAGTAAAGTGCTTGCTTGTTGCATAAGCACAAGGCTCCATATTTGGTTTTCCAACATTACATTCAATTAAAGAAAAAAAAAAAGCATTGTGAATCAAGTCTGGAACTGGTATCAAAAAGAAAAACATCCCAGGTCCTTTGTGATCAGCCATACTAGCTGAATTATTGAGCTCCAAGTTCAGTGAGAGTCTCTGTTCCAGAAATACATAAATAAAGTAAGGTGAAAAAGTCATAAAGGACAATATCTATCTGGTGTTATCCTCAACCCCTGGCTTCTACATGCTCACAGACACAAGACACACACAAACACACACACACAGAGAGAGAGAGAGAGAGAGAGAGAGAGAGACAGACATGCACACAAGCATACAGACACACAGACACATATACACACAAACATACATATACACATACATACACATGCACTAGTAGATTTTATTATTAGATATTATTTTAATATCTCCATAAAATTTTATTCTATCTTCAAAGAGGAAAGAAAACACTACATAAAGGAGAAACAGGTGGATTCTACCTTCCTAAGTCACTGAAATAAATTCGTCATGAGCAGAGCAAACCTGCCTAAAGCACCTATGAACTCCTGTATTGCTAAGGACATCATATGGCATCTACAGGCACTTCTCTAGAGTACCTATCTTTAATGTTATCATGAGGAAGCATCAGATGAACTCATGTAAATGCGATTTTGCAGAACAATGCACTTTCATTCCTCAAAATGCCAGGGTTGGGATGAGCCCTCGAAAGACTAACTTGCATAGATGGAGCATGACGAGTTTTATGGAACTAAATAGAGTATGCAATTCTATCAAAGCGTTACTGGGAAGGCCAGGAAGATGGTTCCATGGTAAAGGCACTTTTCACGCATACTTGAATAGCATACCTTGATGTTCAGAGTCCACATAAAAGTGAGAGAAGAGAACTGGCCTCACAGTGTGGCCCCTCTCCTCCACATCAGTGCTGCACCATACATGTACCCACAATAATGATAAATAACTTAAAATAAATATTAGTCCTACAATGTAATTTGAATCTGGACTGAATAATGCATTTAATTAATATTTTTATCTGGGGTTAGTAATCATCCCATGGATATACTAGAAATTATTTGTTTAATAATGCAGTGAACTATTTAACAATGAAAGCTTATAATGGCATTTTACTTTTCTCTTAAGAGCTTCATATAAAAAGATAATGGATACTAAAACAAATGAAACAGTATGAGTAACTGCTGAATGGATACAGGTGTCAGCTAGGAAATTCTTCCAAGTCTGACACAGATGACACAACATTTCTAGCTCCCTGTTATGTGTCCAAAGATGTTGTATATGTTGGGAAGACACTAACCAACTTAATAGAGAAATTACTCTTGGGGGGGAGGGGGTCAAAGGATTTGCTTGTATTCTCCAGGAGACTCCTAGTGTGGATTTCCTAATTTAGCTAAAGTATAATGTGGATCAGAATCCAGAGCGCTCTTTCTTGAAGTCAATACCTTTATTTATTAAATTTCCCAAGAAAGCTAAGAAATTGAGCTGACAGAATGCAAGATGCCTGTATGGCTGCTCTTCTCCTTATCTGGGCTTTTTCTTTAATGTACCAGTGAGTCTATTATATTTTCTCTGGTCACTGGGAAGAATTTTAGTGCTAGATTTTGTAAGAGCTACTTGGCCAGGCTTGCTATCGTGTCTTCCACTGTAAACATAGTGAGGGAACAGAGTATGTGCACATATTTATATACTTTCATCTTTTCCATACTCCATACATTTGCACATAATTTATAGTCCTTATGATTTCTAAAATAATTTTATGTAGTTTTATGAAACTTGCATACTCACATACTAAATTTAGCATCACTTCCTCCCCTTTTGCTCTTCTCTACAACTCCTTACTCACTCTCTCTCAAATTATTTTCCCTCCTTTTAATAATTATTAAATTATTAAATATCATTTAATATCATTTAATAATTAATACTAATTATGCACATATATGTATTATTCATGTATGTATATACAATGCATGTATTTATGTATATAAGCTGAATCTATTTAGTTTTATACATATGTATATTTCTTTAGGGCTGACACTTGGGATTCGATAGTCCCCAGAGAAGACTGGTTCCCCCTCTTTGAAGCCATTAATTGTTTTTTATTCTTCATCTAGGGGGTAAGCCTTGTGCAATTCTTCCAAAAGTTGAAAACAGATTTACCATGTGGCCCAATTCTACTATTTCTTGACATATGCTTAATGAACTCTAGTTTCTGAATAATTTTAAAAATGAGAAAATGGACTAGATATGGTTCAGCAGTTAAAAACACTGGCTAGTCTTTCAGGGGACTGGAGTTCAATTCACAGCATGTATGTGGGGGCTAACAACTGTCAATAAATTCAGTTCCATGAGATTTGACACCCTTTTCACACTTCCATGGGAACAAGGCATATTTGTGCTACACAAACATACATGCAGCTAAATACTGTACATATAAAATAAAAATAAATCTCAAAAAAATTTTAAATGAAAAAGTTGTAACCTACAATGGCATTATTCTTGCTAAACTCTCTACTCTACAGAGATCATAAGTGGCCCTGATTAAAAGCTTTCCTTTTGAAACGTTCATGGAATTAACAATAAACTCTTACTAATGTATTACAGTAATCTATATTATACTATAATATGATAATACTATACTATATATACTATACTATACTCATGACTTCTATCATAATTTTTCAGATTTAAGATCAAATTTTGAAGGAATGTGAAATTAGCTATTTTCATCTTAGAGATGATTAATGTGAGAGACAGAGGGTGGAGTAATTTTCTCAAGGGCATAGGCTAGTAGCAATATCAGAAGTTCCAGCAAGTCTTCTATGTGTAAATCTTCTCCAATTTCTGTGCTGTATTGTCTCTCACAGTGATCCACCTATGGCATGATCTCCATTATCCCCAGCATCAGTAACTATCATAGCAGCCTCTGTGTTCATTAAAAGCTGTTTCAAGCATAGTGTTCAGCATGTTGTGTATCTTTTCTCATTATCAAGGCTCAAGAGATCTCATTAATATTCTGATAAATGTGTGAATTTTAGTAAAATTTCAACTGGTGTAAAAACCATATATCCAGCAACACAAAGTTTTATAAATACTAGGACTCAGGTTGAATCCTTGGTCAATTTTCCCTCTACCCTTAAATCGCCACAGATATTGGTGAAAGGGAACATGAGTAGGAATGAAGCATATAACCATGCTTTGTAAGTCAATGATGCTTGATATCCATGATTTAGTCAATGAACGAAAGCAAATTGTCTTCAGTGGGGACAACTCACATATGAAGCTCCCTTGTGTTGGATTAACTTTTGAATGTGTTTGCTCTGTCTCATAATCCTCTTTAATTCTTGCTTTGCACACTTTAATGGATTATGGTCATATGGTCTGGATAGTATGTTCTCAGAGTAGTTTTTGTCTTGCAAATAAATTTATCACACTAATACTACTTATACAGAGCAAATACTTCTGACTGGGATTGTCTAGATTATGGATCATATTATATTCTTAGTTTGTGAGTCCATCCACAAAAATGTAAGTGCACCATTATCCCAGGCACTTGAAATAGTTAAATCCTTACTGGGATGGAACACTGAGCTCCCTGCATATTATTTCACTCATCTTGACTCACCACTGAGTCAGGAAATCAATCTTATGTGACACCTGTTTCTGATTCTCATCACAGATCCTCTCTCCCTCTCCGTCTCTCCGTCTCTCTGTCTCTCTGTCTCTCCCTCTCCCCTTCTCCCCCTCCCTTCCTCTCCCCTTCTCCCCCTCTCTCCTTCTCTCACTCTCTCCCTCCCTCCCTCTCTCACTCACTCTCTCTCTTCCTCCCTCACTCTCTTTCTCTTCACTTTCCCCTTCTATTTACATCATTCTCTTGTTTTTGGTTTTGGACTGTTTTGCCTTCTTTTCTTCATTTATTAATTTTTTAAAAGTTGGGTGATAAAGATCACAGATGTGTTTGTTAGAGCCACTGACTTTATCCCTGAGATTGACAATGACCATGGTCTAGCAAATGGTCCTAAAGAAGAAAGATTACAGAAAGAGAAGGTGCCAGAAAGAAAAAAAAAAACTGGAGCAAAAACAAGAAACTAAACTGTTTAGGGTCATAGTATTATCTCCTAAAAATGTAGAATCATCATGTCACATATAGTCATTCTGTCATAGAGTAAATATTACAAAATATTTGTGAGAGAGGCTGAAACTACACTATTACTAGCAAATTCAAGGTCCAGTAGATGTGGGGATGTGGATATTAGTTTAAGGGAAAGAAAGACAAAAATGTTTCAATTAATAAGAGTGGTTATAGGTTATCACCAAAGGATAAAAGAAAGCTGTTCGTTATTCAAGTGGGCATAATGGCACAGATAGTACAGGCACCTTTATGGAAGAAAACATCCAGTTGTAAAACTTGAAACATTAGTAGGGACCCACCAACTATATACTGGGGTGAAGACAGGAGATGGTTTTCAGATTTTATTCAAGTTAAATGAAAATTCAATTCACATTGATTGTTTGTTTTCCAATAGTATTTATTGAATGAGATGTGTGTAGCCTTCAAACGCTGAAAAACAGTTCACTGTCCCTGAAAATCGTTTCCTACTTTTCAGCCAACTCAGCCTATGAAAGTGAACTTCTCCGAACAATGAAGATGGATCACTCTCAGGAAAGAAAGTATATTGTAAATACTGTTAATCACCAGAGTGTACATTCTCTGAAAATCCTGACATGATAATAACAGGTTATGCATCACATTCATTATTGCTTAATGGTTGTATAATCAATCTTATCTATAAATCTACAAAAATAATGAAGGGCTTATCGAGTCAAATCTACTCAGCCTCTCCCCACTAATTATCTGTTTCTTACAACATGGATGAGAGCTGGATTCGCCCAGCAGATCAACTACAACTGGGTGGCAAGTGTTTTCACTCTCAAGCGATATGTGGTCTGAATGAAGTAGAAATGACAGAGAAAATATGACCTCCATTTAGTATAATTTACAACTTTTATTTGCAAATTCGTGATAGTGAATATTTTCTTATTCAATTCCTACCTTGCATCTTAAAGTTCTGCCCAGGATCCTGAAGTATTGATGAGCAATTACCTAATCAAAAAAAAAACTGTATAGTATTTTAGAAAATGATGTTCCATGAAATAACAGAGTGATAGTAATTGTAACAGGCATAGGATGTATGTTTCAATGATATGTACAAGTCTTTTAGAAATCTGAAAGGGGGCAGTGCATTCATGTCTGGAGAGGTAAGTCTATGATAAACATGTTCTGAACAGCAAAAAGCATCAGAGTAAAGACACTGAAGTTGGTGTGTATGCCTGGGCTACTAAGAAGTAGCAAGGATGCCTTTGCTACTGGTGCTGGAATACAAAGAATAGGAAAGATGAAAAAGAAAAACACAAAGTAATTTATAGAATTAATAGACATCAGAAAGGCATAACATGCAGGTCTTATGGACAATGAATAGCTTTCTAGTTTCAATCTGAGTGCTATGGGTTTTCTCTTTGGGGTTTAAACTTTATTATTCCGTTTTTCTGACTGTTCTTTGGAAATGAGAGTAGAAATTAGGGCAGTAAAAAAGCTGGTCAACCAGTTAACAGGTAGCTGTGGTTTACAGCTGAGGCATTACTTCAGCCTGAACAATAAGCATGTGCATGGCAAACCATATTTAGATTCTGGATTCATGGTGAAGGCAAAGTTACCAGCTGTGTATATGTGCAAGGACTTCTAGCCCTCTTGTGTTGCAAGAAAGGCTCTGGAAGCTCAAGACAGTTCTCTCAAAGTCACAGACACCAAAGGACCATCAAAAGCAAAGCAAACATAAGTTATGAGATAAGATCTGAAGAGGAATGGTGGAGCACTGATAGCATCTCCAGCAAATATAATACCAATTTTATAGTTCACTCTAAGCATAGAACATCCAGGAAGGAAGCCTGTACTAGAAGGGCATACTACACAGAACATCAACACAAATGCATTAAAAATGAGAATGAATGAACTTTTCAAAGGAGTGAGACTATAGGAAAAGTTGTAGTACAGTGTGTAGCCCAGTATGGAACAGTCATTGAGAAAAATGGAACACAGGGGCAGGAGAGATGACTCACCTGGTATTTGTCATGTAAGTATAAGAACACAAATATAGTAGCAGGGGTGGGAGGGGGGAAGAGAAACTGGGGATAGCCACTGGAGGGTCCCAGATGCCAGGGAAATGAGAGGCTCCCAGGACCCAATGTGGATGACTTTAGCTGAAATGAGCAGAGGAGACAGAACCTGTAGAGACCATGTCCAGTACATAGGCATGGCGTCCAGTCAAGGGATGGGGCCACTCACCCATCTCAAAGTTTTTAACTCGGGAATGTTCCTGTCCAAAGGAAGAACAGGAACAAGAAATGGAGCAGAGACTGAAGGAAGGGCCATTTGGGGACTGCCCCACTTGGGGATCCATCATGTCTGTAGACACCAAACTGGACACTGTTAACATTGCCAAGAGGAGCTTGCTGACAGGAATCTGGTGTGGTTGTTCCTTGGGAGGTTTGACCAGCCATTCACCAAAGCAGAGGTGGATGCTCAGAGCCAACCATGAAACTGAGCTCAGGGATCCCAGTGGGAGAGCTGGCAGAAGGACTGGAGGGGCAGAAGGGGATTGCAACTCCATAGGAAGAACAAAATCAGTTGGCCGGACCACCCAGTGCTCCCTGAGACTAGACCACCAACCAAGAAGTGTACAGGGAGGGATCCATGGCTCCAGATACGTAAGTAGCAGAGGATGACCTTGTTTGGTATCAATGGAAGGGTAGACCCTTAGTCATATTGGGGTTTGATGCCCCAATGTGGAGGGATGCTGGAGCAGTAGGGTAAGAGAAGGTGAGTGGGTGGGAACAAAGGAGAGGGAGGAGAGGGCCATTGTGGGATTGGGGGAGGGGGTTGTGAAGGGGTTACTGGGAAGTGGGACATGACTATGTAAAAGAATGGAATGATTAACAAAAATAGTAAGAAAAAAAAGAATACAATTATAGATCGCCTTTAATCTCAACACTAGAAAGGCAGGAACAGATGTTATCTGGAGTTTATTGTCCAGCAAGTTTAGCCAAATAGGAAACTCTCAGTTTAGTATGCACACATATATAAAGAAGAAGAAAAGGAGGAAGACTAGCAATGGTATTGAAACTATCATCAAAGCCAGAGTAGAACCTGGGAATTCAAACATTGTGTAAGTACATTTAGGAAGAAGGAACATCTAGTTGGGTAAATGCTACTGAAAGAACAAGAACGATGGAATCTGAGAGGTAAACATTGTGTCTGGAACCATATGCATCACTGGCAACCATGACTTGGGCAGAAAAGTGCAATGGGGTGAGTGAATTTTAATATAAAATATGTTTAGAGAAATCACAAAGTTGGGCACTGTGAATTTAGATAGTATTTCTATGAATAATTATGATTAAAAGGAGATAAATGGAATGGTAGCTACCAGGACAAAGGAGAGATGAGAGAATATTTATTTTTAATAGAAGAAAAGAAAGAAATAACGTATCTGTTTGCTAGTGGAAATAATACAGTAGTAATTCTTTATTGTATTTTAAATAAATTCTCTGGCTTACAAGGATTACCTGAAATATATTTAAATGGTTCTGCTGTAAAATATAATCCACAGGGATCCATAAAAGCTCCAAGAGAAGACTACAGGCTGAACAAAAACATGTCAACAAGCAAACCTAATATACACATGTATTATGTAAAGTGTAGACCTCACTCATATAATCCCTCAGTACTCAATTTTCTACTGATTAAAATATTTCCCAAGTTTAAGTGTATAAAAACCTCTTATATAAATTTTCTTTTTTCAAGTATTTTTGCTTTCTGTTTACTAGTAAATTATAAATGGAATGTCAGGGCATGGAAAGTACTGGAGATATATTGAAACGTTAGAATAATATATTTTTTTAAAAGCTAATGTTTTATGATTTGATTGCAGAGATCAAATGTACCATTGTAAATTTATACAAGATGATAACAATGCAATGCATTGTGGAATATATAACAGTGTCTCTGGCCTTTTCCTATACAGTCCTCTACAATATCTCCTAGACAAATTAGGACCAACAAAAGCACTCTCCAGATAGCCAACTACATTTATGTAGGAAAAAAATCACCTTTCTTAAGAAGATCTGTTCATTATTTAACTAAACAAATTTCCAATAATGAAATTGTATCCTCTAGTTTGCATATGTTTTAGAAAAAAAGTAAAGAATTCAACTTAATCATCATAGATATTAAAGGATTTCAAGTATACACACATTTACATAAGTCATATATTGTAGGTATTTAGGGATATATTACATACACAGTAAAATTCATTTTACAGATATCTTCTGTAACAAAAAACATTGATGACATAATTGTACAGACAGCAGAGATCTACTATCCTAAACTGAGGAAACAAGATTAAAGGTCTGTAAAACAGTAGAATAAAATATTAGCACATTCTAATACATAACAATACCCTTCCCAAATCAAATGGCTATACTCTAGTCATATTTAAAGAGCCGTGTGTTTTCAAACATTCATTCAACACCTCTTTTTCATGAACCTCTGCATTGTGCCCTTTGCGGGAAATATGCATAATTCATGAGACCTAATTAAAAAGAAAAGCAGAAATCATTTCCAATAAAATAGTATGCCAACACATGGTAGCGCTTGACTACCTCTCTGACTAACCATAATAGTACTCACTTCCAAAGAAGTAGAAAAAGTTGGGTAATCTTAGGAGACTTCCTATAAGGGGTGTAACTTGAGTGACACATGGAATAATTAAAGTATACGAGAAGAAGACATTTCTAGAACAGTAACAAAGGGAGAGAAAGGTAAAAAAAAAAAAAAATCCAAAGAAATTTGGAAAAGTCTCAATGGAAAATCTCGAGTGAAAAGGACAATGAACACAGAAGATAAATGATGGATGTGTTTGACAAGTGCTAAATATAGACCTGCAAAATACTGGGTAATAGGGAAAAATGCATCTTTTAAAATTCGATTTTCTAATCAAGTTTTTGAACAGAAGAACACAAGGACCAGAGTAGTTTTGTGAAAGGTCAAACCAGAAGGTAATGGATAGAACCTAGCACCACTGGGAGACAAGTTATACACGCCAAGTAGGAGTATAATCTAGAATACAACCCTGAATTGGGTTTTCTTTTTAACTGAGATTATTAGTGATAACCTCAAATAAACTATTATCTAAAGAATGAGTGCAGACTACGTGTTCTTATTTTAGCATTTATAATTATATAATCTCTCCTGGCTACACAGTGGAGTGGTCTATGGTCAGATAGCCACATTGATGGTTCCTACCAATGATCAATCTAGTGATTGCTGTCCTGCAGCTGCAAGTTCAGCTTTTCTGTTCTACATAGCTGTCTTGATATCATTCATTCCCTGGCTCTCACTCCCTTTGCAGCATGTCCTCAGCCGCCCTGGAGCTTGGCATGAAGTGGAAGAGTCTCCTAATAACACCTTCAGTGTTATCAATTAACTCTGCTCTAGGGAGTATGACTCAGAGTTATTATCTATACAAGTCAGAGGTAAGTGACAGATGAGACTATTATCTGATTCAAGGAAGCCAGGACCATAAGAGATGTAGTCCAAATGAACCTGTAAATCAGTGTGAAGAATCAAGTTGAGGTCTTTCAAGCTTGACATGCCTTTGACACTTATTTTTATAAAAAAATTTTATTCTATACTTCCTCTGTCTCCCCAAGTTTATGTTTCCTTCTGCACAACGTGGATGCTTCCACTTTAGTTTAGATTGGAAAACTATACAATTATCCAACACTGCAGTGTCTGCATAAATCTGGGGAAGAGACACAGAAGAGTTAATCTGGGACTTCATTTTACATTATCCTGGATATTTGTGGCAATCAAAGATTATACTGGAGAGTGAATTGCTGGACCCACTGACATATTACTGTCAAAAATGTGATAGGAATGATGGTGTTATTAACAATGTTTGAAATAATCTTTTAGATTGGTTTAGCAAAATATCATATGAGAGAGACCAAAGGCTTAGGAAAGTCCCTTAGGCCACCCAAGTAAATGTCCCATCTGCTTACTGATGCCTGAAATTGCACAGGAGAAAGAGTCATTTCTTAGCCCAAAGCATTTGATTCCTGTTAACATGCAAATCTCTTGAGTGTGGTAAGGCTCTTAAGTTGCTGTAACCTAGAAAAAAAGTTCCCAAACTTATATATATATGTGTGTGTGTGTGTAAAGTATGTATTCTTTTTAAATATAAACTTTAATATATTCCAGCCACATTTCTTCCTCCCTTCATTTCTCCTAGTTCCCTACAAACACACCTTACCTCTCCCCCAGGTCTATTCCTCTTTGCCTCCTCCATTTCCCTCAGGAAGCTCTGGTGAAGGTATAACAACGTTACTGAATGGGTGGAGATCTATGAGCTAAGAATGGGGAATTAAAAGGAGGAGAATACAACATGCCACAGACAGAATGTACAAAGAACTTTGTGGATCTGAGAGCTGAGAGTTGACATCACTCGGGATGTGCTTCTCTTACTAATGTATGCCCTGCATCGGATGCTATAGAGCATCTTCATAAGTACATCTCTATGAACATGTGGGGAAGGGGACACTCTTCTAATCTCTTAAACAAGCTGTGATGTATTTTCACAAATTTTCAATATGGTGCAGAAAAATTACCCAAGATCTATTTATTTATTTATTTATTTATTTATTTATTTATTTATTTATTTATTTATGTGACTTATAATATTTCCAGTTTCAAACATAGCTGTAGAAACCTAAGAGTTTTCATTAAAAATAACAAATATATTGCTGATAGACATTTTAGTTATTATATTTATTCACCAAGTTTAGATTTACTTAAATATAGTCATGTTGGTATATATTATCTTTCTCTATCATAGAAAAACTTCAGGAAAATTGTGAGAATTATTTGAGGATGCAGCAGCAGCAACAGAAATACTTGCCTGTCCTTACTATCGTGCAATTTTCTTAAAACAACACAAGAGATTGAATAAAATGTGGAGGCTCTTGCTTATTATCCCAGATCTTTGAATGATGAGACCAAAAGTTCCAGGCTATCCAAATTTCATAGCAAACCCTGCCTGCCCCCTACCAAACACAGACTTAGCTGTTTCATCTTTAACAGAAAAAAATATATAACTAAGAGGGTATACTGTCAAGTACTTTTAATGAAATAAGTTAGTACCAAAGCTTAGAATATCTGAATTTTGAGACTATTTTCAGTTTATTGGTTTATTCATAAAAGAAGAAACTGGGGCAAAGTTATTTGAATGAATCCAGAGGAAGTAGTTTAATGCAGAAAATAGCATAATCTTCTATGTCCATGTGTAGAGAACACTCTTCAACAGTAATCTACCCCAATAAGAATACTGAAGGCATGTAATGTTTTAGAATTGGAGGACCATATATTTAACATTCATGAGAAACTCAGGAAGGAATTAATGAAAACTCATATCTGAGATAAACAAGAATAATGATTGGGCATTAAAATTTGCATTGATTACTCAGGAAATTGGGGTCCAGAGGGATAAAATAGTCAAGTGTCATATACAACTAATCAATAGAGAATTGGGAATAGCTCAACAGCCTGGATTCTTCAGATGCAAACATGCACAGAGCAATGGACAAAACTAGACCTGAGGATTCCAGAAAGATGAAGTTCCTGTAGCAGGAAACATTAGGTAGAGTTAATATAGAAACATATCTCATGAAGAAACATGGGTTGTCATGATGAGAAATATTCTCTGATGTTGTGAAATTCTGTTGTCTCTATTTTAAGTAGGGTGATTGAATTGTCCTCTCCCCAACAAAATAACAGCAATTTTAAAAAGCAACCAGTAATTCACACTTAAGTTAATAATCAGAGTACTGCCTCTGCCTAGTTGCTAACATTGAGCAGAATGCATACACATAGTATACTTCTAGATAGGCATTCACTGAAGAAATGATGAAATGGCTATATTGACTAGAAAGATTTAGCCCTGAGCTTTACTGGAAATAAAAATATGTCTAGTTGAGAATTACCAAAGAGTAAAACAGGAAGAGAAGGAATAGGAGGATACGGAAATAGACGACAATTGTGAGATCAATTGGCAAAATGTTCATCAAATTTTCCCAGCAACAGTCTACACTGAAAGAAGTCATATATTCATGTATTTCACGACAGATGCGCCCTGTGTTTGTTGTGAAGGTTGTCTGCCATTCATGAGTGGCTCAGTGAAGGAGGTTTCTCATAAAAGAGGGAAGTGTACAGACCAATTGTCAATTTAGAAACTGAAATTATCTGGATTAAAATTTTTGTATTTTCTCTTACCAATGGCAGAACCTTAAGATACTTCAAATGTTAAGGTCCCAATCATAAGTTGTGGCATCTAAAATGTAACTGTAGCCCTCTGGTTTGTACTCCAAGAGATAAAATGAACAGCATAAACAGAGCTCACAGAAAATATAGCGTAAACTGAAAACTGTTTTAGTTCTGTTCACAATTATGTATTCATGTAAGAAAACATGACTAGACTGGACCACGATAAGATATTGATCAGAAGTGAAAGTCTAACCAGTTGATCTTATATGCACTCTGCTTCCTCTCAATTATTTCCAGCCCAGTGAAGAAGGTTGATCCACAGTAATGAATATATTTTGGGGAAGGTAAGCTCCTTGGGGAGTGCAACCTCATTATCCCTAAAGTGATAACATGGAGAGTAGCCAGAAATTCTGGAAGCAAGTACGTCCATACCAGAAATCTTGGCACTCGTCTTTGACTCACTTGCATCCAGCAGCTGATGGATACCAGTAAGGGGTGGCAGAGGTGAGTTCACCACTCACCAATCACTATACTCTTTGCCCTAGACAAAAAGTCAGTCCATGACCTGCTTCTCTGGAAGTTAATCCTGGTTTGATGAAAAAGTGTTGACTTATGTCATAAACAGGTTATTCGGCTCACACATCCACATCACAGTCCTGCATCAAAGGTTATTAGGGCAAAACTCAAGGCAGGAACCCAGAAGCATGAATTGAAGCAGAAACCATAGGGGAAAGCTGCTTACTGACTTGCTTGTCCAACTTCTTCAGCCTGCTTTCTTATATAACTTAGGATGACCTGTCCAGGGTGGCATTATCCACAGTGGCCTGAGCCCATGTTAATCATAACTCAAGAAAAATCCATCAGACTTGCCCACAGACTGGCCTGGTGGAAGCAGTTACTCAATTCAAGTTACAACTTTCGGAATGACTCTAGAGCAATTGTGTTGACTTGACAAAAATCTAGCCTGGACACAATCAATAGGAAAAGGGTAGATCTCAGAAAGAAAGACACCCCATGAAAGAGAGAAATGCTGAATAGCAACGTAGCCATTCCCTTAAAATTTTTGTTTCTTAATTGTTCTGTACGTGCAGTGTTGGGAAGACACAATATTGAACTTAGGTTCTATGGCATATCTATGTTTTTCATTAATGGTATTACATGCACACTGATGTGGGGATTTTTTAGAATATTATATTAGACAAAATGCTTTCATCTTACATTATCAACCCAAAAATGAATTGAAATATGCTTTCTTCTCCATTCTATAGTATGGCAATGAAAAGAACTCACTAATTATAATTTGGAGTTGATGAATTTACCAATACCACATAGTCATTACATGTGCTGCAAAGGCAGAGCTCAAGAAACTCAGCGGTCCTCAAAGCTAATGGTTAATGCTTTGATTCCAGATTCTTTTTATAATGCCTACGAAGCAACCAGGAACGTTTTCCCATATCCTTTATACTTAGAAAAAGTTATCACCATGTGACATGTGATCAGCCACTCTACAAACTTGACTGGTTTCCACTTTAGCAACAAGTCCTTGAACTATGGAAATTTTATAAGCCAGTCAATTTTTCCCCTCTCAAAACCAATTCAAAAATGAATCGGTTGGAGGCACAGATGTAAAAGATTCAAACTCCAAACTGAATCCAAAAGTTTTCCAGTAATCACTTTCATTTTGCTCTGTCTGCCTGGCTGCTTTTGATGACTTCATGCTCCTCCCTTAAATGTGTGATCAGTGAGAGTGCTAATACATAATGATGAGGGTCAATAATTAGTTCCTCAATACCTAATTACACAGTGCTTTGAATTTTAATTTTTTGTGTGCTCTGGTGAAGACTGGTAACTCAGTGGCCTGACTCTGCCTCTATCTGCATATGCATCTTCAACCTTCCCTTCCAGTACCCTTGGCTTCTGTCATTGTCCAGGCATATGGAGGTTTCCAAATGTACTTTCTTCCCCTTGTTCCTTATCATGTCTCTCCACAGCTGCGGACTATCTCTCATCTATGGAATCTTCTATCCCCTGTGTGATCAATCCTTACTTGTATTTCAAAGTTTCCCAAAACAACCTTTTCCAAGGAGACCTTTAACTAGACAGAAGTTTGTTTCTTGCCATAGTTTTTTTTTCATATATCTCAACATTACTGGAATTTTCTGCTCTTATCTATAAATCCTGTGGTCAGTGAAGGGCAGCAAACATTCAAACCTAAGGCTAAGTTCAAGTATCTTAACTCACTCTATACTAAGTTAAAATATAATTATTACACTATGAACCTTTAGAGACACCCACCAACTCAAATAGTCAACATATGGTGCCCACAACATTATGTATATTGACAAATCATGTATTTTAGATATAACATCATTAACTCCTGGGGGACTCTGCCATTGCCTGACAAATACAGAAGTGGATGCTTACAGCTATCTATTGGACATGGCACAGGGTCCCCAATAATGGATCTAGAAAAAGTACACAAGAGCTGAAGGGGCTTACAGCACCATAAGAGGAACAACAATATGAACTAACCAGTACCCCCCAGAGCTCACTGGCAGTAAACCACCAATCAAAGAAACACTCGGAGAGACTCATGGCTCTAGCTGCATATGTAGCTGAGGATGGCCTAGTCGGTGATCAATGGGAGGAGAGATCCTTGGTCCTGTGAAGGTTCAATATCCCAATATAGGGCAATGCCAGGGACAGGAAGCAGGAGTGGGTGGGTTAAGGAGCAGGGGGAGGTAGAGAAGGGATAGGGAATTTTTAGGGGCAAACTAGGAAAGGGGACAACATTTGAAATGTAAATAAAGGAAATATCTAATAAAAAGAAAGAAAAAGATAATTTTGGTGCAAAAAATAAGTTCTTTTACCAGCCTCTGAGCCTGCTTCTTCACAATATTACATTTGATGAATACTTTTGCTAAACACACATTGGCAAATCTTTATAAATTATGGTCATGATTTTTGACAATGTATCAACTTTATGAAAGTTTTCTTGAGCCAAAAATATGTAAGTGATTTTCATAAACAGAATAAAATCCTTTTATCATACTAACTTCTGTAATTATTAGTATTCATACATCATCAGTCCAATTCATAACACCCATTACATATACTGTGCTAAGGACATAAAAATGAACACATAAGAGAGCAGTCATTTCATTGTGGAGTTTGTACATCCAAATTCATACAGAATAGTGAGCAGAAGAAAACTAGTAGTTATAATGAAAGATATTAAACTTGGCTAGGAAATACTCAAATTCTCTAGGCAAGTCTATTAATAAGTAGAGATTAAGAGGAAATCTCAGCAGGTCAAGAAGAGTTGCATTAACTGTGCCTTCAGAAGGTAGAAAGGTCAAAAAAGGCCACAGACTTGACATCTAGATTTGTGGGTAACAAAGAGTACTAGCACACACTGAGATCAAAATAGAAGGAGCCAGGAACAATGGCTCAATAATTACAAGCACTTGCTACACTTGCAGAGGTGAGGGAAGGACTGTGTGAGGCAGGATAGGGAGGAGTGAGTGCAGGCTGCAGCCAGGATACAAAGTGAATAAATAAATTAGTGAGAAGTTTTTTCCAAAATCTCTTCCAACGAAGTTGTGTCATTTTGTGATATCACCAACAATGCACAAAGCCTCTGATGCCCAAGCCAGAAACTGGCATCATCATTAAAGATAAGAAGGGTCCAGGTCAACAACTGTCTCCTGGGCTCTGTTTGTTGTGGTGATATGCACGGTCCCTTGTGCACTTTTTTGATAACTACATCTCTGGCTTGGTTAGATGCCTCTGATTTCTTCTCCATCTCTTACAGTAGTTTAGCAGTTGTTTTATAGTATCCTAAGAGTATCTCCTAGCAAATTCGCTGACCCCCTGGCTCTTACCATCTTTCTGCCCTCTTCTGCAATGTTCCCTGAGCCATAAGTGTGGGATTGTACATTTCAATTTTTTTCTTGACAATTGCGAACTTCTGCTGTACAGTTGCTTAGGAGTGGTGATGGAGCACATGTCTGTTTTCTTTTTTTCAATTACTGAAGAAGCTGTCTTACTATCAAACATGGGGTTATCCATAAGTTATGTTAAACATCTTGCTTCAGATGAGAAAATGCTACAATATTCATGTTTACTTAAGTTTTTATCATAAACAAAACTATTAGATTTTGGATCTAATTATTTTTTCTGCAATTGAGAATTTTTTCTTTAATCTGTTGTTACAGTATGAATACCATAGACTAGATGCTTGGAATATTTATGCTACTTGCTGTACTCTGAAATTCCTGGATCTGTTATTTATTGTTTATCAATAATTTTGAAACATGTTAGGCTATTAATACTTAAAATGCTTTTTAGTTTCCATTTTCCCTTCTTTCTCTACTATCATTGCACTGACATAACAAACCATTTGGAATTTTTCTACCCTTCTTGTTCATTCTATATTTTTCTTCTGTTCTTTTTTTCTCTTTGAATATCAGTATGGAAATTGTCAATTAACCTGCCTTCCAGGCCACTGGACATTCACAGTCTAGCAATTAGTGATAAAAAGCATTATTTACTTGTGCCCTATTTTTTTTAATTTGTGAGTCCTAATTTAATTTCCATTCATTTTTACCTACAGTTTTTGTTTTTAGAATATGTATTAATCATTGCTTTGTCACTATGACCAATGCCTAATCAGAAACAGCATACAGGAAGGATTCATTTTTTGGATCCCAGTTTTGTAAATAGGTAGAAGGAAATAACCATTCTTTCTTTTGTGTTGGAAGATATTGTACACCTTGGCCATACATATTGCAACACTTCAAAAAGCAGAGAGCTCAAACAGGTACCAGACCAGGAAGGAGTGGATCCCTTAACCCTGTCCCTGTGGCCCAATATCTGCCAGATAGGCATCTCACCACTCAAAGCAATGGCATAAGCTAGGACCAAATTTTCTAAAGCAGGAGCTTGAAGGTGACATTTTGTGTGAGAACCATAAGAATACCCTTTAACCTTGCTTTTTCCACAATAGTTTTCAGTAGATTAATTATAAGTATTTTAACGTCACTATCTAGTCCCAACTTTTTAATAATATACTGTTGCTCCATATGGTGGATTGCTTCTTTATATTATTTGATTTTTCCCCTAATTTATGGCTTACAACTTGCAGTTGAGATGCAAACATCTTGATTGAGCAATGGATATTAACATGCATTATCTTTTATTGGGCATGTTTTCAGAAGTCTGATGAAGGTTTTGTAGCTAATATTCACAGTTAGCTGCTTCATCCTGATGCTGTTCCTATTAGTGTTTCCTGTATTTGTACTTAAGTACTTTGTCTCAGAGATGCTATGTGCTGCATCTCAAGCCGTCACTAGTATGGGAAGGTCTGTGGGGTTGGGTAGCTGACTTTAGGGTTTCTATTGACCTGAAATGGATCTGTACTCTTGTATGTGCTATGTCAGGGGTATAGCCTTCACTCCTCCCCTGCCTAGTGATTTCACAAGCCATTTCCTAGACACTTAATACATTCTGTCCACCTAATCTTTAACTTTCTTTCTAAAAACCCAGAAGGACACATGCTCCACTATGTTCATAGCAGCCTTATTTATAATAGCCAGAAGCTGGAACAAACCCAGATGCCCCTCAACAGAGGAATGGATACAGAAAATGTGATACATTTACACAATGGAGTACTACTCAGCTATTAAAAAGAACAAGTTTATGAAATTCCTAGCCAAATGGATGGACCTGGAGGGCATCATCCTGAATGAGGTAACCCAATCACAAAGGAACTCACACAATATGTACTCACTGATAAGTGGATATTAGCCCAGAAACTTAGGATACCCAAGATATAAGATACAATTTGCTAAACTCATGAAACTCAAGAAGAACGACGACCATAGTGTGGACACTTTGCCCCTACTTAGAATTGGGAACAAAACACCCATGGAAGGAGTTACAGAGACAAAGTTTGGAGCTGTGACAAAAGGATGGACCATCTAGAGACTGCCATATCCAGGGATCCATCCCATAATCAGCTTCTAAACGCTGACACCATTGCATACACTAACAAGATTTTGCTGAAAGGACCTAGATAGAGCTGTCTCTTGTGAGACTATGCTGGGGCCTAGAAAACACAGAAGTGGATGCTCACAGTCAGCTATTGGATGGATCACAGGGCCCTCAATGGAGGAGCTAGAGAAAGTACCCAAGGAGCTAAAGGGATCTGCAACCCTATAGGTGGAACAACATTATGAACTACCCAGTACCCCGGAGCTCTTGACTCTAGCTGTATATGTATCAAAAGATGGCCTAGTCAGCCATCACTGGAAAGAAAGGCCCATTGGACTTGCAAACTTTATATACCCCAGTACAGGGGAACGCCAGGGCCAAAAAGTGGGAGTGGGTGGGTAGGGGAGTGTGGGGAAGGGTATGGGGGACTTTTGGATAGCATCGGGAACGTAAATGAGGAAAATACCTAATAAAAAATATTAAAAATAAATTAAAAAAAACCCAGAAGGTTGGAAGGTCTTACTTTTGATGGGCTCATCTGTTTTGATAAGGCTCATCTGGAAAAATAAGTCTTCATTACTGAGGAAAGCCTAGAATTATTTAACAATGATTATGTCTTTCTTCCACATAACACCCTTGTTGGATACTTCTTATGGTCACCATAACATGCTAGAAATTAATCCCACAACTGCTCTGAGATTCTCCTGAGTCTGTAGTGTGCCAATGATATACTAGTCTGGATCCAACTTTATAGAAGCTGGTTTGAAGTTCCAGCAAGTGCACCAGTTAGCAGATCATAATTGTGACTCTTTGAGTCAGCATGTCATGGATTTGAGAGTGGCTTAGGAAGTTTTGAGATTTTTCAGTCTTAGCTTTGATCATTATAACTATTATCTTTTTTTTTTTCTTCTAATTGTATAATAGACTCGTTTCCTCTTTTCTGCAAACCATCTTCCATTCTCTCTGCAAAAGTTGTATTTCCTACCACATTACTATAATTGATTCTAATTAAGCCATTCGGAGTCTCTCTTTTTTCGTCACAAATATTTGCACTTTGAGTCATTACCTCCCTGGTTATCTCTCTCACAAATGATGTATGGTCTTTAATTCTGTGATTGCTTTCCTTTCTGTAACTCCCACAGTGTTTCATTCTCCTGCTGGGATCCTATTTTTGTAGCTATTCCTGAGTCATCTATCCAAGATATCTTATTCTTTCTTTAAACTTAGAACATTCAGGAGGCAGTATCATTTCTGACACCTTCTCTTCTCACTCTGGATGAACTAAGGAAATATTACTTACTGTATCATGTTATTAGCATGGAGCTCCTCTTCAGTCTAAATGTATATCTAATTGTTGTTGAAAATGTTCTTTTGCATTTCTTAGAGACATGATAAAATGTTCATTTCTAAGATGATGATAAGTCACTCACTAAAGTGCTTGGCTAGCAACCATGAGCTCCTCACTTCAATCCTCAGAACTCATTTAAAAAAAAAAAAAAAAAAGGAAGGAATGGAAAAAGGAAGCAAGCAAGGAAGGGAGGGAGGAAGGAAGGAAGGAAAAGGAAGATCTAAGTAGAGTGGTTTGCACTCATGCTAGCAGCGAGAATGTGGGAAAGAAAGACCCATAGAGATTGCTGACTAGCTGACCTAACCAACTTGGCGATTTCTAGGCCATTCAGAGGCTCTATTTCAAAAACAAAACAAAATAGGTGGATCATGCCCGAAGAACAACATAAGAGATTGTTCTCTGATCTCTGCATGCACATACACACGTATGTATATACACTGTCATACACATGCACATACATGTAAGCAAACACATGAAAAATTTCACTTCCTACACTGCTTTTACTTGGGAAAGGGAAACAAGGGTGGTTTCAAGGCAGGGTCTCTCTACATAACTCTGGTTGTCCTGGAACTCATTATATAAACCAAATTGGACTTACACTCAGAGATGTACCTGCCTCTGCATCCAAAATGCTCAGATTATAAAGGGGTACACCACTGTACTGGTTTGAATATGTTTGACCCACGGAGTGGCACTATTTGGAAGTGTGGACTTGGAGTAGGTGTGTCACTGTCTATGTGGGCTTTAAGACCCCCTTCCTAGCTGCCTGGAAGTCAATCTTCCATTTACAGCCTTCACATGGAGACACAGCTTCATCTCAGCACTTCCTGCTCTTGACATACCTGCCTGGATGCTGCCATGTTCCTGCCATGACTATAATAGACTGAACCTCTGAACCTGGAAGCCAGCCTCAATTAAATGTTGTCCTTGTAAGAGTTGTCTTGGTCATGGTGTCTGTTCACAGCAGTAAAACCCTAAGACAACCACTAAGGTTAGCTTTACAACCTCCTCTTTAAATTTCCCCTTTCTTGTACATTCCCTTTCTCTGATTTCTGTCTATACTTGTTTCCCTAAGAAAGGAATTCTATTGTGAGTATTC
Source organism: Mus musculus (assembly GCF_000001635.26). Taxonomy (NCBI): domain Eukaryota; kingdom Metazoa; phylum Chordata; class Mammalia; order Rodentia; family Muridae; genus Mus; species Mus musculus. Next base: position 9,069,924 of record NC_000068.7, read on the forward strand.
TCTTCTACATATAAGAGCCAATGCATAAAACCTCATCAAATTCTATTAACAACAAATAGCTTTAAATTTGGCCCTCATTTTTATGTTGTAAGCCAGCCTTTAACAACTGAGCCATCTCTACAGCCTCTTTATTTTAAAGAAATTTTTCCTTCTATTGAAGATAGATTTTTCTTCTCATAGAATATATCCTAATTACAGTTTCCCCTTCCACTGCTCCTCTCAGTTCTACCCCACATTTCCTCCTATCTGGATCCGTCCTGCTTCTATCTATCATTAGACAATAAACAGGCTTCTAAGGAACAGTAGTAAAATATAATATAGTACAATAAAAAAGGGACACATAGGAATTGGCCAAAACACAAAACAGAAGAAAAAGAGTGCAGAAGAAGGCACAAGGAACAGACCCACATTCATTTGCACACTCAGGAATCCCATTTAAGAAACAACTGGAAACCCTAATATATACATAAAGGACCTGATGCAGAGGCAAGTAGGCCCTGTGCATGCTGCCTCATTCTCTGTAAGTTCATATGTGCTTGATTCTATTGATTTGGAAGGCCTTGTGTTCCTGGAAATCTCTATCCCCTATGATTCTTATACTATTTTTACACCCTCTTCCTTGGTGGTCCCTGAGCCATTTTGCTACTATGATTTTTTTAGACCCATAGTATTTGGTTTTATCCTGGGTCTCTGGGATACCTAGTTATATGTTATTGATTACCCAAGCAGTGTTGGTTGGGTATGGTTTGCATCTCATGGAGTTGGTTTTAGGTCAGATCAGTTATTGGTTGGTTACTCCCAAAAGCTTTGGGCCACCATTGCTCTAGCATATTGTATAAACAGGAGATCATTGTAGATGAAGGGTTTGTGGCTAGGTTAGTGTGCATGCTTCTCTTTATGACTTTTATCTGCCTTGTGTTAAGAGATGGCAATAGATGGCTACCTAAAGCTCACAAAGCTACTGCAATGTCCAGGGACAGCCATGTACTCTATATACTTTGAAATAACAAATCTTGACTTTGTATTCAATGCTGTATTTCTATTGTTCCTGATAGAACCAACATTCTGTTAGTACTCAATAATTATTTTATGATTCATGAGTGAATCTGCTATATGAGAAAGCTATATTACCACATTGTGTTGTTAGTATCTGCTTACAGCTATCATTATCTGACTAGTTACAAAAGGCTATAATCTCTATAAACAGAGAGTTCATCTATTTTTATAGCTAAGAAACAACATCAGGATCAGATGTGATATAACCCAAGAGCAACATTGGGACTCATTGATCTTGTAATAGAAATATTTTTAAGCTATACATATGCAAAGAAATCTCCTAGGGCTGTGTATACTTCCATTATTTGAAAGCTTTATTAATGTGTTAATATATAACAAATATTGTCAGGATTCACTGAACCATCCCACAGAAAAGAAGTGTCTCTTCCAGGCAGAGATGATCCCTGAAGTCATCTCAGATACGGTTGAACTTGAGCTGAATTAATCGCCTTCTTGCTGGAACACAAACTAACATGGGGCTTACACTTTGTTGTAACCATGGAATTAACCATGTTTTGAAGCTGAAATAGTGAGTCCTGGTGAAAACACTCAGGAGCAACCAAAAATTAAGAGGCAATTTTGAAAGGTAACTAATCCTGTGGTCAATAATCGTCTAGCACCTGCATATTAAGAGGAAGGAAACAAGCTTGAGTGAACCCTGGAGATGACTGCAAATGAGGAGATTACATACTCAAGAACAGAAAGTTATAAATAGAGAAATTGCAGATGGATCTGGAGAGTTTAAGATGTAAAAGAAAATCAAGTGAATGAGATTTAATTTAGATAGACAAAGTACCTTTATAACAAGAATAATGCCAACGGGATTTATAAATCAAGCGAATACCAATTAGAAGCCAAAAGAGAAGACAAGAACAGCAAAACTGTGAGTTTTAATGTCAAAGGATTTGTGCCTTGAAGAACTTTCAGGATTTTTGAATAAGAGCATAGTCAATTACTGAAGCAGGCTTTTGTTCTTAATATGGATAAGTGAAACAACTAAATTAAAAGGGAAAATATATTACTACCCCCCAAATATTTGCTCAAGAACCAGAATAATTCAGAATATATGTGTGTAAATTGCCCATTGTTGGGTATCCAGGCATTTGGTTAAAGACCAGGGATTAAAAGATGATCATGATATGGTTATGGCCTTTCATACACTTATTGTCATTTTATATTAAGTTTTATTTAGTCATATAATTTCAATATAGTCATATAATAGTCATATAATTTCTTTTTAATTTTTATTTTTATTAATCCTTTTGTTTTTTTACATTTCAAATGGTATCCACCTTCCAGGTTACCCCTTCACAACACCCCCATCCCATTCCTCCTCTCCTCCTCCCCTTCACTTCTATGAGTGTGCTCCTCCACCCACTCCAACCTCACAGCTCTATCATCCCCCTATGTTGAGGTATCAAGCCTCCACAGAACCAAGAGCCTCCACTCCCATTGTCAGATAAGGCCATCCTCTGCTGCAAATGTATCTGGAGCCATGGATGCCTGCATGTATATTCTTTGGTTGGTGGTTTAGTCCCAGGGAGTTCTGGGTGGTCCTGTTAGTTGAGATTGTTCTTCCAATCAGCTTGCAATCCATTTCAGCTCCTTTCACTAGCTCTTCCATTGAGGCCCCCAGACTCAGTGAGAAAGTTTGTTATGAATATCTGCATCTGTATTGGTCAGGTGCTGGTAGAATCTCTCAGGGAACAACCATACAAAATATTGTTGGAGATATGAATTCAATTATATATGCTACATGGTGTCATCATTCAAAAAAAAATGAGCTATTAACTCAGAACTATTCAGTGAAAACTCCAGGGGACTTTTGGAACTTTACAAGTAAGTACAAGTGACTTGAAAAAGCCACAAAGAGTTTTAAAAATGAGTTCATAGGAACAACAATCTAACTTTAAGACATACTTAAACTACTGTAATTCATACAGAGTGCTGGTGTCAAGACAGATTTGAGATTGGGAAGATTACCGATTATAGAAGAGAAGTAGACAGTAAAGAAGTAGATGGATGTTCACAGAGAGAAGCAGCCACATAAAAAGATGCAGTGAGGATAGAAGGCAGCCTGCCTGTTACATTGTACTGCTAAAATTGACTATCAATATCTAGAAGAAAAATATTGGTCTATATATTTCACTACATATGTAATATGACTTTTATAATGGGTCACGGCAAAACATAGGTTTAATGAACACAAAGTCATAAACTCAGAACCTCACAGAGAAAATTCTTTGTGACTTTGGGTTTAAGCACAGCTAGCTTAGATTAAAAACAACTAAACTTCATCAAAGAATAAGATGTTTACTGGGACTCCATCCCACACAAACTGTTTTTTTAAGGCACTTGGGTTTTTATTAAGGCACTTTTTTTTTTTTTTTTGGACACTATGAAATAAATCAGGAGATACACTACAGACCAATGAAATATGTTTGAAAACTATGTATTTGATAAAGAAATTTCATGAAGAACATGTAAAGAATTACCTAACTCACTGATAGGAATACAAGAATCCCAACATATAGTGGGTTACAACTGGACAAGCTAGTTAATTGCAGAGAGAGAGAGAGAGAGAGAGAGAGAGAGAGAGAGCTGCTTCTTTGTACTGTCACCAACATATCTTCATTTATAGCAGGCATTATTTCGCAGATCCTTCCAGCTTACTTGATTATGACTTTTAAGGCACTATTTATCATTTTTCTGACAGGGTCGAGGTTGTTGAAAATTTCTTAATGAAATAAGAGAAAATACATGTTTGGTGAGTGATGCAGCATATTTTTTTTTTGGTCTTCTCTGTCCTTTGAGATCTGCCTTTTAACTCTCTGCACCAAGAACTATCTTATACATAAGCTTCAAGGTTATTGTTTCTTTCCCAAGCAACAGCCATCATCTAAATTTTAAAGCACTACTCAGAATTTACATGATCTATGCCAGCAGGCTACAGTTACTTAATTCTGAGTTAAGGCACATAGTGTTCTCAAAACACCTGCATTAGCACTCATTCCAAACACACACACACACTGCACAATGCATTGCCAAGGACTTGCTACAACATAAATTCTGAGACATTCCTGTATAGATTCCAGCTCACTGTGTAACTCTTTGCTGGTGGTAAACTTTGCCTTTCAACTCTGCCACAATAACTCAGTCTGAAGTTTTCGAAAATATTTGAGGAGCAGTTGTGAAAACTTAGGAGAACCTTGAGGCCATTTATGCCCCTGGATAAATATGTTTCCTGTACAACTGCTTATTTCAGTGTCTCATGAAGGAGACAGAGCAGAGTCTCATTCCCATCCATCAGTGTTTGTGTGCCTCAGTCTACATAGTGAAAACAGGGCAGGTGCTTTTTCATTCAAACCAGCGTGTCTTTCACAGGAAGCATGGGGGCTTCTCTTTTCTTTAATATCCGGAGAACACCAGAGGGAGATTTGATTTGAAATGAGTTTTTCTTTTCATGTCTCATCTTATAATGAAGGAAATCTAGGAACTCCAGGACTTTACAGCATGACCTTCAAGGCAGTAAAACACACACACGCACACGCACATGCACACACACACACACAGAAATACAAATAAAAATAGGGTTTTTGTTGCTTTACTCAGACATGGGCCCAAATTGTGTGTGTGTGTGTGTGTGTGTGTGTGTCTGTGTGTGTGTATATGTGTGTGTCTGTGTGTCTCTGTGTGTGTGTGTGTGTGTGTGTCTGTGTGTCTGTGTGTGTGTCTGTGTGTGTGTCTGTGTGTGTGTCTGTGTGTGTGTGTTTGTGTCTGTGTGTGTGTGTGTCTGTGTGTGTGTGTGTGTGTGTGTGTGTGTGTGTGTGTTGGTATTGCTGTGTTATTTTCTGGAGTGAGCCACTCTCAGAGATTCACAGAGGTAAGTACATAGCAACATGGAAATCAATAGGAATTTTCTACGTGGTATATCGAAAAGTAAAAGTACAGCAAACCTATTTCTTACATGGCTTATCTCAGAAAAGTTAGCCAAATCTCTGTCATCAGTGTCACATCTGAAAATCTCTCCATTACTGTAATTGCCTTCACAGCTCTTTGCAACAAAAATACCTAGAATCCCAAGTGTCATATTTATTGAGAAAAAAGGTCCACATGGGCTGTATTGAATGTGTTACTGTACTTTGTCTTTCAAAATTAATTACAGTTTTATTCACTTAAACTTGCTCTCCCATAAAAGTAGAAAAGCCTTTCTTTCACTTATTCCCACCGTAAAAATAGATAACCCATAAAGACCCATCTGAATTTTCTAACCTATAAAAATCTACAGATAACTCAGGTTAGGGTTTTTCTATTATTATAACAATGGAGATGTATTTATTATTACCAGAAAGTGACTTATAAATATCTGCAGTTTAAAATGAGTCATATTATTGAAGACCCAGTCCCTGTTGAGGAGTGTTATACAGTTCTTAATGGTCTCCAAAGGGGACATTTGTGGGCCTCAGCTATTTCTGACACTTGTTACGAATCATCAACGTATAGGGCCTTATATTTACTCTAAAGAACATACACTGATAATTTTTCAATATTTGAATGAAGCAACTCAAACATCCTGGATATAGTTCAGCTATCCTACAAAGAATCCAAGACAACTGGCCACTAACTTAGTGTCTTACTTAATAGTGGGACAGAGGAGTGAGCTGCTCTCCCTTGAGCTAAAGAAAGAACAGTGAGATCTTTGCCCTCTGGTTTAGAAGCTCAACCAGAAAGCCATATATGCAAAGCCTACGGTGTCTTTAAATATTTCATTCTCAACAAGTGACTTTTAGGAGCACAGCGTGAATTGGCTGGATACTGGCTTCCTATCTGTAAGCTGTTTAAATGAGCCTCAGCAAAGTAGGCATGACAACAAATATCAGAAATTTGCCCATTCTGATGTAATTTCTGTTTGTTTTTGGTATTTTTTTTCCTGTCTGGGTCTCTCTCCCTTGTTCCCAGGCAACTCAACAACATGCCTGCGCCTTTTCTGAGCTCGTTATCTCTCAGTCATTGTGATAAACACGCACTGAGCATCTGCAGTGGACATAATGTTTTATTGAAGGCTTGAAACACGACTCAGAGAATATTTCACCCTTGTCTTCTAGGAACTTAGCTTATAACTAAAGATCCCAGATAAAAATCATTAATAAAAGCTGAAGCATCGGGACATGTCCCCAGTTCAGATTGGCTTCTTGCTACCAGTGACCCAGTGGTCAGGGAGCCATGATTGACATATAATTGTAAGACTCCACAGAGGAAGAGCCAGTCTCTCCTTGCTATTTAATATTGCTGTCCTCCATCCTCCTGCATTTATTCCACAGCCAACACTGGGGTTGATTATGTAACACATGTCAAATGAATGAGTCTCCCTGCTGGGGGAATGAATCGGTTGTTAAAGTGTTTGCTTTGAAACCAGGAGGATCTGAGTTTGATGCTGGGAAACTATGTTTATAAAAGAAGTAACTGTGATAGTACAAGGAAGAAATGGAGACAGGTGAATTTATGGGACTTGGGACTTGCCAGCCAACCAGGCTATCCCACCTTGCAAGTTCCAGGAGACCCTAGTTAAAAAAGAGATGGACAGAATTCCAGACGATGATACCCACGATTGTTCTTTGGCCTACACACACACACACAAACACACACACACATACACTAACTTACACACACACACACACACACGCACAAAGCACACACATTCATGTCTAAACAAAATTTCCATAACCTTACTAAGCTCATGACTGTTTTTCATAAATTTCCAACTGTCTTACAAATTCTGGGTGCCTATTGGCACAATAGATATTATGGGTCATTAACTGTAACAAGATGTATAATAGAGGAAGAGAAAAAGAAACTATTAGTTGATGTTTGAATAGATATCCCATATTCTTAGTCTTCTCTCTTTCAACAAATTTGTCCTAGTTATCTCTACAGGAAAATATGTGCATATTTACAAACATGTCACACCTGCACACCTGAGTTTAAAATAATTGTGTATAATTAAGGAAAACTAGGGATATTTGGGTGTTTACATTGCAGTTCATATACAGTTCTATTGGAGTTGAGCTCTTTGGAAATGGGAGTTGGGAGCTCTGGTTTAAAATTAAAGAGTGACCACTGGATGAGGGGCACAGAGCCAGGTGCTTCTTCCGTCTCTTCCTTATCAGTGGAGTTTTTCAATCAACCTAATCTAGCGGAACATTTCTCCTTGGTGACTGAGATATATGTGCAGGAGACAACTTTCCCTTCACCGAAAGAAATAGCTTTAACCCCTTTGCTTCCCGACTTTTGTAATTTAGGAGAAAAAGTGAGTTTCCCATAAGGCATTTCTAGGAGGAAAGAGATGCAATCTGTGCAGAAAATCAGGAGAAGCAGTGGGAAATTGCATTGCTTTATAAACCCCACTACATATAGATAATTTTCCTCCAGGGGGAAAGACAACCTGGAAATTTTACTTTAAAAAAGAATTTGTAAAGTCAGCAGCAATTGGTAAGAGTCTTCCCTGCTTCAGACATCCTTTCCCCACCCCAATAATAAAGGATAATTTGGACCCATTCCTACTTTTGTTGAACGCTGTCCAATTCTATCGTCTTTCTTCCACTTTCTCTTCCCATTTGAGAGATGATTGTGTGGCTTGTAAAATATGATGAATCACTTCAACAAGAAATATGTGGCATCTGGTTAAGCTCCTCTCTAGCATATAAATTAAGCGTGAATGACAGCCAGGTCAAAAACATTCCTTTGAAACTGGTCCCTGTGTGGCAGGTAAAAATCAAGTCTTTTCAGTCTGTCGGCAGGAGGTCCCTCTCTGACCTTTAATTCAGAGAAGTGGGTCATCTTGCCACTTCTCCTGAAAACCGTTAAAAATGGAGATTTGGGAGAGGAAAACAGAAAAAAAATGTCTTTAATAACTATGCTGAGATGAAGACTGTTAAAAGAAAATAAGAGAGCATCAGTAACCCTAAAAGATGCTGTAGAAAATACTAATAGCACCAACGGAAAGGAGCAGTAATAAAATATAGCTATGTAACACAGTGGTATTTTTCCTTTTAAAAAAATTCCTACTACTGAAAGTAGTGATGAAATCAGAAATCATCGTTTTCTGTTTCTACCTTTTGTGCCTTTTGTGCTTTTTTTTTCAGGTTAGAAATATTTCTTTCCACTCTTTTTGTTTGTTTGTTCTGTTTTGTTTTCCTCAAATCTGTCTCATGAAAGAGGTAGAATCTACATTATGAAGATGTAATTTTTGGAAAAACGTTTACGTTGTTAACCATTCTTCCCTGTGTTCTGAGTATCACCTCTGTCTAAAAATGTAATTCCTGTCCCAGGGAAGCCGGCAAAGGAGCAGAAACAGCAAGCTGGAGAAGGTTCTCTAACATTCCACATGATGGCAGAAGATCTTTTCCTTATTAAGGATCTGAAGCTCTGTAGATTTGTATTCTATTAAACATGGAGAGATTAGTGATTTTCCATATTCTTTAAGTCATTTTAGAGTAATGTGTTCTTAAGATAAATCAGAAAAACAAAAACTTGTGCTTTCCTGTTTGAAAAACAAACAGCTGTGGGGAATGGTGTCGGGACAGCCTTTTTATAAAATTTTTCTAAATAATGTTGAGGCTTTGATACGTCAAAGTTATATTTCAAATGGAATCACTTAGACCTCGTTTCTGAGTGTCAATGGCCATATTGGGGATTTGCTGCTGCCAATGACAGCACACCCTGGGAATGCCCCAACTACTTACTACAAAGCAGTGTTACATGGAGAAGATCTTCAAGAGTCTTTTTGCTAGATCTTTCCTTGGCTTTTGATGTGACTCCTCTCAATAAAATCCACAGTAATATAGTGAGTGGTCTCCTGCTCCAAACCAGTATTTCAGACACAGTTAATCCAGACATCCTCTCAACTTTATAAAATGTTTGTATGTCTTGTTTTATTTGAAATGAAAACAGACAGACTGTAAAGCTAAGATTATCTAAAATGTATAGGTGTTTACCGCACCTCCTTTATGCCTTTCCCCACCCATTTCTTACTCGCTTTATTTCCTTTTTCATTTGCTTGCTGTTTTCATGGACAAATCATGGGGAGATAAAGATATGTGCTTATAGATCAATCAGTTCACAACCTTGAGCACCCTCTCAAGTTAAATGCAGTCTTTGCTTGCATTTTGTAACAATGAAGGCAAAGTAAGAATCTTTACCGTGCACAGTTTAGTAAATGAACCTCATATGTTACAGAAGTTAGGTACCCATTACAATATACTTTATTAATTGTTTTTGACAAAATACCTGAAATAAAATGTCTTTAGGGAAAAAGTTCAGTTTTGAGAAGATTTAGGTCTGCCCTGGTGGGAAGGAGATGTGGTAAGATAGTGTAGTCCATGGCAGGAGGCTTGAGCCCATTGGCTCTTTGGGTAATCATGGACCAGGAAGTGTGAAAAACACATTAGATCCAGAGGCTCTAAACCTTCCAAGAACTTGCCCCCAGTGACTTACCTTATCACCTGTCAGGGTTTCTATTCCTGCACAAACATCATGTCCAAGAAGCAAGTTGGGGAGGAAAGGGTTTATTCAGCTTATATTTCCATACTGCTGTTCATCACCAAAGGATGCAGGACTTGAACTCAAGCAGGTCAGGAAGCAGGAGCTGATGCAGAGGCCATGAAGGGATGTTCCTTACTAGCTTGCCTCCTCTGGCTTGCTCAGCCTGCTCTCTTATAGAATCCAAGACTGCCAGCCAGAGATGGTCCCACCCACAAGGGGCCCTTCCCCCTTGATCACTAATTGAGAAAATGTCTTACAGTTGTATCTCATGGAGGCATTTCCTCAACTGAAGCTCCTTTTTCTGTGAGAACTCCAGCTGTGTCAAGTTGACACAAAACTAGCCAATACAATTGACCCCTTGTCAACTTGACACACAAACACATCACTAGTAAGCCTCAACCCTTACATTCTTATTCATCCCCAAGGTCTAAATAACTTTAAATGTCCCACAGTCTTTACATATTCTTAAAATTTCAATCTCTTTAAAATATCCATCTCTTTTAAAAATCCAAAGTCTTTTTACAATTAAAAGTCTCTTAACTGTGGGCTCCACTAAAATAGTTTCTTCCTTCAAGAGGGAAAATATCAGGGCACAGTCACAATCAAAAGCAAAAATCAATGTCCAACCTTCCAATGTCTGGGATCCAACTCACAATCTTCTGGGCTCCTCCGAGGGCTTGGGTCACTTCTCCAGCCATGCCGTTTGTAGCACACGCATCGTCCTCTAGGCTCCAGATGCCTGTACTCCACTGCTGCTGCTGCTCTTGGTGGTCATCTCATGGTACTGGCATCTCCAAAACACTGCATGACCCCTTCAGTCCTGGGCCTTCAATTGCAACTGAGGCTGCACCTTCACCAATGGCCTTCCATGGCCTCTCACAGTGTCGAGCCTCAGCTGCTCTTCATGACCCCTTCATGCCTTCAAAACCAGTACCACCTCGGTGACCCTTACATATTACCAAGTCCCACTGCAGCAGGAATACAACCTTGGCTATCTCTGGAACACAGCCTCGTTGTGCTTTCAGAAAACACTTCCCAGAAGATGTCACCTCAATGATGCTGGTCTCTTCTTAATCACCGCTAATTTCTTAGCTCCAGCTAACCAGCATCAATAGTCCCAGTAATGCCAAGTTTTTGCTTTAGTAGTTCTGGTATCTTGTTAATCACAGCTGATTCTTCAGCCCCAGCTAACCAGAACCACAGAACCTTAACCATCAAAAATAGCAATGGCCCTGAAAAGAGTCTTTAATCTTCCCTCTGAAATTTCACAAGCCAGGCCTCCATCTACTGCACTGTTCTCAACATTATCTTCCAAGCTCCTACACAACATTCAACAGAGCTCTTAATACCGAATGGATCTTCTGGCCCAAAGTTCCAAAGTCCTTCCACAGTCCTCCCCAAAACATGGTCAGGTTGTCACAGGAATACCCCACTCTGCTGGTACCAATTTGTCAGGATTTCTGTTCCTGCACAAACATCATGTCCAAGAAGCAAGTTGGGGAGGAAAGGGTTTATTCAGCTTATATTTCCATACTGCTGTTCATCACCAAAGGATGCAGGACTGGAACTCAAGCAGGTCAGGAAGCAGGAGCTGATGCAGAGGCCATGGAGGGATGTTTCTTCCCCTGGCTTGCTCAGCTTGCTCTCTTATAGAATCCAAGACTGCCAGCCCAGAGATGGTCACCCACAAGGGGCCCTTCCCTCTTGATCACTAATTGAGAAAACGTCTTACAGTTGTATCTCATGGAGGCATTTCCTCAACTGAAGCTCCTTTTTCTGTGATAACTCTAGCTGTGTCAAGTTGACACAAAACTAGCCAATACATCACCCAAGCTCTACTTCCTTAAAAAGACACAACCTTCAAATGAGCTCTACAAGCTGCAAAATTAAGATTCTAAGCAAAGGACTATACAGAATATTCTATTCCTAAACTATAGCATACAGCTTCCTATGTATGACATTAGGGAAAGACTGTTAAATGGATAAACTTTCCCAAATGATTTACACTGGTGCCATCATCTAACTATGAGAAGAAACCAGCCTAGGATAGTAATATCTTCACACTACTTTTAAATGTCTACCCTGCATTCCTATGTCTACTCAGAGACTTAACTCTCAAATAAATGTTCCTTATATTTTACTAGTTACACTTTTATAAATTATCTAACAAAACATGAGTTTTCCTCTTTGTTTATGAGCATTAGAAAGAGAAAAAAAAAGAACAAGTAAAAAAGAAACCCTAGTTCTTGTATCTAGTGTTATCATTTGAATTTAATAAAAATGCAACTTGCAAAAATAGCATTTAAACAATGCTTTTCATTTTACTGATGGCTACTGAGCAAGTTTTCCTTCAAAGATTCTCATAATGGGGATTGGGGATTGGGACTTTCCCAGAAACAGATTGTTTGGTAATGGTGATGCCACATTCAAGATGATGCAATGGAGGTGAAAGGGGAACAATATCATCTTTCTAATGGCAGCTTCAGCCTAAATATCGCTCACTACTGGTTTCATGCTCTTTGTCACCTAAAAACCATCAAGGTTTACCACTATGTATAGCATTGCTTTCTACTTATACAAGCTCCTTTACCTCATAGAGATTTCAGTCACAAAATTGACCAGTTTCCATCAATCTCAATTTTAATCTTCCTGATTGGCACCAAGATATGAAATCAATCTTGGTGAGTTACTCAGTAACCAGTTATGATTCCTAAATGTAGTGGGAGAGATGGACATTTCCAGCATGTTACCGTGAATGGAAATTGCTGGTGTCATCTCACCTTCAAACCATGAGATACATATTAAAAAATGAAGTAAAAAAAAAGGTTGATTTATGAAAATAGAGCTATGAATTGTTAAGAGGTAATTGCCAGTATAAAACAGCAGTTTATCTGACTCAACTACTATGCTTACCCTTTGGAAATATGATCTTGATAGAGCATCAAAGTGATGAATTATTTGGAAATGTAAGAATTAATGTTAACATTAAAGTTAACACATCTGAGTAATACCAACATTTCAAAAGAGACATATTTTCTATATGTTCCTATATAGTGATATAAATATTAAAAATCTCAGAATTTATGTTTTATATAAATGAGAAGGAATTAATAAAAGTAGCGAATAACTGAAGCTTGACAGATTGAAGCTACAATTCATCAAATACTCAGAGTTTATTGATTGAATTAACTAAAGAAGTTTTTTTTTATATTATTTTTGTAGACTTCTTTAAAAGTCTAGGCTTTGCCCTTGGTTCCATCTTCTTTAAGACTCAAGAAACATTAAAAAAAAAAAAAAAGACAGAACTTTGTAGGGCTACTGAGCCATTGTAACCACAAATTTTTCAAAACCAATGGATGATTGCACTGAGTCTACACTAGAATGCACCAATAAACAGTCAGATGGGGGGGGGGGGGAAGGAAAGGATTCAAAGTCCCTACCTCTCACTCATGAATCCAAGCAGAAAAAGAGGAAATCATACCCTACAGCTCTATAGGGGTCATTGGTGAATCCAAAGAGCTCCAGTGGATATTGCCAATCAACAGACACAGAGATTGCCATGTTTAAACTAAATAGGTTCTACTGTTAAACCAAAAGTCATGAGGAAACACACAGATAGAGAAGATATGGATTAACAGGAGTGGGAGCAAGGAAAGAGGGGAGGGGAGAGAGTAATTGGGATGCATTGTATACACGCATTGTCAAAAATAACAATAAAAATTAAAAAAAAATAACATCTACAACATCTACACCTTTAAAATGTGGTGTTCGTTAGAGATTTAATTGCCAAGGGGAGTAAGATTTTCACTTGAAAAAAAAAATGTTGCCCAAAATGTTATGATTTGTTTGGAGACCATGGAAAGGTAGAACAGAGGCTGGAATAAAATTCCCTCAACTACAGAAAAGAAATATTGTTTCAGTTGATTATTTGCACGTATATAAACTTGAGGACATGCCCAAACTGTCTTGTTGATGCAGTGGATTTATGGAACTTAGAAAAGTGTATGGTAATCCATGAAATTACTGGGAAAAAAAAAAAACCTTCAAACATTAACTCACTTTAGATAATAAGGTTATTTCCTGCAATATCAGGACACATATTCCTTCCAGAAATGAATTATTTTTTATTAGATATTTTCTTTATTTACATTTTATTTTTTTTTTTTTATTTTTTTTTCCATTTTTATTAGGTATTTAGCTCATTTACATTTCCAATGCTATACCAAAAGACCCCCTTACCCACCCACCCCCACTCCCCTACCCACCCACTCCCCCCCTTTGGCCCTGGCGTTCCCCTGTACCGGGGCACACAAAGTCTGCGTGTCCAATGGGCCTCTCTTTCCAGTGATGGCCGACTAGGCCATCTTTTGATACATATGCAGCTAGAGTCAAGAGCTCAGGGGTACTGGTTAGTTCATAATGTTGTTCCACCTATAGGGTTGAAGATCCCTTTAGCTCCTTGGGTACTTTCTCTAGCTCCTCCATTGGGAGCCCTGTGATCCATCCATTAGCTGACTGTGAGCATCCACTTCTGTGTTTGCTAGGCCCCGGCATAGTCTCACAAGAGACAGCTACATCTGGGTCCTTTCAGTAAAATCTTGCTAGTGTATGCAATGGTGTCAGCATTTGGAAGCTGATTATGGGGTGGATCCCTGGATATGGCAGTCTCTACATGGTCCATCCTTTCATCTCAGCTCCATACTTTGTTTCTGTAACTCCTTCCATGGGTGTTTTGTTCCCACTTCTAAGGAGGGGCATAGTGTCCACACTTCAGTCTTCATTTTTCTTGAGTTTCATGTGTTTAGGAAATTGTATCTTATATCGTGGGTATCCTAGGTTTTGGGCTAGTATCCACTTATCAGTGAGTACATATTGTGTGAGTTCCTTTGTGATTGTGTTACCTCACTCAGGATGATGCTCTCCAGGTCCATCCATTTGGCTAGGAATTTCATAAATTCATTCTTTTTAATAGCTGAGTAGTACTCCATTGTGTAGATGTACCACATTTTCTGTATCCATTCCTCTGTTGAGGGGCATCTGGGTTCTTTCCAGTTTCTGGCTATTATAAATAAGGCTGCTATGAACATAGTGGAGCATGTGTCCTTCTTACCAGTTGGGGCTTCTTCTGGATATATGCCCAGGAGAGGTATTGCTGGATCCTCCGGTAGTACTATGTCCAATTTTCTGAGGAACCGCCAGACTGATTTCCAGAGTGGTTGTACAAGCCTGCAATCCCACCAACAATGGAGGAGTGTTCCTCTTTCTCCACATCCTCGCCAGCATCTGCTGTCACCTGAATTTTTGATCTTAGCCATTCTGACTGGTGTGAGGTGGAATCTCAGGGTTGTTTTGATTTGCATTTCCCTGATGATTAAGGATGTTGAACATTTTTTCAGGTGCTTCTCTGCCATTCGGTATTCCTCAGGTGAGAATTCTTTGTTCAGTTCTGAGCCCCATTTTTTAAGGGGGTTATTTGATTTTCTGAGGTCCACCTTCTTGAGTTCTTTATATATTTTGGATATTAGTCCCCTATCTGATTTAGGATAGGTAAAGATCCTTTCCCAGTCTGTTGGTGGTCTTTTTGTCTTATAGACAGTGTCTTTTGCCTTGCAGAAACTTTGGAGTTTCATTAGGTCCCATTTGTCAATTCTCGATCTTACAGCACAAGCCATTGCTGTTCTGTTCAGGAATTTTTCCCCTGTGCCCATATCTTCAAGGCTTTTCCCCACTTTCTCCTCTATAAGTTTCAGTGTCTCTGGTTTTATGTGAAGTTCCTTGATCCACTTAGATTTGACCTTAGTACAAGGAGATAAGTATGGATCGATTCGCATTCTTCTACATGATAACAACCAGTTGTGCCAGCACCAATTGTTGAAAATGCTGTCTTTCTTCCACTGGATGGTTTTGGCTCCCTTGTCGAAGATCAAGTGACCATAGGTGTGTGGGTTCATTTCTGGGTCTTCAATTCTATTCCATTGGTCCACTTGTCTGTTTATTTACATTTTAAATGTTATCCCCTTTCCTGGATTCTCCTCTGAAAACCCACATCTCCTTGTCCTTCCCCCGGCTCATCAAACCACACACTCCTGCTTTCTGGATCTGGCCTTTCCCTACACAGGAGCATAAAGCCTTCACAGGATCAAGGGCCTCTCCTCCCATTGATGCCCGACTAGGCTATCCTCTGCTACATATGCAGCTGGAGCCATGAGTCCCACCATGAGTACTCTTCACTGGGAAAGTCCCTTGGAGCTCTGAGGGTGCTGGTAAGTTCATAGAGTTCTTCCTCCTATGGGGCTGCAAACCCTTTCAGCTCCTTGGGTCCTTTCTCTACCTACTTCATTGGCGACTCTAATGAAAATTAAGCTACAACATACTTAAACTTATGAGACACAATGAAAGCAGTCCTAAGAGGAAAACTTTTAGCTCTGAGTACTTCCACAAAGAAACTGGAGAGAGCATATACTAGCACTTTGACAGCACATCTGAAAACTCTAGAACAAAAAGAAGCAAATAATTCCAAGAAGAGTAGAAGGCAGGAAATAATCAAACTCAGGGCTGAAATCAACTAAGTGGAAACAAAAAGAACTATTACAAAGAATCAACCAAATCAGGAGCTGGTTCTTTGAGAAAATCAACAAGATTGATAAACCCTTAGCCTGACTAACTCCAGGACACACAGAGAGCATCCTAATTAACAAAATCAGAAATGAAAAGGGAGACATAACAACAGAAACTGAGAAAAATCCCCAAAAATAATCAGATTCTACTACAAAAGCCTATACTCAACAAAACTGGAAAACCTGGATGAAATGGACAATTAATTTTCTAGACACATACCAGGTACCAAAGTTAAATCAGGATCAGATGCAGGGATCCATCCCATAATCAGCTTCCAAATACTGACACCATTGCATACACTAGCAAGATTTCGCTGAAAGGACCCAGTTATAGCTCTCTCTTGTGAGACTATGCCGGGGCCTAGCAAACACAGAAGTGGATGATCACAGTCAGCTATTGGATGGGTCACATGGCCCCTAATGGAGGAGCTAGAGAAATTACCCAAGGAGCTATAGGGAACTGCAACCCTATAGGTGGAACAACAATATGAACTAACCAGTACCTGGGAGCTCTTGTCTTTAGCTGCATATGTATCAAAAGATGGCCTAGTCGGCCATCACTGCAAAGAGAGGCCCATTGGACTTGCAAACTTTATATGCCCCAGTACAGGGGAACGCCAGGGCCAAAAAGGGGGAGTGGGTGGGTAGGGGATTGGGGGGTGTGTGTATGGGGGACCTTTGGGATAGCATTGAAAATGTAAATGAGGAAAATACCTAATTAAAAAAAAAAGATCTAAACAGCGACATATCCCCTAAAGAAATAGAAACATTAATAATCTCTGAACCAAAAAAAGCCCAGGACCAGATGGGTTTAGTGCAGACTTCTATCAGACCTTCAAAGAAGACCTAATACCACTTTTCCTCAAACTTTTCCATAAACTAGAAACAGAAGATACTCTACCCAATTTGTTCTATGAAGACACAATTACTCTCATACCTAAATCAACAAAGACCCAACAAAGAAAGAGAACTTCAGACCAATTTCCCTTATGAACATCGATGCAAAATTACTCAATAAAATTCTCATAAATCGAATCCAAGAACACATCAAAATGATCATCCATAAGGATCTAGTAGGCTTCTTCCAGGGATGCAGGGATGTTTTAATACACAGAAAACCATCAAGGTAATCCATTACATAAACCAATTCAAAGAAAAATACATATAATCATCTCATTAAATGCTGAGAAAGCATTTGACAAAACCCATCACCCCTTCATGATAAATTCATGGAAAGATCAAAAATTCAAGGTCCTTACATAAAGATAGTAAAAGCAATATACAGCAAACCAGTAGTCAACATCAAACTAAATGGAGAGAAATTTGAAGCAATCCCAATAAAATCAGGGACTAGACAAGGCTGCCCATTCTCTCCCTACCTTTCAATACAGTACTTGAAGTCCTAGCCAGAGTAATTAGACAACAAAACGAGATCAAAGGGATACAAATTGGAAAGGAAGAAATAAAAATATCACTATTTGTAGATGATATGATAGTATACTTAAATGATCCCCAAAATTCCACCAGAGAACTCCCAAACCTGATAACAACCTCAGCAAAGTAGCTGGATATAAAATTAACTCAAACAAATCAGTGGCCTTTCTCTACTCAAAGGATAAACAGGCTGAGAAAGAAATTAGGGAAACAATACACTTCACAATAGTCACAAATAAATTGAAATACCTTGGTGGGACTCTTACTAAGCAAGTGAAGATCTGTATGATGAGAACTTCAAGTCTCTGGAGAAAGAAATCAAAGAAGATTTCAGAAGATGGAAAGCTCTCCCATGCTCATGGATTGGCAGGATTAATATAGTAAAAATGGCCATCTTGCTAAAAGCAATCTACAGATTCAATGCACTCCCCATCAAAATTCCAACTCAATTCATCACAGAGTTAGAAAGAGCAATTTGCAAATTCATCTGGAATACCAAAAAACCTAGGATAGCAAAAACTATTCTCAAAAATAAAAGAACTTCTGATGGAATCACCATCCATGACTACAGAGAAATTGTGATAAAAACTGCATGGTACTGGTACAGTAACAGGTAGGTAAATCAATGTAATAGAAGTGAAGACCCAGAAATGAACCCACACACCTGTGGTCACTTGTTCTTTGACAACAGAACTAAAAACATCCAGTGGAAAAAAGACATCATTTTCAACAAATGATGCTGGTTCAACTGGAGGTTAGCATATAGAATTCAAATTGATCCATTCTTATCTCCTTGTACAAAGCTCAAGTCCAAGTAGATCAAGGACCTCTGCATAAAACCAGACACACTGAAACTGATAGAAAAGAAAGTGGGAAAGAGCCTTGAGCCCATGGTCACAGGGGAAAATTGCCTGAACAGAACACCAATAGCTTATGTTCTAAGACCAAGAATTGACAAATAGGACCTCATAAAATTGCCAAGCTTCTGTAAGGCAACAGACACTGCCAGAAATGAATTCTCATAGAGATAATTGTCAAAGGAAAGGATAAGGGTTTTCAGATCTCCGTACATGTGTCTGTGTATAGCATTGCTTTGATAAAGAATAAAATAGAATAAAGATCAAACACTAGACAAAAATGTAAAAGAGTTGAATATGTTGATTTTTTTCTCAATCTACTACTTATGATCAGGAAGTAAAATGTACATGTGATTATGAGAGGAACCCTCTCCATTAATATGGATAAAGTATAAAGGATTGCTACTTTTATTTAATTTTTGACTTTTATTTATTATTATTGTATGAATGTATATGTAGGTTGATACATGCTCCAAGATGGGCATGAAGATGTCAGAGGCAACTTTCAGTTATGTTCATTTTCTGCTTCAACCTGGTGGTGGGTTTGAGGGGTCAAACTCAGGTCATCAGGCTTGGTGGCAGTCACTTTTACCTTCTGAGATGTCTCTCTGGCCCTGTGGCCTGTACCTTAGAATATAGTCATAAGCAGGTGGCTTCATGTTTTTTGTATGTTGAATTAAATAGTGAGGATATCACAGCAAGTCTTTATGGTTCATGCCTATGAGATCAAATACTTCCTGTTATCCTGATGCATCTTCCTACTGTAAAGATCAAAAAGGTACAGCAAAATTCTTATAGGACAGACTTGAGACATTTCAGGTTACATTCCATCAGGATTTACATATCTACTTTAGGATACTTCCTGCTGTTTACTAATCCACAATGTTAATACAAGGTCCCCTTTTTAGAGGTTTCTTTGCACTAGATTTAAGTAAGATTTTATAAATACAGTATTTTGTGGGTAGTAGAAATTTATCCTATAAAAGACATCATTAAATGTTTCTCAATGACATTCCACTGAACTCATAAATAAGGCCTGGCTCAGCCATCATCAGAGGAGGTTCCTCCTACAGAAGATGGGAACAAATACAGAGACCCACTACCAGGCATTATGCATAGAGTAAGAGACCTTGGAACAGTCAGCACTAAACAGAATGTCTCCATCAAATCTCTCCCTTCAGAGATCAGGGAATGCGGTGGAAGATGTCACAGAAAGAGTTAAGAGTCAGGGATAATAGAAGACAGCAAAGAAACAAGGCTTTCTAAATCAACAGGATTGATATACACGCAAACTCACAAAGACTGAGTTAGCATGCATAGGACCTGAATGATTCTGTACCAGATGCTGTCCTAAAGCTAAAAGAAGTGAACACATACCCTGTATCTCTAATTCAGAAGCTATCTCCAATTGATAAGCACTTGCAAATGAGAATTTAGTTTTGTTTGAGGGAGGGATAGCTGGAGAAACAAAGCACTCTTAAGGGTAGGCCCCATGTCCAACAGAAGATGGACAACACAACATGAACTTAACAGTACCTTTGCAGGTTCTTTGTCTCATAATCATGTCAGAAATTGTTTTAATGTTGTGGAACTTTCACATAAATATTATAATTTTCAGTTCAGTATTTTTTGATATTCCTATGTGTGCATATATATGTGTCTCTGAGTTTATGTCTGTTTCTTATGCTTTTTCTTCTCTGTGTTTGTTTTGCCCTATTCTGATTTGTTTGTTTTTCTTTATATCATTAGTTCTTAGATATGTGTTTGTCTTCTAAAGAAAGACAGAAAAAGAGTAGAGTCAGATGGGAGGGGAGTTGGCTAGCAACTGAGAAGAGTAGTGGGAGAGCAAACTGTAATTAAACTATTTCAATCAAGAATAAAAAGACACCAGATATCTATAATAGTGATTCCAACATATTCATTACACTCTTTTTCTTCTCATGTTGACTCTATCATTCACATATTCCTTTGTATGTGAATGTATTTTCATGGCATGTAGCAGTACAAAGAAAAGTCCTGGATCTCTGCGATCATGTAAATTCCATGGTTTGGGATGTTTCCAGCCTTGCTGGGTTGGGCGTCAAGGGATTCATTTGCTTGGTTTTTAGATGTGCTTTTAATAACGATACATGTTCCAAATATTTTTCAGGGGGAGGGATGATACATGGGGCAGCAAGTGTCTCTAATGTTTTAATTGGTTATGACACAAAATTGGCATTTGAAACTTTCTTCTTAATATCTGTCAATCCATTTATCTATCTATCTATCTATCTGTCTGTCTGTCTGTCTGTCTGTCTGTATGTCTGTCTGTCTGTCCATCTGTCTGTCTGTCTGTCTCTCATTTATTCTAATTTTACATGTACCTACCATGGTGTACCTATGAATTCAGATGATTCAGAGTTAGTTTCTTTCCTCTACCATGAGGGTTCCAGGTATTAAACTCAGGTTTTCAGGTTGGTAACAAAAAAGTTAGCCAGTGGGCCATCTCACCAATCCACAAATACATTATTTTTAGTCTATATTTTTGTAAAATCCAAGAAAGTTAATGTTTTCCATGTTCAACAATTTTCTAAATGCATTTGCAATATGGCGTATTGATCTTGCCAGAAGCAATACATTTCAATTGATCTTTGATTTATAAAACTTTCATGCTATATTTTGTGTATATTCAGAGTATAAAGTCTAGCAGTAGCTTTCTTAACAGTATTCACATTTGTTTCAATCTTGCCTTTGGCTATCTCATAAATGTAAAGGGATATTCATAATATGATTTCTTTTAGCATATGTGTGTGTGTGTGTGTGTGTGTGTGTGTGTGTGTGTGTGTGTGTGTTTCGTTTTTTGAGACAGGGTTTCTTTGTGTAGTCCTAGCTGTCCTGGAACTCACTCTGTAGACCAGGCTGACCTCGACTCAGAAATCCGCCTGCCTCTGCCTCCCAAATTCTGGGATTAAAGGTGTGCACCACCACCGCCTGGCCAGCATGTAGATATTTTTAATGCCACTTATCAAATACTTATTGAACAATTACAGTGGAAGAAGAAACTCAAGAACATTGGAGATATATATTTTATATTCACTTATACAATTTATTTTTTGTGAAGTGTGTTATGTTTTGTGTAGTTCGTACATGGGGTTTGAGTGCAAGAATGTGAATATACGTGTGGAGGCCAGGACATTAGATGTCTGACTCTGTGCTATTCTTCCTGTATTGCCTTGAAAGCTTGCCCTGAGTTGTTGGCAAGCAAGCTCTTGATATCTGTCTGCCCCGAAGCCCTTCTGTCCCATACCCAGGATTGGGATTAGAAGCACCTGCAGCCATAGATTAACACTTAACCATTCATTCTAAAAGCCACATGCTACATATCTCCAATGTAAAAAGGTAACTTGATTTCTCTTGAATTTTGGGTCAAAAAAATGTGTCAGAAGATACATACACTAGAAAATATATCCAGGATCTCATGACTTCCACTGGGTAATGTCCCTTTATGTAACAGAGAAATTAGTGACACGGTATATGCCTCTAGAAGGCAGCATTCTGTACAGAGGTGGCCTGGTTCTATCTCTCTTAGTATAATTACTATCATAATTTACCTACATATATTTTCTATTCTATCAGTAAAATGTTCAATTTTAATTAGTTATTTTATGACTGCCTGCCTTTCAAAGCAGAATAAGAGATTTTTGGCCTTAGGACATTAATGAAAGCAACTTGATTACCATCAATGATGGATGGAGTACTGTGCATATTAACGTGATTTAAAATGGGATTTATTCATTATGTTAACAGAAAGATAGATATTACATTTAGAATAGCAATGATCAAAAATATTTGGATCAAAATTCCATAAAATATAAAAAATTAAAGAATTAAATGAAATCTCATAATTTATTTTTATGATGTCACTTGCATACAAAATCTTTTTGCTTAAGATAGAGACTTGTTATTTGTATATGCCTTTTTTTCTTAAGTGACTGACATGTGCTATTATAATAGGAAAAAAAAAACAATGGCAACATGGAAAATAAGCAGCATCGGGTTCAATGCTGGCTTTCTAGAGTTTTCAGAGAATATTTTAGAGCATTTTTCCAAATGACAAAGTTTACCCCCTAGAAGTAATGTATTAGAAAACAATCTTAATTAAAATAGTTGCAGATATTCAGTAAAGAGTTATTCTTAAGTAACTGTCCACTCTCTGTAGCGTCTCACTAGGGTTTGTTGTGCCTCAAGATAAGCTACAGCATCTACTATGAGGGTTTGACTGACTCGATCTTCTGTCGGTAACCACTGCTTGGGCTATTACAAAACTAGAAGAGAAAGAAGTTGAGGGGGGCAAGATGGATGTGATGGGGAGTTTATGGGCATAATACAAGGGAAAATATGGAGTTCATATGATGATATTTCATTGTATATATGCATGAAACTATCAAAAGTAAGGGAAAACAGTCAGACACATCACACCTTCCTGATCTAACAGCTAATGATGAAGAGAACTGAACTTTAATGCTGACATCCACATAGTCTGTTTTTAGTGTTATTAATGGTCCCTTTCATTTCTTCACATGAGCTAAGATGTCAGTATTCACTTCTACTTTGCTATCCCAATAATCACTTAGGAAATACATTTCCTTCAATTACTTTATTCCGAAGTGCAGTCGGTGTAACAGGTCTATTAGAATTATGTGTAAAATATCTATGTATAGGCCTGAAACCCAAAGACGTTCTTTTAACACATAATCCTCGGTCTGTGTGAGCTGCACTGACGGCTGGTAGCCATTTTTAATGCAATGTATCATCTCTGTGTTCCATAATAAGTAGATGAGCCAGGCCTGATGGCGAAGACTAGACGATAAAGGCCATCCTCTGTTACATAGAAGTATTCAATCCAGTCTAATGCTACATCAGACCCTGCCACTAAGGAAAAATTCCAAACAAGGATGAGATTGAATACAGAGCACAGAGCTGCCTGGTCTGGCCTCAGTGAGAGAAGATGCACCTAACCCTTGAGAGACTTGAGGCCCCAGGGAGTCAGGAGGCCTTGTGGGGGTGGGGGTGGGAACATCCTTTTGGAGTCAGCAGGGAGGAGGGAACTGATGAGGAACTATAAGAGAGCAGACCAAGAGGGGGATAATGACTAGAAAGAGAAAAGAGAGATACTGTGACACTGTAAAAAAAATAAAAATAAAATGAAGAGGTTGAAGATAGTTTTCATATAGACGAGCCAAAATGTGTATGACCACCAGTGTTTTGAGCAAATTCCATGTGTGTGGAAAAATACTAGTCTCTACTGTATTATAAAAATCGCTGTGTCATATACTGTGCTAATGCTATCTCAATATTTTAATACTAATGCTTCTTCTCCAGTAGTCTCTACTGTACCATAAAGTTTTTTCTGTGTCATTTACTGTGGTATTCCTATCCAATTTAATATTGAAGAGATCAGCTCAGGAACTTTGGAAAATTCCACCAGACCCGTCCCCTCCTGGAAGAGAACCAATCCAGAAGGGAGATGCTAATTAACATTCCTCAGACCAGAGGAGGCTGGGACTGACCATCAGCCTCCTGCTGGTGGGGGAGGCCCAGAGCATGTAGACACATTCTTCAGGACAGACAGACCTTTGGACACCTACAAACAAGGGAAGTCCTTGCTACCTCATTCTCTAAAGACCAATCAGTTTAAAAGTCACAATGTTCTGCCAATCACATTGTGCCTAGTGGCTGCTGCTTTGAAAACTGTATAAAAGCTCACCAAACGAGCTGTTCAGGGTCACCACCTCTCCTTCAGGTGTTGGACGAACCCAATGCATTGAAACAATAAATTCCTCCTGTTTTTTGCATTGATTCCCCGGCTCCTCATCGTTCACTCAGGGGATACCCAGTAAGCTAAGGCTCACCAGCATTTTACAATATTACTGTTGCTCATGCATACTCCATCACATGTGTGATGACAGTCTCATGGGTCTTGACGCCTAATAATATGCCAGCCAAGTCCTTGCCACCTTTACAAAATCTCCCCCTCCATATTGGCTAATTCCTGATCCCACTCTGTTTTTCATCTTTCCAAAATCTGCAACGTCCCACAATCCTTCACGTGTGTCTTGCCTTGCTTCCCTGAAACTAGGAAGAATTACTTCTGTCCACTCAATTTTCCCTCGCCTCTGCTGTAACATGTTTTCTGCTATAGAGTGGAA
This sequence comes from Mus musculus, assembly GCF_000001635.26. Lineage (NCBI taxonomy): Eukaryota > Metazoa > Chordata > Mammalia > Rodentia > Muridae > Mus > Mus musculus. The sequence continues at coordinate 9,094,617 of NC_000068.7, forward strand.
AAAAAAAACCAAGGTGGGGGAAGGATTTTCCCCCAAGATGATTAATAAATTCATCAGCAACACTTGTGACTAAAGGTATGTGTCAAAGTTCTCTTTTTTTGTGCCCAAGTAGCTAGTTGTTGTCAGATTGTTTACTGACAAATTCTTCCCTGTATACTAAATAGACCTTCACACAGTTGTAAAATGGTCAATTGTCCCAGGATGTCCTTAACGGACATACAGACTGTGATGCAGCATTCTGTCAACAGAGCAGAAGTGTGAGAGCTGGTCCAAGCCTCTGCATTCCTGGGCATTCTCTTCATCTGCCACAACACTGCACTCCACTTATAAGCAAGGAGGAAAAAGAACCTTTATTGTATTTTTTTAAAAAATTACATGCTCATGAGAAACAAGCTTGGTGTACCATTCCTAACACTTTTCTTCTCTATTTTCCTCTCCATAAAGGTGGGTAAAGCTTTTAGCACAAGTAATCCACAGCCCAACTCTCATAACATGAGCATTATGGTCTGGCTACTTTCCAGCTCCACCATGATAGAAAAAAAGAAAAAAACACCCTCCAGTTTAATAACTAAATTAATTTTTCCTCCCTCAACAGCATGTGCAATTATTAAAGTCAGAAAGATCTTGGCAGCCTCTTGCGCTGGTAAATAAAACGTTGCATTCACATCGTATGATTAATTAATGTTCCTGATTTGAGGAGATATGAAATCGCTTTACATTCCTTGTGTTATTGAATAACCTAACGTGCATTATTTCGCAGGCTCCTTTTTTACATCTGTACAGTTAAATCACAAGGAAAGAACCACAAAAGCTTCACTTGATTCTTCAGTCCTGTGTGAGTTACAGAAAGCAGGGTTTGAGGAAGTGTGTGAGAGCAAGCAAAAGAAAAAGTGCCTCTAAAAATAGAGAGAAAGGGGAAGGAAACTCTGAATTCATCAATGGTGTCTTGGACATCAATCCTTTTAATTTCTTCTTTGCCTATAGTGTGCAGTGTTCTAAGTAACCTTATTCACAAGTCAGATACAGTTAAAAGGAATACAATAAATAGAATACCGAAGAGTCAGTAAACATACCTATGAAATACTGAGATGCTATGATCTTCGTGTCCTTGAACTAGCTGCCATAAATTCTTTGGACTCTGGAAACCACAAGATATGACCACAGAGTATCAAAAGAAAAGAAGATTCTATTGCCAAGCACCACGTTCGTGCCCTGCTTGTAGAGTATTCTGAATTCCTTCTATTGCGGTGTCCCGAATATTGGGAAAAAATCATAAAAAGATGAATTTCTGCTACCCTTTTCTTTGAGTTCAATATTAAGTGATTGAATTTATATATTTCTTCGCCAAATATACCAGTGATTGATGCAGAATTAACTAACATGACAGACCATTAAAATAGGAAACTGTTTACCACATTTGGAGGTACATGTTTGCTGCCTCTGTAGACCTTCAAAACTACAAGAACATCTGGGATTGGGGGCAGGACTGATACCCATGAAAAGAGCCCATTGGATCAGGGCTCCATCTCTTCATGTCCTATGACTGACTTTCCCATTGAAAGAAAGATTAATGGGAAAAGAAATGAAGAATAAAATCATACAACAAACAGAAACAAATGTCCAAAAATTGGAGAGTGACTAGTTGCCAATATTTCTGGGCCCCTCTCCTTCAGAGTTTGTTCTCAGTGTACCTTGTGTAGTACAGACTCTTCAAAGATGCTTAACTTTTTCAAAACAAAACTGTTCTTGAAAAGAGGGATGGACCCACCTGTAAATCATGAAAGCAATGTAAACATTGATATTTCAGGACAATTCAGAAGTCCATTGAGAACATTTTAAGATTCTGAAGTCACAAAGCTCCAGCACGTGGACCTGAATACTGGTTCCTAGTTAACCCCCTAGAGTACTGAGGAAGACTTTGAATTGACCTTAAGGTAATTGGTGAGACAGGCCATCTGAATTATCTCAAGGAAACAGTGACAGCCTCACTCCCGCATGCCCATTTTTGTGATAAGTTCGCCATCAGTGAGTCCCATGTTCTTAAGATAACAGGGAATTTACTAAAATAATTCATTTCTCAGCTGTGTGTGTGTGTGTGTGTGTGTGTGTGTGTGTGTGTGTGTGTCTGTGTGTGTGTGTGAAAGAGGGGCAAGGAACAGGGAGAAGGAGAGGGAGAGAGAGAAGGAGAAAAGGAAGGAGGTGGAGGAAGAGCAGGAGGAGAAAAAGAAGATGGAGGAAGGAGAAGAAGCCATATTTATGTTCTTGTGGGTGTGCATAAGTGTGTGTGTGTGTGTGTGTGTGTGTGTGTGTGTAGAGTCCAGAGATCAATGTCAGATGTTTATCTCCGTCACTCTCAATCTTATATTTTGTAATCAGTTTTCTCACTGAACTCAGAGCTTGCTGATTTGGCTACACTGATGATGCTGTCTCTGTTCCCACCCAGCACTGGGGTCATTACAGATGGTCAGCTCTATGTTTGGCTTTTACATGGCTGCTGTGGATCTGAACTCAGGTCCTTGTATTTGCTCTTCAAGTGCTTCATCCTCTGAGCTACCCCTTTCTCATTTCTAAGATGTGCTTTGCTTTAGTGTTTTCAAATTCTCCACATCAACATAAATATTGCCTGGCTTGTTCAATTGATTTAAGATTTAATATATTTCTGTAACTGCTAAAATATTTGATGTGTTTGTATCCATCTTGATTTTTAAGTAAATACGGAAATAAATGTATAGGCGAGATATTAACACGTATTTTCTCTTGTTCTTTAAAACTTTTCATGTTCATTCATAAACAAACCCAAGTAAATATTCTAAGATTGGTTTTAATGCTACGTCTGGAAACAGAGGTCTCTTTTCAGATTGCACCCAGCTTTTACCTTATCAAGTCAGCAGACACTGAACTGTTTTTTAATGCAACTCTCCCTGTCATATGCCCTCTCCATTAAGGATATTTTTCTCCTTTCACAGGAGAGCTGAGAAAGTCAACTATGATATAGCAGAATTCTCTACCTGGGAACATGAAGCACAGTAAAACTTATGAGTTATTTTTCTTCCAACAAAAACTGTAAAAAACAATCAAGATACCATATTCAGAATTTTTCTCTTTCATCTAAGATACAGTATTCAGAATTTTCTCTTTCATCTAAACTTAGAGCATGTTCTTTAAAATAGAACACAAGATGTAGAAAATAATTCTATCCAAATTCGCTGTGCCATCTGTTTTTCTCATATATATATATATATATATATATATATATATATATATATATATATATATATATATATATATACATATTACCTGCAATCTAACATGTAAGGTGCTGCTTCCAAAATGAAATCATGATGTTTCTTATCCATGGAACAAAATCATTTCAATTATCTTTATAAGTCCCGTTAGCAGTATGAAAACTTGCATATGGTTCCCAATCAACTGAAATACTACTATACACACTAAGAAAATACATTCAAAAATAAAATAAAAACGCACGCACTGGAGAGAAGACTGCTCCCTTTAGTCCCTTTAGTATTCAGAATGCATAAGCTTGGAATTGGCTTCACCTGCCACTGGTGATTAATTTGCTATTTCTTACAATGTCTCACTTTGATTATTAATGATAATGATTTGATTTATGAGTTCTGTTCACTGAATATTCTCAATTTCCAAAGATATACTCTTTAGAGAGGGGGGAAAATGAGAAAGAGAAGTGTGTGGGTGAGGGGGGGCAGCTATTGGAGAGATGGTGACTCAGGTAACAGAATGAAGCATTATTTCCCTCTAGACACTGGTTCAAGTCTGTAGTTGCATGATTTGCTAAGGTGCATGAGGAAATATAAAGGCCAGAGTAGAGATATGCTATATAATGAATGAGGAAAACTACATCATGATCTCACCTCTGTTCCCAGGTCTTGTCTTCTTATGCGTTGTAGAAATGAACAATATTTGGGACCAGCAGGTCTGGATTTTAAGGCTTTTCTTCTCAGAAATGATTACATGCAAACCCTTCCATCTGATTTCCACATTAGCATATAGCCTTTCATGCATATATTAAGAAGAGGAAAATTTTAAGGCAGTCTGACAAAATTCCTGGTTTCAGGATAGAATTGCTCAGGCTTTAGCACAATGAGCACGCTGATGTGCAGCCTTCAGTGTGATGAGAACACTCTACTGTAACAGGATGACTCATTATGGATAAGAGAGTAGAAATGTACTTGCAGATCTTCATTGTAAAAATATATCAGGGATAATTGATTTTTTAAAGGTTGAAAGCTACAAAGCCTTTTGCATTCCTTGAAAAAAGTGTCTTTTAGAAAAACTAGAATAAGGAAAAATAATTGCTCAGATTCTATATTCATAAGGGAAACTGAGTATCTACGTAGATTTTCAAACCTTAAGCTATGCATGTGAACACTCATAGGACTCTCTGAGCCTCTGCTCCTCATGAATTTTTTTATTAATTAGGTATTTTCTTCATTTACATTTCCAATGCTACCCCATAAGTCCCCCAAACCCTCCCCCCCCCCACACTACCCTTCCCCTTACTCCCACTTCTTGGCCCTGGCGTATATCCCCTGTACTGAGGCATATAAAGTTTGCAAGACCAATGGGCCTCTCTTTCCACTGATGGCCGACTAGGACATCTTCTGATTCATATGCAGCTAGAGACACGAGCTTCAGGGGTTATTGGTTAGTTCATATTGTTGTTCCACCTATAGGGTTGCAGACCCTTTTAGCTCCTTGGGTACTTTCTCTAGCTCCTCCATTGGGGGTCCTGTGATCCATCCAATAGCTTCCTGTGAGCCTCCACTTCTGTGTTTTCTAGGTCCCGGCATAGCCTCGCAAGAGACAGCTATATCAGGGTCCTTTCAGCAACATCTTGCTAGTGTGTGCAATGGTGTCAGCGTTTGGGGGCTGATTATGGGATGGATTCCCGGGTCTGGCAGTCTCAAAATGGTCCATCCTTTCATCTCAGCTCCAATCTTTGTCTCTGTAACTCCTTTCATGGGTGTTTTGTTCCCAATTCTAAGAAGGAACAAAGTGTCCACATTTTCTTCTTCGTTCTTCTTGAGTTTCATGTGTTTTTCAAATTGTATCTTGTATCTTGGGTATTCTAAGTTTCTGGGCTAATATCCACTTATCAGTGAGTACATATCATGTGAGTTCTTTTGTGATTGGGTTACCTCACTCAGGATGATGCCCTCCAGGTCCATCCATTTGCCTAGGAATTTCATAAATTCATTCTTTTTAATAGCTTAGTAGTACTCCATTGTGTAAATGTACCACATTTTCTGTATCCATTCCTCTGTTGAGGGGCATCTGGGATCTTTCCAACTTCTGGCTATTATAAATAAGGCTGCTATGAACATAGTTGAACATGTGTCCTTTTTACCGGTTGGAACATCTTCTGGATATATGCCCAGAAGAGGTATGGCTGGATCCCCCGGTAGTACTATGTCCAATTTTCTGAGGAACCGCCAGGCTGATTTCCAAAGTGGTTGTACAAGCTTACAATCCCACCAACAATGGAGGAGTGTTCCTCTTTCTCCACATCCTTGCCAGCATCTGCTGTCACCTGAATTATGATCTTAGCCATTCTGGCTGGTGTGAGGTGGAATCTCAGGGTTGTTTTGATTTGCATTTCCCTGATGATTAAGGATGCTGATCATTTTTTTTTTCAGGTGCTTCTCAGCCATTCAGTATTCCTCAGGTGAGAATTCTTTGTTTAGCTCTGAGCCCCATTTTTAATGGGGTCCATCTTCTTGAGTTCTTTTACTGTTGTGTGTTTTCCAGAAACTGGAATCTTACATTTACATCTTGCTTATTCCTCAAACAAATAATAAGATAAGGGCTACCTTCTGTTTTAAATAGTACAATTAAGACTCAGAGATATTGGGGACTTCTCAAGTCACACAGGGAGCAAAGAATGTTCATCCTACAAGTCTGTTACAAGTTCCTGCCTCTTGCTTCTTTTTGTTAGCCCTGATATAAACTGCATTTCATTCAAGGCCATGTTTTGGAATAATGAACTCAATCTCTTGTTGGCAAAGGACAAATCTGTGAGGTGGCACAAATTGAGGGTGATAATTTTTAGCATCACCTGATAGCTGGTAGCTATGTTGAGTCTGCCACTGACCCAGATCCTAGACAAGGACCTTTCAGTCTTCAGAACTTCTCAGATGGCATTCCTGCTAGAGTTCAGAACCCAGCTAACATGTATGAAAAAATCAAAACCTGTTTTGTAACTCCAAACAGTATGTTTCCACTGAATGGTTTTATTGGAAACCCAGAAACACATTCTCAGAGATTGAATTGCTCAATTATTCTTGGCTCCTCAAATCTGCATTTTAATCCAGTCAAAGACCATGCAGCCCTGATAAGGTGCCCTCTCCCCACCTTTATTTGAAGTGACTCTTCTCCACTGAATAAGGAGGTTCTTCATTCTATCTTCTCACAGGGCAGGCCTTGTGCTCCTGGTTTCCATCGCCTATAGACACATTGAAGATTTCCACATGGATTTTTCCATCCCAGGACTCTAGCTGCTTTCTAGACTCTTATTCGATGTCCAGCAACTTCATCTATGTATGAAAATGGAACAGCATTTCCAATAGATGCACCAATGTTCTCGAAATCTTCTCATTGTGTTCTACTTTATGGTGGTCTTGCCATCTAGAATTCAAGAAATCCTTCTGGTCTACTCTTCCCTCACTACCGACATCAAATTGGTCATATTTGTGAATTGTATTTAGCTAGACCCTGTGTGTGTGTGTGTGTGTTATGCATCTCTGTGTATATATGTGCAAGTACATATATTCATCTATGTGCTTAAATGGTAGAGGGGGCTCTTGGGATGTCCTCCTCCATCACTGTCTACCTTACTCCTTTGAGTCCTTTACTAATATAGAGCTCACTCTTTTTTGGCTCAGCTAGCATCTAACAAGTCTCACAGTTCCTTTGCCTTTCTGTCCCCAAAACCCTTCTCTATTGTGGGGGACAGGCACACACTGCCACACCTGGATTTTCACAAAGATGTGAAATGTAAATTGAGATTCTCGTAAGTATGCAGCACTTTCCCCACTATTCCATCTCCCTGAACTCTGTGAGTCATACTTAATTCTCAGCTTCAACTTATCTTCTCCACTCAGACAACAAATAACACAAATTAAATTCTTAGTCTCTTGCTTGGATTGTAGGGTGATTCTTTCCTGTATCTCCAACTATGTACATCACCGTGTTATCACTACACTAAAATACTTGAGTAAATAAAACCTACAAGGGACCCTTTAGTTTAGCTCCTTGCTTGGCAGATTTCAGTTCATGGCCATGGTAGTGCAGTGGAAGAAAGCTGTGGTAAAGTTAGGTAGCTCACACAACAGCTTCCAGGAAACAGGATGCCTGTGCCAGCCGGCTTACTTTTCTACCTCTTGGCTCCATGTGGGTTACCTGTGTGCAGTTTAATGTCACCCACATGCGCTGCAGATCGTTTTCTCTTTAGTTGTTCCTCTCTAGAAACATCCTCATAGACCTACTCACAGGTGGGTATCTGTACCTTATCTGGGTGTACCTAGATCTGAATCAGTCAAGTTTACATCTGGATTGTCTCTAAAGCCAATACCGTGACTGGGAGGTCCAGTGACTCTCCAACTTTTCACCTTGGATGCTCCATTTTCCCTGACCAAATTAACAGTGCCCAGCTCAGTGGCAATCACAGAACACATCCTTGAAGCAGAACAGAGTAATGACAGCAATCAGATCTGGGCAAACCTGAGGACACAGCCAACAGGATTGTAATATATCATATATTTTCTCCCTTCTTCTGTCTCTCTGTATCAACAACTGCCTTGCAGATCTCCTGTTCCTAATTGTCTCAAGCAGGGCATTTTCATGCCTCTGTGCTATATGATTGCCATCTTTGTACCAACTAGCTTTACTTTTAATGTAGTTGAAATACAGGGGAAGTGAACATATTCCTTTGTGGTTAAAGTCATTTATATGATCCTTTGGTCCCTCTAGCAGGCATGCTTACATGTGGACTTAAAACAGGTTATCTGAGTCAAAGGGGGAAGTGCTTTATGGCATAAGTTTTAATTAATACAGAGGAGATATTTTCAATATGAAAAATTTTGACACCATTTTGCTTCCCAATATAGATAAAATTTAAAATATTACTATTTAATCTACTTTCTTGAATCTTCAACTGACTATTTAGGTATTTTTTACTTTAAAAAATGCTTAATAGGAAGGAATGCTGAAAGCCGGAAAATAGTCCTCCCCTCTTCTCTCTTTCTCTTTCTCCTTCCCTCCACCTCCTATCATTATTTCTTGTTCACTGTGTTTTTAATATTGTGGTATATCTAAAAAAATTTTGGTAAACTTCCAAATGACATTCATCAGATGAATGTTATTACCCTTTTATTTTCAAAAATACAAACATGATCACATGTTTCAAAAGGTTCTGTTATACCAGCCATGCTAACTACCAATCTTGGTATCAATTAGTGTCATTAAATAATTCAGGCTGGAAAGTCAGCTCAGAAGCAATGCATGCTCAGGTAGGAAGATACTTAGGTCTTTACCAGGAGTTCAGAAGAATCACAACTTGTTCAGCTTCTCAAGGTGTCCTTCAGAGTTCATTCCCAATGTCACTGTCACTGTAATGTCACATTGCCTTCATACAATTAGACCCAAACATCTTGTTGACACTATGATTTCAGAACATAAACATTCTAATTACATTTCTGTAGCTGTGACAATACCTTTACAGAAAGCATCATGAGGGAGAAAAGGACTTATTTGGCTTGAAACTCCAGTTTCCAGTGCATTCTTTTGGATAAGTAAAAGCAGGGATGACTATGGCTGGTTCCATCATCACACGGCAGGGAAAATCATCAGGATATCAATGCATCTTTGCTTGTTTGTTACTCAAATTCAGTTAAGGTTTTCACTCTCTGCTCGTTCACACCAAGCTCATGAAATGATGCTGCCTACGTTCAGTCCCCATCCTCCCAATTCAGTAACCAACCAGGATGCTCTCCCACAGACATGCCTGCAGGCCAACCTTATCTAGATGACTTTTCATTAAGATTCTTCTCCCAGGTTATTCTGGGTTGCTGGAAAATTGATAGTTAAAACTAGCCAGCAGAATATCAATTTATTTTTTTAAAGGCCATAAATGAGTCTGATAGAATGGTGGTCTTAACAACAATGAGTCACATGTGCAGGGTGCAAAGCCAGCAGTGCCCTGGATTCTGTTACCTCTGCTCACTAGGTCATCTTCTACTTCCAAATAGCAGTATTGCAGTGCCATCTTCATGGACCAGGAAGCACTAGAGGGCATAGCACAAGGCACAAAAAGTTGCTTTGTTCAAAAAGTTATTTTCCTTCTTGTCCCATTCTTGCTATACGTATATACATTGATGATTTTGTAGCACCACAACCCAAACTAGAAAGCGGCATAACACTACATAAAGACAAAATAATATATTAATATTAAGGATCTAAGAAACAAAGATATTCTGTGACTCATTCAATCATAAATTAATGACAAAAACACAAAGTCTGTTTTGCTTTCTTCATTTGTTGAAGCAGAATCAAAGAGAATTTTGAAGAGTAAGATCGCATTGCTGTGTACTGGGAATCAAGCCCTCGTCACTGTTAATGGCTGTTCCATGCCAAGTTACCTAGCCCCTGGGGGCAAAAATTTCCCCTAAAAAGACCTGGAAGAAATTCAAGGCTGCTAAAGGCTTGAATAAAACTTGACTTAATGTACATTGTACATTTTTATTACCCTCGATGATATGTTATAATTACCTTCTTAAATCATCTGAGAAAAAATTTAAACACATTATTAGTATATGATAATATTCCCAGACCAAATCAGTTGGATGCTGGGCTCTCTGGAGAGAAAAGAGTGGATAACAAACAGGCCAATAAAACAGAAAATGTGTTAGACTTGGGAACAAATATGATTCTACCAAATACCATAAGACTTAAACAAATTCTCTGCTAGAGTTATGTGGCCGAAAGTCAGAGGTTTGCTTCCAGTACCGCAATAGATACAAAAAGGTGTTGTCTTTTGTATGTTCCATGGGCAATTAACCCAAATGCTCATATATGTTTCTGTAAGAAAAAATGAAGAGGGATTTAACAAACCCACGAACACAGTAGCCTCACCGGATTTGCCAGCATCCATTTCTTAAGAGTGCTTAGGAATAAGAGAAATGACTGTTAATTTATTCTTTTTGTTGTCCCGCCTGAGTCCAGCTAAACATGACTATTAGCTGAGAGGGGCTGTTTTAGGGCATCTTATATTCACACTGTATTATGATCACTTGCAGAAGACAACTTTTAGAAGTCATGGACTTGAAAGTAAGGCACAAAAACAGAGGTGTGCTTGCTCCAGTTTGCCAGTGCTTTGTGTCTGTGTTTGGAGGTGGGCTGGAAGGGTAAATCAGGTCCCCTGAACTGACATTCCATAGGCCCACAAACATGCAGGGAAAGGCAGGTTTCTTCTAGAACCTCCTAGGATGGGAGAGGGCTGGCATCCAACAGAAGGTGATGAACTGTAGGTGGGAGCTGGCTCCTGTGCTCCTTGATTGAAGATCAAAACAGATTTTTGTCTGGGCAAATGTCTTTCAGAAATCCAAATGTTGGAACATTTATAACATCCTTTAGCAGTGTGCTCAGAGAGATGCCCTGGTAGACATCGCATAGCAGCCTACAATATTAATTTTTGGCAGAAAGCGACTGACATGGTTAATGAGGCTAATTGGTTCCTCAGAAGCCTGAGTCCTGGGTGGGAGAGGGTTTATATGAAGATTTAAAAGGAGGATAGTACTGTGTTTTTTAATTGTAATTGACTGTTTAACAGTTGTAAAGGCTGCTGTGTATACCTAACAGAATTATATACTAAAATGTGTGTTATTCTATATTCGAGTACTGTGTTTCTCCTAAATTTTAAAGGTTTTGTATAATAAAGGGGACATTGTAACTTGAAACATTGAGTATTGAATGGGGACAACATATTTTATGTGAGGCTGAGTTTTTAAAAAACTGGATACACACACACACACACACACACACACACACATATATATGGGGTGTTAAAATATTTCACAGTCCAGAAGGGTTGAATTGAAATTCATGTAATCTTTTTAAGAACATGCATGAGAAAAATTGTGTTCATAAATATTTCTGGACAATTTGAAGAGATAATAATGGAATTTTTTTTCTAATCTTTTTTATTTTCTTAAAGCTCATGATCAATGCAGATTGGATAAAGCAGACCTGTGAGATGAGTAAACAAGATAACATTTGATGCATATCTATGCAGATAAGTCAGAACTTTAATCTCTCAAATAGGCAATAAAGTGAATTATTATCATAAACTCAGATCTAAACTGTCAATAATTCTGAGGCTTGGGTGATCATCTGGACAGTGTAAAGTCAATTTAAACAACCCAACAATCTCATTTTGGATTTAATGTATTAGATAACTCAGCCAAATTGACGGGCACACGATGTAAGTTCATCTACCAGCTCACATTGAGAATTCAAAATCTAAAGCAGCCACAAAGTGACCACTGGAAATCTGCATAAGTAAACTAGAAAAATTACCAAAATTCCACACCTATAGTATTGTTAGAATGGTAAATAAGGGACTGTCATAATAGTTTTATAGTCTAAAATAAAAGATGTTTTCTTCACATTTACCCAGGTTTATAAGGTTAAAATTGACATTATATTTGCTCATGGTGCATACATTTGACTCTGTTACATACATTGTGAAATGAATAACTTAACTGAATTAACGGCCATCACTTCACATGCCAGTAACAGTGTGTCTGTGTGTGCGTGCGTGCATGCATGCATGTTGTGTGTGTGTGTGTGTGTGTGTGTGTGTGTGTGTGTGTGCGTGTGTAGATTTCAGATAAAAGAGACTGTACAATAAATATTCTTCTATGCTTATTCTACTAAGCAGAATGTCCTCTTAGTTCATCCTCAGTGTGGCATAAGAACATAACTTGAATCTCAGTGATTGTCTTTCAATGTTTTGAGGCCAACTAGAAATAATATTTATGAAATTAAGAGAACAAGGTTCCCATTTGTGGTCTTTCTCAGACAACACAATGTAAGTTGAAAGAGTCACATTACTGATTCTTACAAAACAAAACGAAGCAAAACATAGAGTGTGAACAAAGCATATGTAGAATGCATGGATATGCACAGTACTGTTCCATGAACATTCACTAACATGACTGAATTAATGTGTGCATAAACACATGAAAAGAAATCATGCGGTTAAGAAGCAATAAAGGAAATCTCCAGAAATAACAGCTTTGGGAATAAAGTGTCACGTATGTAAATAAGAGGTTTATTTTATAATTGGCAGAAGAACTAGGGGCCTTTGGGCTGAATTTGGAGTAATGAAGACAGAAGTTGGTCATGACAGGATGAACAGAATTGATTTCCCTTTTTAAGTCATCGGTTCATCAACTCGCTACGTTTGTTGGTTTATTTCCATGAAAGTTAAGACAAAGAGGAAGAGGGGATTTATTAAGCCTTCAGTCATAGATGATCCTAACTCAAAAGGTCAAAGGTTCGATAATGACTTCCAATACAAGGATGAGTGCCTGTACAGTGAGTTTGTCTCCCAATCGTCTTATTTAATCTGTATGATTATGGAAAATAACTCCTATGGAAGATGAGCTCACATGGAAGTTATAGAAATTCAGCATCAAGAATATAAGTTGACAGATTCTATAGATAAAGGAGCTTAAGATAATACTAACATTCAGAACTGGCACAAGAGCACGTAGGCACAGATGCCAGCCCAGTGAATGAGGTACCCCAGAGCAAGAGTTGCAGGCAGTTATGCGCTATCTGATGTAGGTGCTGAGAAAGCTCATACGGTGAACAAGAGCTGCAAACATTCTTACCCACTGACTCAGGTCTGCCATAGCAATTTCGATAATTAGTTATATCTTAGATACTTAGCTCTTTTTCTTCTTCATTAAGTTCAATTTTCTATAAACTGTCTTGTACCTATAGCATTATTTTGATTATAGATTTCTCTTTGTTTTATGCTTGGTAATTATATTATTGAATGCTTTTATGGCCTTTTCCTTTGCTCTTAGGGAAGCTCTTTGGATTTCACTTCTCTCATTTTTCCAAGGTAGTCCTTTGTATTCTTTGTAATTTCTATGACTTTTTTTTACTGTTTTACTTATTTTATTTCTACCCTAATTTTGATTCTATTCTGTTTGATTATTTTCTTCTCTACCACACTTTTCATAATCTAACATATACATAATATTCTCTGTATGAGTTTTATCATGGATGTAATTAAAATTATGAATCACTCTTTAAGTCTAATATAACCTCATTTCACAGTGTCAGCTAGGATTATTTTCAATGTCATGCCACCATAAAGTTTTCTAAACTCCTTTTGGTTCCCACCAATGGATATTGTCTTTTGATCAAAAATTGTTGTTATAATAAATTATTTGTAACTTGAAATTTTCTTTTTTGTGTACTGTAGTAAATTTTTATGGGCAGACTACCAAAAGTAACTTTTATTGTCTTCAATCAGTTTTAGGGTTTTTTTTTAATCTACCAGCTTCTTAGATAGATGATAGATAGATAGATAGATAGATAGATAGATAGATAGATGCATAGATACATACATACATACATACATACATACATACATACATACATAGAAACATTCCACCACTGCAGGATATCTAATCACACTGTGAACCCCCAGATCATATACTGAAAAAAACCTGTTTCTAGTTGTGGTGTGGCTCAGCCCTTAGCACACTCCTTTAATCCTTCTGGCTGGAATACAGGCACACTCTTTGTATACACTTGTAATCCCAAACAATAAAGGTAAAGTTACTTTGTACAAAGAAGAATTCATGTTTGAAAGTGATGTTTAATTGAATGGCAGACAAAGTGATGCATCAGAGAAATATTTGACAGAATAGGTTATGCCCAACTCTCATAAGGAGAGAGAAGAAATGGAAGCCACTTAAGGGCAGTGCAGAGAGAGAGAGGAGGCAGTTTTATTTGAACAGGGAGACAGGTTGCAGAGACAGAACAAGCCAGAAAATGAGAATGAACCAGATGATTAGAACAGATTGCCAGAGTTAGTTTGAGGCCAGAAAGAATAAAACATCAGAAGCCAAGAGATAAGACAGATTCAATCAGTTAGCTTGGAGGAGCTTGAGCCAGAACAGCTGAGTTTAATCAGCCAACTATAGTTCAGAAAGAGCTAAAAAAAAAAAAAAAAAGCGTGGGATTATTCAAAAGTAAGTTTCAGAGGCTGAAAACTTTCTAGGCCTAATTACATATTACAGAGGCTAGAAGCTTCCAGGACTACTACTAGGTTAGCAGATGGAGGCAGTAAGCATCAGAGATTGCAATTACCTGAAAAAAATAAAAGCTACCGTTTATATGTACTGTCCTATATTTTCCCAATTTTTATTTACCTGTTTTTACATTTTATATATTGTTGCTACGTTATATTCCTTCAAGCTACTGATTATTTGGTTACCAAAATGATAATTATTTCCTTCTATGCAAATTTTGATTTTGATTTTAAAAATTAATGTTTGTTATTCTAATTGTATCCTTTTCTTTGTGGCATAATGTTGCTGATATCTTTCATTTGTTTGATGTCTATATATGTGAAGGTTTTAGGCATATCTTTTGACTGAACTTTGCTTTTGTGCAAATCATCACTTTATTTGAATATATGCTAATTATAAAACTTTACAATTAGAACACATGTATTTCAGGGAAGAAGTTGATTTTGTAGCTTTCTGCATTAAGAAAACCACAAATTTGAGGGCAGAGTGAACAAAACAGCACCTGTCTTACAACATATATTGTTGATCCATTGACATCACTGCAGATCCTTCAGCCATATGAAGGCAAGGCAGTTCAAATTTATAGGTGTGGTTGATATGAGATGTATACATAAAATTATTTTATTCAGATCTGTAAATAAGTAGATTTCATGTTTAATATTTATATGCACAGAAGTTCATACATTACTGCTGAATCTTTTGATAATCTGATTCAAGTAATATAATATTAGTAAGACCTCACCCCAAAAAGGATGTGCACTTACAGCAATTTAATTCTTATTAATGGGCCTCATTTTTGGTGACCTGATGCATTGATGAGACTTTAATTCCCTGATTGAAAGTGCTAATTTGGTAACTAACATCAAGAGTGAAATACCATGTCTTTCCTTTTATTTAATTGAAAAGAACTTAGTGGAAAACTAAGTTTTAGAAAATAAAACAATTACCATTTATAGCTAGTATTCAAATTAACTCTATAGCTATGCACAGGTTCAAGAAGGTATGCATTGGGAAGGCAGTGTAAGGTGTTTTACATGTGTCATCATTTAGGCTTCATTATAATTAAATGTGTAGTATAATAATCTGAAATTATTTTTATGCATTGGACATAAAATGCAATGAAAGTTTAATTAGCAGAACCTGTAGTGGTTAAGAAGATAAAGGAAACAAACTTTGGGAGAACAAAATTGTTACTTATATCATGGATGTATATTTAAAGTCCCATTGAGAATAACAAACAATTTAAGAATAATCAAGGTCCATTGCTATAGAAATATGTTAATGTGGTGATAATTTCTTTTCAATTGCATTTTACCATTATACCCAAGATATGCATCCACTTCCTATTTCCAATTAAGCTCATAATAAGGCAACGATTCCCTTTTCTTTCTACTGTAATATTGTTACATTGAATCACAGGGACGATAATCTTCTATCTATTCCATAGACCAACACAGAGACCAACACAGGATCATCGTGCCACCAATCTTGCTCTGAGTGTGAAGTATACACTCCGAGAGCCCGAAGAAATCAAAAATGCCTTTTGTGGAAGTGTCGAAAAAAAGAAAGTCTGTACTGGGATGCAGGCATTAAACATCATTAAAGACAGTTCATTTACCCTCGTGATTCTCTTGCATAATACATATAATTAATTCAAAGCTGAAATATGTGAATTTTATCATGCCAACACATAATTTTTTAAAAAACTAAGAATATATAATCCCAAATATAAGTATTTTATTGTATTTTTTTCCACGTGAATTTTTGGCTGATAATGATTTCTATGGTTATAGTAAAACAGAGTGGCACATACCTGTGCTTCCACCACTAAGGAAGTTTAGGTAGAAGATGAAATGTTTAATAACAACCTTGGTTATATAATGAATTCAAGAGCAACTCACGCTGCACAGCAAATTGTTTCCAAAGCAGTGCAAGTGTACTCCTCCATGTGAGTAGCCCTCAGGAATGAAAACCAAAGCCACTACTTTTCCTTATTGAAAGCTTACTACAGTCAAGATCCCTTCTTGGTCTTGCTGTTGTTATCTTTGTTTGGGGCTAATCACAATGAATTAGGATAAGTATTCTTGAAGTCTCTCTTCAGTATTATGCCAAGGAGTTTTTAGGAATTACTCCAAATTTACAAAGTGGATAAAGGAAAGTTAGGTGGTTTGAAGTTGGGCACACTCTTAATTGCTAGAGCTAACTTTATGGATAATATATCAAACTCTGAAAGACGCATATCATCTTGTGTGTATCAAATGCTAAGCTTTGGTGAAGAGGGATACCCAATGAAAGAGCAGCATTTGTTATTCCTAGAGAAAACATGAATCAGTGGTTCCCAGCAGGAGAGTTGGGAAAATTGACTACTGGAGACTCAAATAGGTATCAGGATAATGGGGCTGGACCAGAAACATGGGGCCATTTAAAAATACTGATTAGGAAAAAGAAAATATGTTCTTCCTTAACAGGAGAAAAACCTGAGAAAAATCCAAAAAGCAAATATAATAAAACTCTGAAACCAAATATGTGAATAAGCGCTAAAACTGCAGACAAAGAACTTTATTCTTTACTTCAGAACTTTACAGAGAGACTTCCCCAAACATTAAAATGAAAAAAGCTTATGTGTTTTTTTCTGATATGAAATATATTGAAGTTTCTAGGGGGATATGCAATGAAAGGAAAAAAAAAAAAGAATACCAAGAAAATCCAGGTAAAACATTTTCCCATCTTGTCTACTAATCTAGGAATAACTATATAGCATGCTACATACTTTAGTTATATAATCTGATATAAAAATAAAAATGGAAAATATTGAAGAAGATGATATTTTTCCTCTGAGTATCTTTAGTTATTATTATGTGCCTGTACATTAGCTGGTGTATTTAGAGGATAAAGATGAGAATTCAGGGAAGCCATGTAATCATTCCAAGTTTGTGAAACTCATCATTGAAAGAACTGAAACCGAACACTCGTCCACACACTTTGAGTCTTCTCCCACTTTTCAAAATTCTCAATACATTATAAAAAAGCATAATAAGGACAATCTAGAAACATGTAATTATCTAGACACACACTGTAATCACTACAAAGTCACTTCAAATCAGGAGACAAAACTAATCTGTGACTCTCAGTGTCTCTTTGGTTCTTCTAAGATGACTATTAACAATAAATACCCTTACAGAAATATTTGTATTATCACTGTAAGACTGACATAGGTATGTTAGGAAAATATCCTGTAACTGGTACATTTAGACGCATGTTCCACTATGTTCATAGCAGCCTTATTTTATAATAGCCAGAAGCTGAAAAGAACCCAGATGTCCCTCAACAGGAGAATGGATACAGAAAATGTGGTACATCTACACAATGGAGTACTAATCAGCTATTAAAAACAGTGAATTTATGAAATTCTTAAGCAAATGGGTGGATCTTGAGGCTATCATCCTGAGTGAGGTAACCCAATCACAAAAGAGCACACATGATATGCATTCACTGATAAGTGGATATTAGCCCAGAAGCTCAGAATACTCAAGATACAATTTGCAAAACACATGAAACTCAAGAAGAAGGAAGGCCAAAGTATGGATACTTTGATCCTTCTTAGAAAGGGGTACAAAATACCCATGGAAGGAGTTACAGAGACAAAGTGTGGAGTAGCTTCTGAAGGAATGTCCATCCAAAGACTGCCCCACCTGGTGATCCATCCCATAGACTAACTTCAGTTACAAGACCAGATGATCAATGGTGTCTAACTGATTGAGGAGCTGTACAAGACGCTCACACACACTAGCTTCTGCTCAGTATGACTGCGTAGTAAGTTTTGACATTCTCTCTACTATGTTCAAGAAAATGATGTTGAGTTTTTCGTTACCATAGACTATGTTAAGTGAAATGACATCCATCATGGCCTCTCTCTCTCTCTCTCTCTCTCTCTCTCTCTCTGTGTGTGTGTGTGTGTGTGTGTGTGTGTGTGTGTGTGAAGTTTTTTATTTAGTTTACTTCATAAAAAAACAGTAGTCACAGTAATTATACTCTAAATTCTTTTGATTACTAATGAGTCCTTATCCACAGCCTGGAAAAAAAAAAAATCACATTACAAAACGGCTTGGTAGTACATGCTGTAACCCCAGGAGAGGGCATAGACAGGCAGACCTCTAGGGCTTGCTGGACAGCCAGGATAACCAACAAAACCACAAGGGAGTGAATGGATCCTGATAAATGAATGGCACCCTAGCTTTCTCTCTAGGTTCCACATAACACACACACACACTTGAATTGGAAGTACTTTTTCATGAAGGAAAACCTGCTAACAAATGACAAAAGGAGGTGCAGAAGATAGAATATCCTTGGTCTCACTCTTCCTTATTTTCTCCTGATGTTCTTTCCTTTCATCTTTAGCAACATAAGAGCACATTTGCATTGTTAAATACTGCTTTGCCCATGACTAATTTTAAACTACTGGAAATAGTGCAAAGGCAACTCTTTTCATTTAAGCTCCATAATAACTGAAAGCTTTTATCAGTGTCTTTAGTTTTTTGAAGATTTGGAAACTTGGCTTCCAGGATGATCAAAAACATTCATGTGATAAAACAGAAGGTTATGAAAGCTGGGAACTTATGATATTAATAGACAAATAGAAACTGTTTAGAAGTTCATTAAAAAGCAGACAGTCAGGAACACAAGTACAGTAGATAGGATACCATAAACCTGCATAAATTGAGCACATAAACAATAATGAAACATTCATTTTTACTTTAAAATCTATTACAGCCTAACCCTTGGGCTACTGAAGAATTTAATCACTGGACAACATTATTTTAACAGCTCTTTGTACAAGATAAACAATCATAAATAATCTCCCAATGAGAAACGAAACCATGTGCCATTTCTACAACAGTGTAATAATTTTTAAAAACCACTATTCATTCTGAGCATTGGTCATCTTTAACTTTAGTCCATCTAAAACAGGACAAATGAAGACAGAACAACCCAATCTTGTGTTTTTGGGGTTGAGCCTAGCTTTTAAAGTCTGAGTCATCTCTGCTGTCAGAAAACCCAATCTTGATGTTCCACCTTGTTCTTTGTAGAATCTTTTCAAAGTCTCCAGGAATATCCCAAAAGATAATTATGAGCTCTGAAAAAATAAAGATAAGGCAGGCAAAACTGGGAATGTCTTTAACTTCATGTGGTTGGAAGAAAAGCATGCCATTTTCCATTCTTGGTTTTAAATGTCTTAATTCCTATTAAAGATGTATTACTTATTTAAAAATTTATATTTATAAATGTATATATTACCTTTAAATATCGTGTGTGTGTGTGTGTGTGTGTGTGTGTAATATAGAGAAGTAAAACAAGGCCATATCTTAAATATAACCATTCACATGAAGGGGACTTTAGATCCTTAAAACTTTTAGACTCTAATGAAAATCAACAGAAAAAGATGAGGTAATAAATCTATTCTTTAATAAGTAGGTATAAAACAATACCAATTTATTTCCATTGATAATTTTAGTTTTGCTATGCCATATGTCCATATAGCAATTATTTCACTCTCATGATTATTACAACGTTTAACTTTACAATTATCAAGTTGTCTGTGTACTTTGTTAAAAACATATTTTTTGTACATTCTAGAAACCTACTTTGAGCAACACAGCCTCAAGAAAATAGAATTCCAACTGGACTTAGACATTTTGTTTATTATGTGCAAGCATGGCTATCCACATCTGACATACTTTTCCCTACAGATTTTCAATTTTGTAGTAGTCCATGGCAATAGCCAGTGGCAAAATCACAAGCTTTCTAAACACGATTATCTGAGTTAAACCCCAGTGCAACAGGGAGAAAGGGAAAAGAATTCAAGTTCTTATCTTTTGTACATACGTAACTAATCCCAGTCAAGTCCAAACTGTTCACTGACGCTGAAAAAAAGTAGTGACTATGGGGATGCATAGCAACTGAAGAAATGTCAATTACCACAATTGTGTACATCGCTTATAGTTCAAACTCTATGACATCGTTTCCATAAAAACTAATAATAGTAGAAAATTGATTTTTATGCATGTCATTTCACTCGTTCCTATCTCAGGACTCCTCTGTCTCTGCTATAAAATAATATCTGCATTCTACATAGTGGACCAAGACAACCTGCCAATCAAAGAGCTAATACCTCCCACCTACTTAAAAAAATGATAACAGATATAATTCTCACATTTTCAGATTTTTTTCTTCTAAAGTTTCTTAGCTTATGGGTACACTACATGAACACTAGGATCCAATAACATTGAATCTAGTTTAACACAATTTATGTATTTAGTTATTATAGACCAACATTGCCAAATTTCATGCGTTACAGTTTAGATAATGTGCCCTGTATGAACTGCCCAAACTCAGGAATTAAGTTCTTCCTAACCTCTCTCTCTCTGTGTCTCTCTCTGTCTCTCTCTCCCTCTCTCTCTGTCTCTCTCTCTCTCTCTGTCTCTCTCTCTCTGTCTCTCTCTCTGTCTCTCTCTCTGTCTCTCTCTCTGTCTCTCTCTCTGTCTCTCTCTCTGTCTCTGTCTCTCTGTCTCTGTCTCTCTGTCTCTGTCTCTCTCTCTCTCTGTCTCTCTCTCTCTCTGTTACACACACACACACACACAAACTATAAATAATATTTCATTTAATTTTTAGAAGAACTAGAAGCTAGATATTTCTAAGAAATGAAACATGACTGGATAAAGCATAAGGCTGGATGTCACTTTATTTTTGCTTTTTTTTTTTTTTTTTTTTTTTTTTACAAGGCATTAGAAGTCTTGGACTGATTCTCTGACTTTTAATATCTTGAAATCATCACATTAATAGAAAAAGGAAGAGTAGAGAACTAAAGTTGATCCAAACAGTCCACGTTCCTATTTTGATGGAGTTTACTAAGAAGTTACTGATCAGACAGCAAGTTCCCAGGAACAAGCTGGAGGTGTTTCTAAGGCCTACCTATAGCCAAGTCCAGCATGGCATTCTTGCAAATATTTTCTCCCCTCCTTCCTGGGAGGTGATCTTACTTAAGAAAGTTCTTGCTAGAGACCAGTGATGTCAGGGAATGGTTGTGTTTCTTATCTGTCCAGTACTTACACGTGTGTAGTATCAACTTACTTTTTAAATACACTTATGAGAACAGTGTCTTAAGCAGTATCTAACGGAAATTAAATGAATGCTTTGCTTCATAAAAACTATAAAACAGGAAGGCAACCATTACCTCTCTAAAAGATACTAAGCTATGCTAATATATTTTAACAGAGAAATCTACATGAATATTCTAAAACAATGCAAATAATGGAAGGTCCATAGACATCATAGTACCAACAGTATTATAAACACAGGGGAGTAGATTACTAATATCATTACCAGTGATAATATCATTAATCGATGTTTACTATCAACAATGAAAATCCAAAAGAAAAGAGACACAGTAGGTGTTTATCTGTCGATATTATATCTGTGAAGGAAAATGTAATGAAAATTTCTCATCTCATAGTTTATACTATTAAACTTGATTTTTGAAAGTCTTTCTAGAAGTATGGATTTTATATAATACACATTTCTTTATTGCTCTAAATATCTGATTATCTGTCTATAAATGCCAGTCTCAACAGGAGAGAATCCAAATATCCATGAATAACATGCACATATATCCACATACATACATATATACATATGTACATATATACAATGCCAAAAACCTTACTTACATACATTTTTTATGGAGCAACTGTATTGCCATCAGTATTTCTAAACGTACTAACAAAGAAGTAAGAGATTTTAGATAATTCTTTCAGTTTACAGCACAATTCTTTGAAATTAACCCACAAATTGGTTTTAGCTCATGTTTGTATGTTATCAAAGCCATCTTTCTGACGTAGACATTTGTTCTCTTAGGATGCTTACAAAGATGTTTATCATGTGCAGAGAACCTGCTTGCCTTTGGTGGTTTTAATCACAGTTCAGCATCTTTGCATTGAGTACATTACTTTTCTTTCAAATAACCATGCACACACTACCATGTCAAAACTGTAGTCTCCTTACATGGGAGCCATTACTCTCTGACCGTGTGTAAAATCCTTTGAGGTTAAAATTTCAGTTTATTCAAGAAAACTAGAACTCCCCACCACCATGATAAATGACTCTATCAAACCTTAATCAGTGGCAAAACTGTTTCCACAGAAAAATATACTTTCATTGCCGTTTGAATAGACTGTATCATCTATTGACAGTGTGCAATACAAGTCCATTTCTTTCACATTAGATAATGCTATCAAATCACAGGGAAAATCTTTTTTTTTTTTAAATGTGAGTACAACCTTTCTTTAGACAGGTTGTTCTCAGAAAGAAGTTCTTATTTGTGCATCTATTCACATTAAGATTTGCCTAGTATGCAGTTGTCTGGAAAACGATGAGGTTTGTATGTTTATAAGCAAAGCCAACTCATGTGTTACATTTCTCTTTCAGCAATGTGTTTCCATTAAATATACTGTAAAATATT